>NC_138862.1:23118571-23538223 GCF_965194805.1 Balaenoptera borealis
GCTTTGAAAAATTTTAGACAAATAGATAGGCATACACACTGATATCGTTTACCTTTTTTTTTTTTTTTTAACTATTTTTTTTAATAGATCTTTATTGGAGTGTAATTGCTTCACACTACCATGTTAGTTTCTGTTGCACAACAAAGCGAATCAGCCATATGCATACACATGTCCACATATCCCCTCTCTCTTGAGCCTCCCTCCCATCCTCCCTATCACACCCCTCTAGGTCATCGTGAAGCTCGGAGCCAGTCTCCCTGTGCTATGCTGCTGCTTCCCACTAGCTAACTATTTTACATTCGGTAGTGTGTCATTTTTAAGGTTAACATCTCCTTGGCCAGTGTTTATTCATTAAGACTCTGGTTGCTGTCCATTGAGTGTTATTGAGCTTCTATTTTAATAATAAACTCTGTCTCCTAGGTTTGGGGCATTGCTCAACTAGAGGTTCTCAGCCTCTAACAGTTGAGTACCAGTCTCACCTGCCACCTGTTCTCCATTCCATAATCCAGGCACAGAGCAAGGCTGATGGAGGCTGTCACTGTGATTCCTAAAGAGTTTTCCTCTTGCTGCTTAAATGATTTCACCATCACCTAATACAAAACAGCTATTTGAGGATTCTGTTCCCTTCCATTCTTCACAGGAAAGCATCTCCACTTTGTTGGGTAAGCACAGTTCACAAACAGGCAGAACTTTGTTACATGTCAGACTTTTTGTCGGTGACCTGTGCCTCCCACTGAAGTGCCAGACCCAGAGGCAACACTCCTGACACTTTGGGAGAAGTCAAGGTCTTAAAGTCTGAAAGTCGGTTCCAGGGTAGTACTGTCAAAGATGTCAATTTTGTATGGAATTTGATGTCACATTGGTAAAATAGTCTTTCAAATTCATATATTCCCACCAAACCACAACAGATATATGAGCTCAGTGTTTTATAGCTACCCTGAACCTGAGCCCAGAGGGTCACGGAACTTGCATAGAAGAGATAAATACTAGAATTGGGTGGGATTCAGGCTCAGTCAAGACATTTCCATGCACCTACATGCACAGAGAAGTAGCAAGGGAGAAAAAGAGTAACAAAAAGTAAGAGAAAGGAGTTAAAATTAATTTTTTAATGTAGATAGACACATAATAAATGATACAGGATTAAATATAAGGTGCTCAGTTTTAGTAAATTCAAGGATTTGCTTTTGTATACATTAATTATTTGTGGTAACAGCTTTTAAAAATTCCTTTCTTTGAACAATAAAAGAAATAGATATGACCAAGGCATTTTTCTTTCTAAAATATTAAATATTTAAGCATAATCTTGTAGCATTAGGATATTATAATTGTCACAGTGATTCTCTAAAATATAAGAAAACTTTGCCAGTAAAAGTTTTGATTATGCATAATAACCATCAATCATTCAACATTTAACAAAACTATTTTTTATCGTTCTGAACCTAACCAATTAAATGACAACATTCAGGAAATTATGCTCAGAGAGTATTCTACTTTGAACTTTTGAATTTATTTATTTTTTTCATTTCTCTGTAGTACATACTGCTAGCTGGATAATTAATTTGTTGCTTGTTATTGTTGACTTTCTTGATAGCCTAGATACCTTAACCAGTTATAATCACCTGTATGTTTAAAATCAACCATATTTTTACATTAAAGCTAATTTTTAAAGGGCCCCTGGTAGTATCACTTAATTTGTCTTCCTATATTATCTCGAACAGCACCATACAGTAGAAACATAATGTAAGTGATGTGTGTAATTTTTAATTTTCTAATTTCCATATTAGAAAAAATAAAAGAACAGGGAAAAATTATTCAGTTAGATATTTTACATAAACCAGTATATTCAAAATATTATCATCTCAACATGTAATCAATATAAAATTATAAATGAGATATTTTATATTTTATACTGTATATGAAATTCATTGTATATTTACATCTCAATTTGAATTAGCCACTTTTCAAGTGCTCAGTATTCACATATGACTAGTGGACTCCATACTGGACAGGAAACTCTAGAAAGCAAAGCAGTATCTTTAAATTGCTTCAAACAAATGCATAAAAAGGTCACTTAACAATAAAACTAAGTGCTCAAACATTCTCACTTCCTCTAAATGTTAACATTGTTTTAAATTTTTATAGTGGAAAATCTTCCAACCAACTGAAAAGTAGATTTAATAGTATTATAGATCCCTTGTGCTCATCACTCAGCTACCAGAGTTATCATCTTATGGTGGTATTTCATCTCAATTCATGTTTCATCTTTATCTCCACCCACTCTCATCCTCCATTTTTATTATAAAATGAATTAGAGACATCAAAACATTTCATTCATATCGTTACGTATGTATCTCTAAAAGGTAAGTGTTTTAAAAACATAACCATAGTATATTCAATACACCTAAACTATGTGTTGATATAGTAATACTATCCAATATTGAGTGTCAGTGTTTAAATTCCAAACATAAGGGTCAAATTTTTAACAATGCTTTAAAATATTTAAATTGTTTTTATTTTTTTAAGTTTCTTTTCCTCTATGAGACTCTCATTCATTCTCTCTCTTTCTGTCTCTCCCCCCTTTCCCCTTTCTCTCCTTTTCATTCATTTGTGGAATAAACATTTTTCATATTTTGTGTTATTTCCATTTTATTTTATTTTTACAATCTTTCTTCCTGTAGCATTTCCCACATTCTGGAATTTGCTGATAGTACTGCCGTGGAGTAATGAAACAGCTTTCTCTGTTCACTGTTTTCCCTGCATATTGGTAGATAAATCTAGATTCAGGTTTGATTTTTTTTTTTTTGCGACAAGACTATTTTATAGCATATCTGTATGCTGTCTGGTCTTTTCAACAGGAGACACATATTTTCCATCAGGCAATGCATATCATCTGCTTGTCTTCTTTTTATGATATCAACAGCTATTTTTGATTAATGCATAGCTCCGTTGCAGCACTGAGGACAGCAAAAAAAATTCTAATCCAGATGTTCATTCTTCATGTATTACCTGGAAAATTTCTATAAAAAGAAATTGCCCGTCATTTCCTGCTTGATTACCCAGTAGTACATACAATCCCTAAGGGAAAGACTTAAATACTTCTTTCTTCTGACTTTATCAGCTTTCAGCATAATTTTTCCTCAAGCTTAAAAAATGAATGTTTAAAAAATTTAATTAACTTATGGGTATAAATTGATGGATTTACTTTTTGTGATTCAAAAATATGCCATCTTTGGCTAGTGAAAGCTCTTTCTAAGAGGTTCCTGTGTCTTTCTGACATGATCCTGTCACTGTTCAGAGCTTCCTTGCCATCTGATATTAGGATATTGCAGACTCATCTTGTGTGTTATCTTGTCTATAGCTAGAATGAGACATTTTTCCTCTGTATCCAGGATCATTTTTGTGGAAGGCCTATATGGACTAGAGATGCTATTGCTAAGGGATAGCCCTTTGTTTTGAGGTCTTTTTAGTAGAAAGTGCTAGAAAAATTTTGTTGTCTGCTTGCTGGTTTTTAAAATAAAGCACATAATGAGCTCACAGCAATATTTTTAATTTAAAATGCAGATTATGGGATGTTTACTTAACCTGCTTTACCTTACGTTTGCATCTCCTTTACCCCTACTGAGAGGCTCTTTTATCTAGAACACTGAGAATGAGAAAATTAAAACATTATATGATTATTCAGTTTTTATACCTTACAACAAATACAGCCATCTCCAAAATTAGAATATCACACCACTTCAAATGATATAATTTTTTTTAAAAATTGATTTTTTGTAATATTTTTTGTTCCACTATAAATTTATAGTCAAATTACTGTATTTTAAATCCATTTGGCATAATTTTACCTGTGTGGATATGAGCAACTGTGTGCATATTTACATTCACTCATTACATTTTACTTTTGGTTGTATTATTTTGGATATTTTAGTGTAATTTTGTTTAATAATTATATGAACTATTTGCATGGCTCTAAAGTAAAATTTACAAGTAAAACCTATACTAAAATTGATAAAACAAGGACGATTTAAAGGAGCCTAGTTTTTAAGATAAGATAATCCTCTATATCTTATTTCTTCCATTATAAATAACCTTTATTTTTATTTCATTGACTATTCTTTCATGATTTGTTTATTATAAACAGATATTTTTGTGTTCTTTGTCCTTCTTAGATAAACTGAACCATACTGTAAATCACTTTATAACAATATATAGACATGAAATGTATGATTTTTTAAATTCAGAAATATTTTAAGAAAAAAACAAAGTTTTTGTGTAAAATGAAGGAATCAGAGACTATCTTTCATATTTTGCATTGCCTATTGTAAACTTTCTGAAATAAGGACCTCACAGATATCCAAAAAGATAAAAACTTTACTGTCTCCTTATGAAGGGTAGCCTACACATTTTAAAAAAATAAATTGTAGGTTTTTTATGGGGATATGCATTTGAACTCAGAGTAGTCTTTCAGAGAAGGGGACAAAGATATGTTACAGTTGGTTGTCACTTAGACGTGGGGAAAATGGCCATTGGGTCTGCTTCATTTTGGAAATTTGAGAATGGTTTCTCAAAACCTCTTATTTCCTTTGAGTTTGAGATACATTTCCCAGTAGGTGGTAAATACCATCTTCAGCAAGATGAAGCTATCTTCTCTAAGTATCTTGTATTCAATTAAGCTCTGCTTTTTAAAATAGTATTTATTAATATGTCTCATTGTATGGATGATAGATCCAAGTGAGAACATTTTGCTTTAAGTAATGTAAACCAGTTCAGAAGCACTATTAAGTTGTGATTTTGAATTGCTCCAGTCATGGCTAATTACCAAAGAACTAGTTTTAAATTCCTTCCATTTGTCTTCTCTCTTAAATTTAGAAAAGAGAAAAGATTTGATCGCTGGGGTAGTGTGTGATTTGCTCCAATCAGAGAATTCTGTCAGGTGTTTATAACCCTCTGCAATGAAAGTCTACATGTCCAAAATGCCTGGAAACAATTTTCATATCGCCTTAAATACATATCTGGGCATTTTAAGTGTGTTTGCTTTAACCAAATTAATACTAAAAAAAACCCCAAAAACAAAAAAAAACCAAACAGTGTTAGAATTCATGTAATAACTCATTTGACATCAGATAGATTGATCTTTTGCATATATGCAATATATATGTTTCAAAATCAAACAAACACCCTGCCAACTAGACCACACATTTTTAAAGTAAACACCTAGAAAATCAATTCTCTCTCAATTTTCTACTCTTTTATTTAATTTTGTACTCAAAAATGTGAACAAGGACTTATCTTTTAAAGGAAAACCCTCATCAACAGCCCGGAGTATTGCATGCTTGTGATAAGCAAAGGGCACTATAATGTGGGAGTGGAAAATGTTCTGAGAGAGAAATTCAGGACATACAAAATGCAACTTTTCTTTAAATACAGATAATATTGATCTCTAGTGAGTCTTATATCCTCCAACTACAGAGATACACATTTCATTCAGTAAGCCATCTTCACAAAACATTAGCATGTTCAGACAGGGACCAAAGGATGGCGCAGATGATGATGATGATGAATCATGTTTCAGAAAATCCCATGAGCTTATAAGCTGCTTTTCCAACTACTTGATTTTTGGGAATCCAGTTAAAGGAGTGAGGTTAAAGGCAACTGGCAGTCAGGTACAAAAATCAAAGCAATGATTAGCTGAAAGTGCATGCATAGTATGGGCAATTGAACATTGGACAGAGTCTTTGTATTGGACTTCATTGCAAAAAAAAAAAAAAAATTTACTGATTCTCTCCATATTATAATTTTTAAATTATATGTGACTATTTTCTACCATTTCTATAGATAATTCAGAGCTGAATCTAACTCTTTTTTATATGCACCAGCAAATTATTAATTAATTTATGATATACAAGAAAAACATACCTCAGGGCTTAAAGATAATCATAACAAAGGAGATCCATTGAAATTGAGAAAAAATGCATGCATCAAATAACTTATTCCTCCCCATTCCCTCTTGAACATTGCCCTTCTAGCAATTAAGCTCCTATCCATTCAGCTCTTGCAGACATTGAATTCTAAGTATTGAAGAAACCACATTTCATTGAAAAATGCAACACTTTCATTTTGGCATAAAAGATTTAGTTTATCAGAGATGAAACTTTAATCTGAATTTCCCTTTTAAGGGTATTGCATTTCATTATCTGGAAGCCCTACATATAAATGGGAAAAATAGATTATTTTTTCCAAACTCAGGGTGTTTAGAGATCCCTTCAAAAATGTTAATTTACTTTTTAGATATGGAGATTTGGTTTTTGAATTGATGGACTGTTATTTTAGGGCTAAAAATTGTGTATCAGTCAACCTAATATTCCATTACACATCTTCCAATGAGTCATCTCCTTTTTTCTCAGCCATTATTTCCAGATGTGTGGTAAGTGCTCAAATTTCTTTTTATAGGAATTTTACGATGCTTCATCCAAGGAACACAGGAACATTGACAATTGTCTTCACTGTTTCCGCTCCTAGCTTTGTCTATTAAAGTAACTAAGAAATGCATGGAGTTCATTAGTGACCCAACCTGCCTTATCCACACTGTGTTCAAAGTTCCAAGATAAGTAGAAAATGTAATTTTTAGTTAAATCACTCCATAAAACCTGTATCTGTATCTCTCTGAAATAAGTGCTCACATAAAATACAACCCTAATTTGTAATTTGCTGTTAGTAGAGAAGGACAGATATTATTATTTTCACTTTACAAATAAGGAAACTCAAGTCCAAGAAGAGTCGTTAAATAATGCTCAAAAAGAAATAATGCTTATCAGATAGAAAAAAGAATATAACTTACAATGTTTGGCTCCGTATCCTGGGTACTTTGAACCACAGTCTCCTTGTACAAGGTGTGAGAACCAGGCTTTGTCAAATGTGAATGCGTTGAAGGATACATGGACACTTAATTTCTCTTTCCATTTTTACCTCCTAGTACTGACCATCCTGGGATTAACCCTTAGCTCATTTTTCATGCCTATATACATTCATTCCCTCAGGCACCCACCCCCATAGCAGTGACATCAACAATGGACTTTAAACTTATGATAAACAAATCTGTCCCTCAGTCCTGCCTTCTTGTAAGTCTTTTTTTAATCTCATGTGTCCCACTCTATCAGCTGTCTCCTTATAGATCTGCTAATGTCTCAAAAAGTGTTTTTAATTTTTGTTTTTCTTCCCAATTTCCCTACAATGCCCAGTAGTTCTGCTGTTGCCATGAAACCTTTATGATTGTCCTTTTCCCTGAACATCCCAGACATGCTAGTTTCTAGGGCTACAGGCATTGTTAATATCTTCCCACCATTGCCCTCCTATGCTAGCACTTGGGAAAGCATATGAAATATGAAATAGAGACATTTACCACGGTGATAAAATACAAACGTTAAACGTAACTTTGGAGTGAGCGAGCAGGGGAAACTGTTGTTTGTTCTCACTCCCCCCTGTTGCAGCAGGGGCCCCAATAAAGCCTTGCCTGAATTTCTTGTCTGGCCTCTAGTCAATTTCTATTGATTGGGGAAGGCCAAGAACCCTGGTTGGTAACATATTTTGTGGTGCCCAACATGGGGCACTTGTCCCCATCTGGGGAGAGGATCTGGGCCCCTCCGGGACCACTGAATGCAGCTTCCCTGTGGGTGACACGTGGCCACCTGAACCTCTTGTTTAAGCATCACTGAGTTTGGTAAGTCTGCCTTCCTGGCCCCTGGGGGCCTCAGTACCCTCATTCAGGCAACACTTTTCCCCTTGCCTTTGTCCTTTTTCCCTCACCATTTTCCCTTTCCCCTTTGTCCCTTTCCCTCTCCTGAAATCTCTCTACTTCTCTCTCTATCCTCTCTTAATTCTGTCCTATTCTTCCAAGAGAGTAGACGTCGGCCAGCCTCAGCCTCACTCCTCTAAGCTTGTGAGACCATGCTCCCTCTGGCTGGTAATGGCTCACCTTGATGGGTGACAAGCAGAGGTGCAAGAGGTGGAAGAGGCTCACCTCACACCGTGCAGACCTTGGTCCAGCAGGCTCTCCTGACTGGAGATTTATGAGAGTGATAGAGGTTCAAACCTCATATCGTGTAGTGGCTGGAAGTCTGATCGTCCCAATATTCTCACCTTTATTTTCCTGCTGCCAAGACAAGTCTCGCTGGGAATGGGCTGAAGTGGCAGATTTCTTTTTTTATTGGCGGCAGATTTCTATACACTGGTGTACGCGTGGGTGAGAGTCCCACCAGCGTGTTGCAGTCCCACAGATGACGTACAACTGGCTGTTTTCTGGGCTTGATCACCGTAGTGGGCACTGGGCAGGGTGCTCCCCCCTTCATTGGCCCTTTCTGGAACCCCGCAGGTTGGTGCCTGAATAGACACCTGCAGCGGGCGGGTTGAAAAAGGCAATCTCTCTCTGTCTCTTTCTCTTTTTCAGTCTTTTCTGTCCGTCCTCCCTTTACCTCTCCCTTGTTCCTCACCCCTACCCTCCCGTTCCCTATATCCTTCTTGAAAACTTCCTGTTTGTGTCTTTCAGTTTTGCGATTGGTTAACTGTTTGTGATGTAGTTTCATCTGTCCAACTCCTCGTGGAAGTCTCTGCCGACATCGTGGGCACGGCGGAGCACTGAAACCTTGAAATACTCACAGCCCACATTGCCTGAGACTCCGGCCATGGGTTACTTAATGGGATTTTAAAGAACAAAAAGAAAAGACAGGTGCTTGCATTTTTCCCTCCTCTGCTTTTACAATGTAACTCTTCTGCCTTGGCTTGCAGGAACTACCTGATTCATCTGTAGTCCCCCAGACTGAGGGAAGAAAAAGGGGGGCCATTTTAAATTCAAGTGGGAAAACTATGAGGTCTCTGGTTCTGTCTGTCTTTATGTAAAAATTAACTTGTAAATGAACTGTATTTAATTGGCTTAAAGGAAACTGAGCACTTATACATTCTCAGAAATATAAAGGAGGCTCAGCAGAATACATTTTGGGTTCATGTGATCTGGGAAATATTCAATATTGAATTAATATCTGGTATTAGAGCTCGCTTAGGCTTGTGGGTTTAATTACTACAGACCTGTCTTCAGAGTTATCAACATTAAGTATAATACTTTCATTGTAACTAGGGTTACTGGAAGTCAGTAAGTACATATTGTTTCTGTTATAAATCCGTCAATAGGGAAGACAACCTGATATGATTAAATTTTTAAGTAAATGTAACTAGGATAAGAACCTTTTGGTAAACTCTAAAGGCATAATTATGTTTAGGAGACATCCATCTAAACAGCCTCCCCAAATTTTGGTAAATTTGAAATAAAATTAAGTTCAATGATAGGAATTCACTGAATATCCAGGCCATTTCAAATAAGATAAAATATTGGGAACATTAATTGCTAAACAGGTCTAAATGTATCTACTTTTGTCTTCTTGTGAGAGAGAAACTAAAGATGTGTGGTGCCACCTTGAGATGTTCTCTACCAATCTATACAATGCTAATGTAAAAGACAGTTCCTGGTTGATTAAGGAAAGTAGGATGAGTGTATTCAGAAAAGAAGGTATGAGGAATGGAAATATATTTTGTTGCAAGGAAAAAAGTTGATTTTGTCCTAGAGCTGGTTATTTCTGAATGGAAAGGATAAGGGACAAAATATGGCTACAGAAAGTTATGGAATGTTTGCAGAAGGGGAACATTGAGAAAAGAATTTTGTATGTGGGCAGGGTCTTCTAAGGTTGGATTAAGTTTAATTAGGTAAATGGATTTTATTAAGAGTAGGCTGATGCAAGACTGGATTTGGTTTCTCTCTCTCACAAGAGAACAAAGTTTTCCTGAAATGCTGGTTTTGATAACAGATCGTGTGAGTTTCTGTGCCTTTAAGAGATCTGTATTTACTTTTGAAATCTCTTTTTCACCTTAGCTCAAGGAGTAATTTCTTCAAAGCGACCTATGATTCTATCTGACCAGGTGTTTTAAAATTTTTTGAAATTTTTGACAGACTTCCCAAATACATCATGGTTATTCTGGCCCACTGTTGCACCCCAGATAAAAAGGGACGTATACTGAGAAAGGCCAGGAAACATGCAGATGACCTACTGGCCACCAATTACACCACCAAATTTATCAGGTGGGTGGGGATGCAATCCCAGAACATGCCCCACTCTGGGACTATGAAGATTGTGTAGGCCAGGCTAGGATGAGACATTATAATACTTGTCTATCAGAAGGAATGAAAAGGTGTATGGTGAAGCCTGTAAATTATGATAAAGTCCGAGAGGTTACACAGGAAAAAGGTGAAAACCAGCAGTCTTCCCGAGCTGGGTGACAGAGGCATTCAGCAGGTACACCAATACAGACCCCGAGTCCGCAAAAGGGAGCACACTATTGGCCATGAATTTTATCACCCAGGCTACTCCTGATAGCCAGAGAAAATTACAAAAGCTTGAGGCTGGGCCCCAAACCCCATTGTCAACCTTGGTAGAGGAGGCCTTCAAGGTCTATAACAACCGAGACTTAACAGAGGAGGCCAATAAGGATAAGAGGCTAATATAGAAAACGCAGCTTTGGGCTGCTCTGATTCACCCACCACCTTGAGCGGACCCTGGAGGGCCGAGAAAGCTGGACAGACCACTGAGAAGCCGCCTGGGCTCGAACCAGTGTGCCTTTTGTCAGAAACGGGGGTGCTGGAAGGGGGAATGTCCTGAGCACGCTCCTGTGGGACGCCCAAGGGGCAACCCCAACTGGCCCCAGTTCCTTGCGAATCTCTCGGATGAGAGATACCCACACACTGACTGATGGGCCCGAGTGCCTGCCCGGCTCCAGATCCCACTCGATCCATCCTCATGACTCCAGCGGAGTGTCGGGTCACCCTCGATGTGGCAGGTAGGAGAAATGAATTTCTCGTAGACACTGGAGCTGCTTGCTCTGTTCTGACTTGGCCAACTGGCCCCCTCTCCAACCGTGATGGGAGATGAAGGACGGCCAAAGGTAAGGCAACTTACCTCTCCCCTTGCCTGCGGAATCGGGTCCATTATTATTACTCACTCCTTTTTGTATATGCCAGAATGTCCTGTCCCCCCTCCTCAGGAGAGATTTGCTAAATAAGTTAGGAGCTACTATATTCTTAGGACAGGGTGAAGTCCAAGGAGGTAAAGAATCCGAACAGAGAATGCATCTATTAGTAGCCCCAGATGACCCACCTGTTGGGCATCAAAATTTTCCCCAAGACATCCCCCAAGAAATTACAGAACAGGTAGATCCTGCAGTTTCAGATACGGTGCCAGGAAGGGCAAAATGTGTTCCCCCAATAAAAATAAGGTTAAGGCCTGGGGAGAAATACCCATGGAAGAGACAATATCTTTTAAAGCCTGAGGCCCTGGGGGCAATCCAACCGCTGCTCAGCAGATTCCTAAAACACGGACTCATTAGGCCCTGCCAATTCCCTTGCAATTCCCCGATCCTCCATGTTCAGAGGCCTAACGGGGAGTATCGGTTATTTCAAGACTTACAAGCAGCGAATGAGGCACTCATCCCTGTTCACACATTGGTGCCAAACCCACACACCTTCCTCGTCCAAGTGCCAGGGAATGCTCCGTATTTCTTTGTGTTGGACCTCAAAGATGCATTTTTTCTGTATTCCACTACATCCAGACTCTCAACACCTTTTTGCCTTTGAATGGAGGGACGCTGACACCCTGGAGGCTACCCTATACACATGGACAACGCTTCCACAGGGCTTTCGGGACAGCCCCCATCTTTTTCGAAATGCTTTAGCAAGGGAACTGAGGGAACTGAGCCTGGAGAAGGGAGCTCTGCTACAATATGTTGATGATTTATTGATAAGTAGTGAGACCAAACAAGATTCAGATCAAAATAGTGTTAGGGTCCTAAATTTTCTGGCAAAAAGGGGATATAAAGTCTCTCTAAACAAGGCTCAGATCTCACAGCAATGGGTTCAGTATTTAGGATTTGTTTTGAACCCAGGGACTTGAGCCCTGGCCATAGATCGAAAAACAGCAATTAGTGCATTACCATCTCCAACCACAAAGAGACAACTCCTAGGCTTTCTCGGGATGGCTGGGTTCTGTTGTATCTGCATTCCAAGTTATGGCCTTATAGCAAAACCCCTATACGAGGCTCTAAAGGGAGAAGAAAGGGAACCCAATTCAATGGAATAGGGACCACCAGCGGGCCTTTGAGACTGTAAAGCCTGAATTGAGTAGAGCACCAGCACCGGGCCTTCCAAATTTGGCCAAGCCCTTTGCCCTATACATTCACAAGAGTTCAGGGATAGCACTAGGGGTCCTGACCCAAAAGCTGGGACCAGATCAGAGACCAGTGGCTTACATCCCAAAACAACTGGACTCAGTGGCCCTGGGATGGCCAAGCTGCCTGCGGACGGTAGCAGCCACAGCCTTGTTGGTTAATGAGGCTTCCAAGCTCACCCTGGGACAACCCTTAGATGTGTTAACCCCTCATCAGGTACAATCTGTGCTGGAAGTCAAAGAACAGCATTGGTTGATGGGAGGGGTGAACAAGATATCAGGCCCTTCTAGTGGACACCCCTAACATAACCTTAATGGTGTGCCAAAACCTGAACCCAGCGACTCTGCTTCCAGCGGTCGAGAGTGGAGACTTAGCACATCAGTGTATAGCGACCATATAACGAACTTGCTCCAGCAGGCCTGATCTTCTAGATGAGCCTCTTAACAGCCCTGAGGTCGAATGGTTTACTGATGAGAGCAATTTTGTAGAAATGGGAAACCTAAAGGCGGGTATGCCATAGTTAGTCTAGATGAAGTCACAGAAGCCAATGCTCTGTCACCACAGACATCAGCCCAGAAGGCTGAACTAATTGCAGTAATGAGAGCTTTGCAATTAGGGAAGGATAAGAAATTAAATATTTTTACTGACTCTAGATATGGGTTCCAGGTACTGCACGCTCACGCTGCCATTTGGAAAGAAAGAGGAATGTTAACCGCTACAAATTTCCCCATAAAACATAAAGATTTGACTCTGGCTCTTTTAGAAGCAGTGCGGCTTCCAACCCAGGTAGCAGTGATCCACTGTAGGGGCCATCAGAGGGATGGATCTTTTGTGAGCCAAGGGAACAGCAAAGCTGATCAAATTGCAAAACAGGCAGCTCGACTGCAGGAACCCGAACAAGTTATGGCTCTAGTAAGATGGCCCCCCTGAACTCCTTAGCCTTCTCCAGTATTCCCCACAGGAACAAGAAACTCCTGAGAAATGGGGCTATGAGAAGGGAAGCACAGGCTGGTATAAAAAAGAGGATAAGGTTCTAATCCCTGAGGCCCAACAATGGAAACTCACTAAGAGCTTACATGATGTCACCCACTATGCACTATGGGATGCACTATGG
The DNA here is from genome assembly GCF_965194805.1 of Balaenoptera borealis. Taxonomy (NCBI): domain Eukaryota; kingdom Metazoa; phylum Chordata; class Mammalia; order Artiodactyla; family Balaenopteridae; genus Balaenoptera; species Balaenoptera borealis. The sequence goes on from NC_138862.1 coordinate 23,131,947, forward strand.
GACTTGATGCAAAAGGCTTTTTCAGGGAACAGGCTTAAAAGAACCGTAAAACAAGTAACGCTTGCCTGTGATTTATGTGCCCATAATAACCCACAGACCCATCCAATCCCCTCTTCGTTACTCAGGCCAATTCAACGCCGAAGGACATATCAGGGGAAGACTGGCAGTTAGATTTCACCCAAATGCCCCCATGGTCAGGATGTAAATATCTTCTGGTATTTGTTGATACTTTCACAGGATGGGTTGAAGCCTTCCCCACCCAATCTGAAAAGGCTATGGATGTCTGTAAGTCCCTTTTAAAAGAAGTAATTCCTCGGTTTGGACTCCCAAAGTCCCTCCAGGGTGATAACGGGCCCTCTTTTATAGCCAAAGTCACACAGGGGCTCACAACAGCCCTACGGATAGACTACAAGCTACACACCTCTTGGCACCCACAGGCTTCAGGGACAGGACAGAGAAAATGAACCCTCTAAAGAAAACCTTAGTAAAGCTCTGCCAAGAAACGCATGAACCCTGGACCAGCCTGCTCCCTATTGCACTCCTCAGGGTCTGGGTAGCCCCCATGGGTACTCTGAGATTTAGGCCATTTGAAATGACCTATGGGAGGCCTTTTCTCACTACTGACATTCTACTGGATGAAAAAGGGAACCAGGCCCAGAGATATACTATTAATCTAGGACAAGTTCAGAAGGTAATCCAGGGCTATGCCCACAAGACACTGCTGGCTCCCACTAAAACTACAGAGGAAGGAACTATTCCTTCACAAATAAACCCCGGGGACCAAGTTCTTCCTAAAACCTGAAAAGAGGGATCCCACCCAAGACCAACGATTGCCAAGATGGAAGGACCCCTATAAAGCAATTTTAACCACGCCCCCTGCTGTCAAACTACAAGGGATATCTAGTTGGGTACAATTGTCCAGACTAAAGCTTTTACCTCCAGAAACCCCTCAGGTCACAACAGAATAACAATACATCTGTGAGCCAGTGGAGGATCTGAGATACCTATTCCAAAGACAGGCACCATCAACAGATAAGTAAAATGATGTAGTGGGTTGGCTCCTATTTGAAGCCTTAATGGGACTTGGGACCTCCCTTGTTTCCTTGGCTGATGTGGTTCTTGACAGTCATCTGACCCTTGATTACCTTCCAGCAGATCAAGGCAGAGTGGCTTCATAATTTTGACAGGGGCGATATCGCCTCCCTTGTCTGGTCAACAGTTAAGGAAGCCCAGAGTTAACCCTGGTTCCTTCTCTTACTAGGCTCTTTAATGGCTATCGTTCTTCTCCTTTTTAGCCCTTGTTTGTTTAAGATTTTGGTTAAGTTTGTGTCTTTTAGGCTCGAATAGTTTGAAGTAAGTCTCATTTCATCTCTCATTTTGTGGATTTTACTCTTTTAATTAGAATCATTTCTTATCACCATCATTAAATGGACATGTTAAAAAATGCCCAATTCTGATACTAAAAGGACTTTACAGTCATTAGTCAATTTTGCTTTATTCCAAATTTTATATAACTTTTCTTAACATTATATTCTTTTGACAAATGATACTGTGTTACCATCTTCAATCAATGTTCTTTGTCTTGTGGACACATTTTATCATAACATTAGTCATGTAAGGAGAAAGGAAAAAAAGGAAGACAGGAAGAGAAGAAAGTTCATAAACTCTAGCCATGTAGTTATTAACATATGAGACTAGCAGTTCAACAGAGATCTCTCCCCACTCTTAAACAGGAAAATGGTACTTATTCAATTTCTATACAAACATTACACCCACTTTAAAGGAACCTGTAAGAATGTAATAAATGGAACAAAGACAATCACATGGTTGAGTTGATCTGAGTTTCATGCGGTCTGTCTACAAAATCTGTGAACTAGAATAAAAGAAAAATAAATACACCTCCAAGGACAATAGAGATGAAGAAAGTCCCTACTCAAAGTGATCTTCCCAAGGTCTATAACAGTAGTATCCGAATAACTGGGTTCATTACCACACTTAGTCCCAGAAAACCTGGGGTGGAGAACAAATTACCTTGTACATCCTCTTTTGTACAATGGGTAAGACTTGCATTATTCATCAGCATCAAGGAAGCATAGTAATACACACTGAGTCATTAGAAGCCAACACTCACAAGTGGCACAATGGGTGATGCAGCACTTTGAGTAATGATGTAACCAGAATTAAATAAATGGTGTCAAGAAATTGTGAGGAAAGAAGATCTATATAGTTTTAATGCAAACACATACTGAAGAGCCATGGCTTTGTATTGTCCTTTTTCAATGGAGATGATATGAAATTAACCAACAACTACATTTGACAATGAAACAGACACACACTGACAGTCCCTATACCAGCATAGGAAAAGACAGTGCCTGGATACTGGAAAAATCTTCACAGGCACTGATTGAATAATAAATACATCAGTGCCTCTTCTCTGTTCATTATTTTAAATCTTCATTGATAAATCACTATAACTCGCATTAGTCATTCATTTTATAATAGATTTTATAGTCAAATTGTTTAGATAGAAAGGGCACAGCAAATATTTCCTGGTCCTGTACATCCTGTATATGAACTTGACCTAGTCATATATCTGGTCTTCTACACTTACAGACAGTTGACTCCATAAGGAAAAACATTAAGATAGCAGGTCCAAACTAAAACCATCTCCAGCCCAAAGCTCACTGTTTACATTAAGTTAAATTGACTAATTAAAAACCTATGTCAAATTAATTTTACTATTCCAGGAAATTTCTCACCCAGAGAGGTGAGATTGCAAATTACATTGTTTATTTTAGGAACTTCCACAATACCTTTCTATCCAAACACTAGCCTACTCAAGTTGTCAGGGTAATAGACCTCTTCTCAGAGCAATTGATTGTTGTACTGTTTAAAATTCATTGCAAAACTCTCGACTCACTCTGAGCACTATAACTGAACTATTTTTTCACAAATTCTGATTAGGATTCTAATTTGAAAAATCCATCTTAAGCCAATCCCAAACTCTTATAAGTATTTCACCTTTGACCTCTCCTTCCCTTATACTATCAAAACTCTACAATAGCAGAATAATAGTATTTCTACTGCAGTAAGAAGTAAACTTGATTTTAGTGATGTCTTTAGAAAATTGGGTGTTGACATACACTCACGGTTAAAATACTTGAATAAAAATATGAATGAATAGATCAGGAAATATTTATCCTCTTTGAAAAAAGACAATTTTAAAACATATAATAATATTTTAAACTATATTTTACAGTATTTTTAGAGACTACCGTAAATGAGCTAATGAAGGGTATTTGCATTTTAAAGATAACATCTATAAGAGAGAGGTGTCCTATGTGACTTCTATCTCCATAACCTATATGTAAAATAATACTATTATGAGGAAAGACGGACTCTAAAAATTTACTGCCAAACAACCATAGAAAAGTCAATCCCAGGCAAAGTATGTATATTAATTAAAAAAAAAAAAAACTTTATTGCACAATAAGAAAAAATAGACCCCTTTTAATGCATACCAAATAATTTCAAATACTGATTCCTCTTTTTTGAAGCTATTTTAAGAATTGATCTTAAATTCTTAAGTTCATCTTTCCAGTTTAATATCATGTTAATTAGCATCTTAAAATGTAGAGCTTGCAAAATATCACTTCTTCAATATTAATTTTTCTTCCAGCAGACTTTCTAACTTAAAAAATATTCTAGTACTCCTGTCCCATAGATTTACATGATTTAGTCTGTCAAATGTATGTGAAATGTCTGGTCTCACTTTTGCCCACAGAAAACTGTGTAGTATCCATAATTTTTAGCTTCAGGTTTTGGCACCCAATGTGGATGTAAGGGGGAATGAGACTTATTCTGTACCCTAAAGAAATTTGTACTCAAATAGTATTCTGGAAAAGTAAACAGGAAATTATAATTTGCTATGTGTTACAATTAAAACTGATATTTGAAACTAAAAGAGCAACATCTATCCAAGGCTTGGAGATGCAGGGTAGAATCCTCCTGAAAATTTTCTAGAAAACTAGATATGGCTTGACCATATTGTGTCATATGGGGTTTTATGGGGTCGACAACTGCAATGTTTTCTGGCTGCTCAGTAATGAGGGAAAGGCCTCTCATCCACATACAACAGAACCTTATGATATCTGTAACTAAATCATCAAATATATCTTCAATATCTTTACTTCTTCATTGGCATATTTCATTTTTTCTTCTTAAAAATTACTGTGACTCACTTTGTTTTCAAACATGTATTTAAATCTCCCAGCTATATACTTTACCTTTATTGGCCTTCTCATTTTAAAAAAATATATATGTAAGTATTTTTTCAGATGTAGATTTACTTTGTTGCTTCCTTCCTCCTTTCTTTCCAAAATGTATAGTTAAATCACTTTCCAAGTATATGCTATTATGCATTGGAATTTCCTTTACTTTTGTGTGCAAGGACTTTTCCTACAACTTCAAACCTCAAAATAATAATTGGAAATCTGGGACGATTTTGAATTGTCCTCATAACTTCAACGTGTTGTAACTGGTATGATAATCTTCTGCTTCTGCCTCGTGGTCAATACCCCTTAATTCTTCCCTCAGTAGATTTTCATTAAATAACACACTACATACTTCATAACATGTGCTCTCATTTCTTTAAGGTTTTATTTCTTTAAGCCCTGGCTATATTAGGGGAATTTTCAGCTTCCTAAATTCCATCAATTCAACATTGATCTCAAAAAAACTAAAGATATCAGCCTCTGTCAAGATTTAGATGTACAGCATTGGTTTGCCAATCAGATGAACCCACAAGAGACTTCAATTTGGAAAAATGAAGCACATGTTTAACTTTGAGAAGTGGTAGTGATTGTAAGATTGAGTCCTTTCCTGTATCAGCTTCTGTGACCATGGAATCTTCTTCTAGAACTTATGGAGGCAGCAGGAGCTGGAGTGGCTTCCTCAGCAGCCTGTTCGGTATTTAAGGAGGCTTTGTTTCATGCCTGGCTCTCCAGTCCTCTCAGCAGCTCCACAGACTATCAAAAGCAAAAACAAAAACCTCTCTTTCTGTTTAATCAGGAAGAGTTATATCTGTTACCAACAAATTTGATTATTATGGCCTCTGAATGGTTAAACCATAAAACCTCTGTGACATAGCAAGCTTATCTCTTAAACCATCTTTGAGCTCAGAGGAGCGTAAGTTGAGAAGCACCAAGAAATAACCACAAAAGAAAGAAGTTCTACCTGATATATTATCAGAACATGTGTATTAGTTACCACTGGCTGAATAACACATTGCCCCAACATTCTGCAGTTAACACAACACATGCTTATCATATTACAGTTTCTGTGGGTCAACAATCCAGGTATGGCACAGCTGGGGCCTCTGTTTCACAGTCTCCCAGTAGACTGTAATCATGGTGCAAGTCCAGGTTGTATGGTCTCACCAAAATTCTCAATTCAGGAAGAAACCATTTACAAGCTCACTCAGTGAACATTCAGTTCCTTTCTCGATGTTGGACTGAGGGCCTCAATTCTTTGTTGGCTCTTGGCCTGAGGCTGCTTGAAGTCCTTGCCACGTAGGTCTCTCTCTCATGACAGCTTGCTTTATCAATGCATGCAAGGTGAGAAAGTAATTTGGAGACTGTACTAGCCATACCGAAGTCACAGTCTTTTGTAAATTAATTTGAAAAGGGACATCTCCTCAACTTTGCTGTGCTCTGTAGGTTAGATGCAATTGTCTCGAAAGGAGGCTATTCCTCAAGGCCCTGGGTATTAGGAACAGGGATCACTGGGACCCTCTGGAAATCTGCCTAACACAATTAGACTTTAATTAAACTACAGGTAATCTTTCTTACGCTCAGCCAAAAAATAGCTGAAAAAGAAAGTCCTTATGTTGACAGCCATGAAAGGTATTGACAGAAAGGTAAAGCAATTCCATTTGTTAAGGCAGTAACACAGCATTCATTTGGGAGAAAATTTAAATTTCAACTATTTGTGTGGACTGTACAATTAGAAATTAACAACCTAAGATGCATAACATGAAATTGTAAAAAAATTGAATCTATGTCATAGGAGAAGGAGAAACATAGTTTATGAAGTGAAATTTGGAAACTTCAAAAGATATCCAAAGACAAACTCTCTGTAATGACTAATAAAGATAAAAAGGAATTACTATTCAATTGTGAGATACCATGAATAAAATTTGGCTAAAAATAGTTGAGTTGTAAAAATGAGACCAAAAGAAGAAATCTTAGGAAATAAAAGGGAAACCACTATAACCTGGTGAAGGATTTGATCACAACCAGGGAAAAATTTAAGACTGTATGTTATTTAACTTGCAAAGTTTTTTGTAACATTTATAGTAAGCCTGTGATATAGAAAGTATAAATTTTTGACTTCCCAAAATACCATCAGAATAGCCTGTTGATCAACCAAAGCTGAGTTTATTACCTGCTGTATTAAGGGAAAGTGTCCTTCTGACAGAGTTATAGTACTGCTTGGGAAAAGGGAAAATAGGAACAAATACTAGTGTCATCAGTTAACAGGACATATTTCTACCAAGGAAAAAATGTGCAACTCTTACTAAATAATCAAAGGATTGCTAGCTAAAGTTTCTCATTCCTAGGAGAAAAAATAAACTCAGAATTTGAGAAATGGATGAGAGGAAATTAGAACTCAACTTAGTGAAAGTCTTAAATCACTGTTACATTTAGAGAGACTTCTGAGTGAAGTATTAAGGGACCTCAGATGAGCAAACTATTTTTGAAACGGGAGTATTGAACAGAAATAGGGATCTCAGTTCTATCTTGCTAGGATTTCTAGGACTGCTGGCTATAGATCTTCAAAACATCACCAGAGCTGATCATGCAAAATTGAGTTTACAATCCACTGCTGCAAGACATCCATTTGATAAAGTCTTAGTGGTGTTATTTGCTTTGGGGCAAATAACAATAGATTTTCAGTGTCTGGGGTGGGAATTTAAGGTAGGCCTTTCAATGTGGGGATCTGATTGGAATGAGCAAATTTTACGAAATACTATTTTAAGGATTAGGATACATGAGAGTCTGAAAAATTAGTGAATAAATAAAATGTTGTTTCAAAATTGAATGTTTTTTTTTTTTGAATTTTATTTTATTTATTTTTTGATACAGCAGGTTCTTATTAGTCATCAATTTTATACATATCAGTGTATACATGTCAATCCCAATCGCCCAATTCATCACACCACCCCCCTCACCTCCCCACGACTTTCCCCCCTTCGTGTCCATACGTTTGTTCTCTACATCTGTGTCTCAATTCCTGCCCCGTAAACTGGTTCATCTATACCATTTTTCTAGGTTCCACATATATGCGTTAATATACGATATTTGTTTTTCTCTTTCTGACTTACTTCACTCTGTATGACAGTCTCTAGATCCATCCACGTCTCAACAAATGACCCAATTTCGTTTCTTTTTATGGCTGAGTAATATTCCATTGTATATATGTACCACCTCTTCTTTATCCATTTGTCTGTCAATGGGCATTTAGGTTGCTTCCATGACCTGACTATTGTAAATAGTGCTGCAGTGAACAATGGGGTGCATGTGCCTTTTTGAATTATGGTTTTCTCAGGGTATATGCCCAGTAGTGGGATTGCTGGATCATATGGTAATTCTATTTTTAGTTTTTTAAGGAACCTCCATACTGTTCTCCATAGTGGCTGTATCAATTTCCATTCCCACCAACACTGCAAGAGGTTTTCCTTTTCTCCACACCCTCTCCAGTATTTGTTGTTTGTAGATTTTCTGATGCTGCCCATTCTAACTGGTGTGAGGTAATACCTCATTGTAGTTTTGATTTGCATTTCTCTAATAATTAGTGATGTTGAGCAGCTTTTCATGTGCTTCTTGGCCATCTGTATGTCTTCTTTGGAGAAAGGTCTATTTAGGTCTTCTGCCCATTTTTGGATTGGGTTGTTTGTTGTTTTAATATTGAGCTGCATGAGCTGTTTATATATTTTGGAGATTAATCCTTTGTCCAATGATTTGTTTGCAAATATTTTCTCCCATTCTGAGGGTTGTCTTTTCGTCTTGTTTATGGTTTCCTTTGCTGTGCAAAACCTTTTAAGTTTCATTAGGTCCCATTTGTTTATTTTTGTTTTTATTTCCATTACTCTAGGAGGTGGATCAAAAAAGATCTTGCTGTGAATTATGTCAAAGAGTGTTCTTTCTATGTTTTCCTCTTAGAGTTTTATAGTGTCCGGTCTTATATTTAGTTCTCTAATCCATTTTGAGTTTATTTTAGTGTATGGTGTTAGGGAGTGTTCTAATTTCATTCTTTTACATGTAGCTGTCCAGTTTTCCCAGCACCACTTATTGAAGAGACTGTCTTTTCTCCATTGGATATCCTTGCCTCCTTTGTCATAGATTAGTTGACCTTATGTGCGTTTGTTTATCTCTGGGCTTTCTATCTTGTTCCATTGATCTATATTTCTGTTTTTGTACCAGTACCATATTGTCTTGTTTACTGTAGCTTTATAGTATAGTCTGAAGTCAGGGAGTCTGATTCCTCCAGCTCCGTTTTTTTTCCCTCAAGACTGCTTTGACTATTCGAGGTCTTTTGTATCTCCATACAAACTTCAAGATTTTTTTGTTCTAATTCTGTAAAAGATGCCATTGGTAATTTGATAGTGATTGCATTGAATCTGTAGATTGCTTTGGGTACAACAGTCATTTTCACCATGTTGATTCTTCCAATACAAGAACATGGTATATCTCTCCATCTGTTGGTATCATCTTTAATTTCTTTCATCTGTGTCTTATAGTTTTCTGCATACAGGTCTTTTGTCTCCCTAGGTAGGTTTATTCCTAGGTATTTTATTCTTTTTGTTGCAGTGGTAAATGGGAGTGTTTCCTTAATTTCTCTTTCAGATTTTCATCATTAGTGTATAAGAATGCAAGACATTTCTGTGCATTAATTTTGTCACCTGCAAGTTTACCAAATTCATTGATTAGCTCTAGTAGTTTTCTGGTGGCATATTTAGGATTCTCTATGTATAGTATTATGTCATGTGCAAACAGCAACACTTTTACTTCTTCTTTTCCAATTTGTATTCCTTTTATTTCTTCTTCTTCTCTGTTTGCCGTGGCTAGGACTTCCATAACTATGTTGAATAATAGTGGCGAGAGTGGACATCCTTATCTTGTTCCTGATCTTAGAGGAAATGCTTTCAGTTTTTCACCATTGAGAATGATGTTTGCTGTGGGTTTGTCATATATGGCCTTTATTATGTTGAGGTAGGTTCCCTCTATGCCCACTTTCTGGAGAGTTTTTATCATAAATCGGTGTTGAATTTTGTCAAAAGCTTTTTCTGCATCTATTGAGATGGTCATATGGTTTTTATTCTTCAGTTTGTTAATATGGTGTATCACATTGATTGATTTGTGTATATTGAAGAATCCTTGCATCCCTGGGATAAATCCCACTTGATCATGGTGTATGATTCTTTTAATGTGTTGTTGGATTCTATTTGCTAGTATTTTGTTGAGGATTTTTGCATCTATATTCATCAGTGATACTGGTCTGTAATTTTCTTTTTTTGTAGTATCTTTGTCTGGTTTTGGTATCAGGGTGATGGTGGCCTCGTAGAATGAGTTTGGGAGTGTTCCTTCCTCCGCAATTTTTTGGAAGAGTTTGAGAAGGATGGGTGTTAGCTCTTCTCTAAATGTTTGACAGAATTCACCTGTGAAGCCATCTGGTCCTGGACTTTTGTTTGTTGGAAGATTTTTAACCACAGTTTCAATTTCATTACTTGTGATTGGTCTGCTCATATTTTCTATTTCTTCCTGGTTCAGTCTTAGAAGGTTATACCTTTTTAAAGATTTGTCCATTTCTTCCAGGTTGTCCATTTTATTGGCATAGAGTTTCTTGTAGTAGTCTCTTAGGGTGCTTTGTATTTCTGCCGTGTTTGTTGTTACTTCCCTTTTTTCATTTCTAATTTTCTTGATTTGAGTCCTCTCCCTCTTTTTCTTGATGAGTCTGGCTAATGGTTTATCAATTTTGTTTATCTTCTCAAAGAACCAGCTTTTAGTTTTATTGTTCTTTGCTATTGTTTTCTTCATTTGTATTTCATTTATTTCTGCTCTCATCTTTATGATTTCTTTCCTTCTACTAACTTTGGGTTTTGTTTGTTCTTCTTTCTCTAGTTCCTTTAGGTGTAAGGTTAGATTGTTTATTTGAGATTTTTCTTGTTTCTTGAGGTAGGCTTGTATAGCTATAAACTTCCCTCTTAGAACTACTTTTGCTGCATGCCATAGGTTTTGGATCATCGTGTTTTCATTGTCATTTGTCTCTAGGTATTTTTTGATTTCTTCAGTGATTTCTTAATTAATTAGTAACGTATTGTTTAGCCTCCATGTGTTTGTTTTTTTTGCGTTTTTTTCCCTGTAATTCATTTCTAATCTCATAGCATTGTGGTCAGAAAAGATGCTTGATATGATTTCAATTTTCTTAAATTTACTGATGCTTGATTTGTGACCCAAGATGTGATCTATCCTTGAGAATGTTCCATGGTCACTTGAGAAGAAAGTGTAATCTGCTGTTTTTGGATGGAATGTCCTATAAATATCAATTAAATCTATCTGGTCTATCGTGTCATTTAAAGCTTCTGTTTCCTTATTTATTTTCATTTTGGATGATCTGTCCATTGGTGTAAGGGAGGTGTTAAAGTCCTACACTATTATTGTGTTACTGTCGATTTCCTCTTTTATAGCTGTTAACAGTTGCCTTTTGTATTGAGGTGCTCCTATGTTGGGTTCATATATATTTATAATTGTTATATCTTCTTCTTGGATTGAACCCTTGATCACTGTGTAGTGTCCTTCCTTGTCTCTTGTAACATTCTTTTTTTTAAAGTCTATTTTATCTGATATGAGTATTGCTACTCCAGCTTTCTTTTGATTTCCATTGGCATGGGATATCTTTTTCCATACCCTCACTTTCAGTCTGTATGTGTCCCTAGGTCTGAAGTGGGTCTCTTGTAGACAGCGTATAGATGGGTCTTGTTTCTGTATCCATTCAGCAAGCCTGTGTCTTTTGGTTGGATCATTTAATCCATTCATGTTTAAGGTAATTATCCACATGTATGTTCCTATTACCATTTTCTTAATTGTTTTGGGTTTGTTTTTTGTAGGTCCTTTTCTTCTCTTGTGTTTCCCACTACGAGAAGTTCCTTTAGCATTTGTTGTACAGCTGGTTTGGTGGTGCTGAATTCTCTTAGCTTTTGCTTGTCTGTAAAGCTTTTGATTTCTCCATCAAATCTGAATGAGATCCTTGCCAGGTAGAGTAATTTTGGTTGTAGTTTCTTCCCTTTCATCACTTTAAATATATTGTGCCCCTCCCTTCTGGCTTGTAGAGTTTCTGCTGAGAAATCAGCTGTTAACCTTATGGGAGTCCTCTTGTATGTTATTTGTCATTTTTTCCTTGTTGTTTTAATAATTTTTCTTTGTCTTTAATTTTTGTCAGTTTGATTACTATGCATCTCAGCATGTTTCTCCTTGGGTTTATCCTGCCTGGAACTCTGCGCTTCCTGGACTTGGGTGGCTATTTCCTTTCCCATGTTAGGGAAGTTTTCCACTATAATCTCTTCAAGTATTTTCTCAGGTCCTTTCTCTTTCTCTTCTCCTTCTCGGACCCCTATACTGTGAATGTTGGTGTGTTTAATGTTGCCCCAGAGGTCTCTTAGGCTGTCTTCATTTCTTTTCATTATTTTTTCTTTATTCTGTTCTGTGACATTGAATTCCACCATTCTGTCTTCCAGGTCACTTATCTGTTCTTCTCCCTCAGTTTTTCTGCTGTTGATTCCTTCTAGTGTATTTTTTGTTTCAGTTATTGTACTGTTCATCTCTGTCTGTTCTCTATTTCTTCAAGGTGTTTGTTCTTTAATTCTTCTAGGTCTTTGTCAAACATTTCTTTCATCTTCTCGATCTTTGCCTCCATTCTTTTTCTGAGGTCCTGGATCATCTTCACTCTCATTATTCTGAATTCTTTTTCTGGAAGATTGCTTCTCTCCACCTCATTTAGTTGTTTATCTGGGGTTTTAGCTTGTTCCTTCATGTGGTACATAGTCCTCTGCCTTTTCATTTTGTCTCTCTTTCTGTGAATGTGGTTTTTGTTCCACAGGCTGCAGGATTGTTGTTCTTGCTTCTACTGTCTGCCCTCTGGTGGATGAGACTATCTAAGAGGCTTGTGGAATTTTCCCGATGGGAGGGACTGGTGGTGGAGAGAGCTGGGTGCTGCTTTGTTGGGCAGAGCTCAGTTAAATTTTAATCCCTTGTCTGCTGATGGGTGGTGCTGAGTTCCCTCTTGTTGGTTGTTTGGCCTGAGGTGACCCAGCACTGGAGCCTACAGACCCTTTGGTTGGGCTAGTTGCAGGCTCTGGGAGGGCTCACACTGAGTACTCACTGAGTACTTCCCAGAACTTCTGCTGCTAGTGTCCTTGTCCCCACAGTGAGCCACAGCCACCCCCCGCCTCTACAGGAGACCTTCCAACACTAGCAGGTAGGTCTGGTTCAGTCTCCTTGGGGTCACTGCTCCTTCCACCTGGGTCTTGATGCACACACTACTTTGTGTGTGCCCTCTAAGAGTAGAGTCTTTGTTTCCCCCAGAGCTGTCAAAGTCCTGCCATCAAATCCCACTAGCTTTCAAAATCTGATTCTCTGGGAATTCCTCCTCCTGTTGCCAGACCCCCAGGTTGGGAAGCCTGATGCGGGGCTCAGAACCTTCACACCAGTGGGTGGACTTCTGTGGTATAATTGTTCTCCATTTGTGAGTCACCCACCCAGCAGTTATGGGATTTGATTTTATTGTGATTGTGCCCCTCCTACCATCTCATTGTGGCTTCTCCTTTGTCTTTGGATGTGGGATATCTTTTTTGGTGAGTTCCAGTGTCTTCTTGTCGATGATTGTTCAGCAGTTAGTTGTGATTCTGGTGCTCTCTCAAGAGAGAGTAAGCACACATTCTTCTACTCCGCCATCTTGAACCAATCTCCAGACCTAGCTTTAATACTAGAACAAGTAATATATATAACTAATTTTTTAATTAAATAGTCTTAAATAAGTCATTGCTTTTGAAGTAAAAAGCATGTCTTTTCCAGAAAGTTTCTTCATGTGTAAAATGATGCATTTATCTACTTCATTATAAATGTTCCTTCCAGTTCTAATGTCCTCTGATTCTAAACAATAACCAATCAGAGACCCATGAGAGAAAAATACAAAGAGTAGGGAGGATACAAAATAAATTGATAGCATTATGGTCACTAAGTAAAGTTTACATGCAAAAGCAAGGATCCTCAGATTTAAATGTATGCCTTCATTTTTCTCTATAATTGTACAAGATGTATTGGCTATGTCTGCTGATTGCAAATCACACAACAGATAGGAAAAAGAGACAGTCTCTCAGGTGAGGAATCCAACTTAAATTCTCACATATTTTTTCTTAAACTGAGATCTTTGGAAAACTAGAAACAGAATAATTAGGGGTAGTTTATTAAACATGCATATCCCTGGGCTGCACCCAAGATCTATTTAGTTAGAAACTTGTGGCAGATCCCAATAATTGTCACTTTTTGACAGTTGTCAATTGCTCCAGTTATCCTTATAACTGATAACATCTGAGAGCCACTTAGAATTAGAATTAGGAAAAATGGTAGCCAGTAATAAGTATGAAATTGAAGCAATGGGTTAATTGCAGAGTTCATTACATTGGTATTAATTTGTTTTTTCATGAACCTGCCATGAGTCCTCTATTCTGCATCTGGATGACCACTTGGATGTTCCAAGTTATAAGAATCTGAATTGATAACCTTAGAAAGAATGCAGCAGTAATATGATTGGAGTGAACTTAATGAGAGATTTCCATGGTAATAGAGAATTAGATTTTAGGCAATGTTAGCACATCAATGGTAGAGCAGTGTTTCAAGTAGTTCAAATATTAGTAGTTCAAAATGTTTCAAGGGACCACAAATAAACTTCACAAGTTACAATAGCGACTGATTCAAAGCTCTCGAAGACAGTACAACTGTACTGATTTTCTGCCTACTGACTCTGAGGGAAACCATGGCTGCTCCACCATATTTTGAGAGAAATATGAGGAAAGGAGGTATTTCCAAATGCTCTACAGTGCCCAATGAAGGTACGACTTACTATCCCCTTAAGCAGGAAGGACGCAAGTATAAATGCAAAACATAAAACTTATAACAGCTTTTGCTCAGCCACCATTAAAGCAAACTGTTCCAAAGGATTTCATGTCAATAAAAACAGTCAACAATTTGAAGAGATACAAGTGAATTAGATAATGGTATTGGGGGTAGGGTGGGATTGAGAAGAACATTCCTATTACACTATTTCATTGGAGCCATTTACAATTTGTTTTTGGTAGGATCACTTATTTGTTTTGCAAATGCTTCAAATGTCATTCGAAATAGTGACTGTAACTTTAACAAAATCAAAAACTTGAAAATATGATGAAAATGTTGGACTTCTCACAAGCAAAGTGCATATATACAGAAAATTTCCATGACTTCCAGAATCTCTTGGAATCTCATTCATAGATACTGAATTTTTATTTTAGAGGACGTTTCTGAAAAATTGGGTAATAAAATAACAAATATAAATTGATCTTATAAAGATTTAGCTTTCCAAATTTGGAAAATTAAAAGGTGCTTTATGATTTTTTTAAGTTGTCAATCACAACACAGCATTGGGTAGGTTGTTCTATATATTAGTCATTTAATTTTATCTGTCAAAATGGAAAATATGTGGGTAGTCACTTGAAAGTTCAAGCAAATTTAAATGAATTAAAGGTTCAAATAAGTAATTTCTGTCATTGGATAAAAGGTTACTTAGGACTAAACCTAACCACTCCATCTATTTTATTGTCTCCAGTCAAAGTTAGCTGGCTATATATCATTGCCATTCTTTTAAAAAAGCTGGCACAGGCATTGGTATGCTGACATTGAAACTAATTGTACAAGATATTTTGAATGAAACTAAGCATGAGACCTGAGGTCTAAAGATATCCTGTTCCTCTTTAATTCTAAGGACAAATCTCTGACAGGTTAATGTTGTAAATCTCTTATAGATACTGTCATGAGTGCCTTCAGATGTCACTCAATGTCCCCAAAATGCTGTCAAGAGAGAAAGATCAATTATGGGTAAACATAAAGGGAAAGTAGCAAGAAAATCAAAATTTTCAAAGAATATGTAATAGTGATTTGAATTTTATAAAATATTAGTCAAAATCCTCAAAGCCAGAATTACTGATAGTTGAGAAGGTCAATTATAAGCTCTAAACCTTTGACAGCAAAATATTAAAAATTAAAATAATAATATAAATTTAAGGAAAATAAAATATTTATCTTAAGCCTACATAAAGACATTTAATGAATAAAAATAATAGTTTGTTGAGCATCTACTGTGTACTAAGTATATTTTATTCAACAAGTTTAACCATCCCCAAAATTGGATGAAGATGTGTTCCCATTTTTTCTCATGGTCAAACTAAGGTGCAGCAAAGTTAAGTCAGACTGAGGGTCACATAAGCAGAACGAGTCATGGTCTAGATTCAAAGCCAGGTTTTGCTGGTTTCAAAACTTGTCTTTTCTAATTAAATGGAGATTTTGTAATTGTTCAGATTATGTTATCAATGCTGATAGTAAATTAACCTGGATGGCATTTATATCAGTTAAGCTTTGCTACATCACAATGCTCACCTTCTCAAAAAATTAGTAACTCAAAACACTTTTTCCCCCTTGATCTTGTTGTTTGGCCAGGTGGTTTGCTTGGTCCAGGCTGGGTGGTCTAGGATAGCTTAACTCTCATGTCTGAGGCATCAGCTGGGACTGGGTCACTCAGGCTCTGTCTTCATGTGGCCTCTATGCTCTAAAATACTAGCCTGGGCTTGTTCACACAGTGACCAAAGGGTTCCCAAGGAGAAGAGTGGGCAAGTCCCAATGGGCAAACACCTTGCAAGCCTTGGGTTAATTTACCTTTGCTTCCACTAGCCAAAGCAAGTCACATAGTCAAGCCCAGGTCCAAATGGTGAAGGAATAGACTTCATCTCTTGATGAGAAGCGATGCAGATTATTATAGCCTTAAAAAAATTAATCCATATAAGAATTATCTAGTAACTTTTTTTTACCTGCTTTTATAACCAGTAATATGGGAAGATAGTCACCAAATCTTCAGTTCTCCCTTGGTCTAGATTCAAAATTTGTTTGTTTGAAATAGAGGAAATCACATATTTAACATCATGAATATCATATTTGGCATATGTTTGGGTTTCATGGTATCTAACTAGCATTTAAATGTTATTTGATACCATAATAATCATGTGGAAAGCAGGAATGATAGAACATTGAACAAAAGACCCATTGAACAAAAGAAAATCTAAGAAATATTGAGTTTTAATTAACTACTTAAAGTCACAGCAATTTTGTAGCCAGTGAGGGATTGGAATCAATGGTTGGTTTTCCTTCCGGTCTGTGCCCAATACAATACTCTGGAAGAAACTGAATTAATCTTATGTCCATTTTTTAAAATTCCTTTAAAAAGATCTGCTCAAAAGCAAAGCAAAACAAAACGAAAACAATTGTGCGTAACTACATATATAATTCTTCCTCATCAACACTAAAGCTGTCTTATAATCAAAATGTTAAAAAAGAGTGTTACATTAAAACTCATTACATGCTCAAATTCAAATTTGTTATTAGAAAGGCTTTTTCATTTACCTGTGTTCTGTGATGGTTAATGTGAAAGAGTAGCTAGAATTATGACAATATTTCTGTAAAACTGAGTCAGCAATGAAGTTAACAGTTATTTACAAGATAAAAGTAGGTAAAATCCAGAGAACTTTGTTCTTGTCATGTTTTTTGTTACCCACAAACATTTCAATTATTTTATTTCATTTACATATTCAGTGAGTACATATTCTCCCTCCTGAGCTTGTTAAAAGTTGTACCGGTAGGTAGGCTGGATTGAAAGATCACTTAAGTAATATTCCTCAGTGTTGCACTCAAAATCCACTATCAGCCTTTATAAGCAGCAACTACCCCAATTCACCCTGATGCTTTCTTCTGCATTGGGAAGTGGGAGGAAGAGGGGGGAAATTCTTTCCAAATTCAATATACTGCCCAGGGTATTAAGAGAAGGTTCTTGTTGTCCTTGTCTTCCTGGGATTCTAGGCTTTAAGTGTTCAATGTCAGTCTCAACATGTGGAGTCATGTGTTTCCTATGAGTTTCATCAGCCTCTCAAACACATTGATAATTTTAATTGACAAGACCTCTGTAGAAATGGCTGAAATCACAGAAGTTCTGCAAATTGGGGTTCTTCTGGGGCTCTCACCATGTAAGTTATCCATAGAAAATGTACTTTGGGCTATTTACTTAAAGATTTTATTTAAAGACATATGTAATTTACATTTATTTATATAGTACACATTATAAAAACAACTTAAAATAACTTTTAAAGACATGTGCTTCTGCTGAAGGCCAAAGGTGGGTGAGATGGCATTTGAATTTTGATATGCATCCAGATTTTGAATAACATTAGCAGAATAGCTAGTTAATTAAGTAAGTGACACCTTGGCACTACTGCACCTAAGTTCGTGAGTCCATTTCTCACGTGGGTCAATTAGCATCACTCTGTTCTGTCCTCTGATGGCAACACTAATGTCAACCAGACCTTTTATGAATATGTGCCCATTGCTCCTCAGAGGCTGGGCCAGATAATACAAATTATTTCATACCCACCATCCATCCTGCAGGGGAAAAAACCTCAAAGCCTGTGATCCACCAACAGGGTATTCTACCATATTTTTATGTGTGACACTCATGCTAGAGATATTAGCTTAAATATACTGTAGATACAAAGAAGCATAGTTGGTGTTCCACCAATTAATGGAAGTTGAAAGAAGGGAAATATTTATTATGACAAAAAGATTTTATCAAAATGTATCTTTTAATCTAAAATTTATATTAAATATTATATTGAGCTTGGGTGAACACACACTGACACACAAAAATGAGGAGTTTATTAAACCTGATTGGGAGGAATTTAGTATTCTGTGAGTTAGATGGATGGCCAAAATTGATCTCTAGTTTAGCAGTGGAATTAAGTCACAGTCTAGATTACCTGATTTAGTCCTTATTTAATATGAGAATACGAAGGAAAATAAGTTATCTTGAAAGGTATATGTCCTACAATTTGAAGAAACTGCCAACATAAATTAAACGAGATGAATGTATTAAAATCTGTATGTATGTCAATAACATTACAACGTCACCCGACCTTGGAAAATATGTTCACTATTCACATCACTGAGGAATGAACATCAGGCATTCATTGGGAAAATTAAAATGAATCTCACTCTGCTACATTTCCAAGGATAAAGTAGTTTTCTTTAACTATAGAAATGCCAAAAGTTAATCAAATTTGCAAAGCTGAAAATGGCAACACTATAGTAATACTATAGAGACGTTTTTTCCACAGCTGACAGTGGAAGCTTAATTTTCAAACATGTATAGTATGTATGAGTGTAAATCCTCACATTAGGTTTGCAAGGAAACTAAAAACGCTGTTGAAAAACGCTGTTGAATGAACAAGGATTGGGGAGAAGGAAACAATAAATGTGAATGAAAACGCTGTTGAATGAACAAGGATTGGGGAGAAGGAAACAATAAATGTGTGAAACACAATACTGGTTATTACCTCAAAATACTATCTTATAACACATGGTGTCTTTCGAGAAGTGATACACACTATGAATCATACTTTAAAATAGATTAACACATTCCATTAGTGATATAAGCCAAAAGATAATATTTCACATTTAAAATCGTTGAAAATTAATACCTAGGATATGCATTAAATACAGTTTAAAATTTTTTAAGTCACATGTTTCTGTACAAGGGAGAAAAGAAGGGGAGAGAACGAGCATCACATCAGCACAGGTACTTGAATGATTGTGATTTAGGGTTTTTTACAGTGTGCTCACAAACATTCACATCCTTGAGCTAAAAGAATACGTGCCCCAGGATTGCGAACTATTTAAATGAATCATGTGACTTGGTAAAAACAGTCCAGTCATACTTAAAAGTCAGGTAAATAAACAAGATTCACGAGATTAAGATGAATTTATAATATTCTGGATGTACATGTTTGTTTGTGCATTTGCACATGATTCTGACGCGAAAAGTCACACAGTATCAAATCTGAGGTCATCAGTGAAAAAAAATAGAGAGCCTCATCCAACAATAAACATTCACTTCTTTTACTACTCCTAAACCTTTATTAGTCAACTTTTTAATTCAAGAAAAATTGGTCATATCTGGTGGTCTGTTGAGAGGCAGGACAGATCTATATTAAGGAGAAAACAGAGATTCCAAAGAGAGAGATGAAATACACAGCTTTGAAAGAGTCTTCATTTATTCAACATATATCTATCAAGGTTCCTTTCTACGGCCAGCACTGATTCTGTTACCAAACCCAGGTCTGGTTGCTCGCTGCTCGAAAGCCAGTTCCCTAGAGACAATTGTTGGTAGGAAGGAAAGATTGCTTTATTTCGGAGGCTGGCAACCAGGGGAGAGGGTGGACTCCTGTCTGAGAACCAACTCCCTCCCGATGGCTGTTCAGGGGACAGGGGCTTTCAAAGGGGAGTTTCAGGGTTGTAGGCTGAGGGAGGGAGCAGACCAGCATAGTCGGTTCTGACAGTCATCTTGAAATCAGTAATGTGGTGGTCTGATCTGTGTCATCTTGGTTATTTTAAGTACAGTTAATCTTAAGTTCCAGGGTTTGTTCCCATTTCTTTGAGGTCAGTTCTTGGAATTCTGGCAGCTTATGTCATGGCTTCAATCGGTCATCATGTGGTCATCCTCTTCCATCTGGTGGGGCCTTCAGTATCTGCAAAACAGCTCACAGGATATGGCTCAGAATATTATCAATAGCCCTTAAGGAGGACCTAAAGGTCCTTGACTCTGCTTAATGATTAAACTATTATTATTTGTTCTCGTTTGACTGTCTTCACTTATTTCTGCATTTTCTCACTTCTCTGGTTAAACCTACTCTTTGGCTAAAGTTCTTCCACAGACAAAAGGCAGGCTGAGGACATGGCAGTGGGATGGCGGCAAGGACCATAGGATTCTGCTCTGTTTCAATTCTACGTGCTGAATATTATCAGATAATCTCTGCTGTCCTAGAGCTGACTTTCAAGTGGGATGGGGCAGACAATAAACACAATCTAAATCAATAAAATATTCGCTGGTGATAGTTTTGTAGAGAATAAAAATAAAATAGCATAGGAGGAAAGGGAATAAAGGAATGGAGAAAGAATGTGCAGTAACTATTTGATACGGGTGTGAGAGAAAGCCTTTTTAATAAGGTAAAACTTGAGCATGGAAAAGGCATCAATATAGTGTGTGTGCAAGTTCATTCAAGGCAGAGTGGAAAGCAAGTGTAAAGATCCTGAGGTAGGAACAAGTTTGGTCTGTTCACAGAAAAGCAGAGGCCAGCAAGACAGATCAGAGTAGGTAATGGAAAGAGTCAGGGGAGATGGGGCAGGCTTGCATCTGATCTCATGGGACCAAAACAAAAACAGAAATGCAGCTCAGGATTTCATGTCTAAATATGCATAAATCAGTCTAACCAATTCCTAAATAAAATACATGCTAACTTTCCATATTGACAAATATACTTTCCCAACAACCAAGAAGGCCATATGAATTTGGAATTCTTGGACTCCTTAGTGTTATCACAGAAATACAGTGACACAGAGAGAGCCTGCTAAGGAGACTAGTTAGGACCTACTGCAATAATCCTCTTGAGATAATGGTGTTATAGACCTGGGTTTTACTGAAGAATAGTAAGATGTGATAAGATTCTGGATGTGTTTCAAAGGTAGATTAGATAGGATTTGCTGATGGACAAGATACGTGACATGAGATAAAAGAGGGGCCTTAAATGGATGCAAGATTTATAACACAAGGAATTGGAAGAGTAAAGCCCCACCTTTTTTTTTTTTTTTTTTTTTTTTCAGCAAGGTGGATAGAAGGCTTTTTTGGACACACTAATTTTTACATGCCTCTTAGACATCCAAGTAGATATTGCAAGTAGGCTTCCCGATAAATGAGTCTGCAGCTCAGGGGAGAGTTCAGGGCTAGGATTAAGCACTTGGGAGTGAACAGGTGGTATTTAAAGCTGGTGTACTTATCCTGTGGGCAGGTGGGTGACCTTGGTAGTCAGAGCATGTGGAAGTTCTCTTCCGATCACTCAATTCTCTCAGTGAAATAGAAAGCAAGATCATTTTCTGTGAGTAAGGATGATGAAGAAGTTTTGGGAAGTTTAAGAAGAGGGTACAAAATATGAAATCATCCAGCAGCACGGAACGAGAATGGAACAGGGAAATGTAGAATTCCCACATAGTATTAGGGGCTCATTTCTACAAATGCCTGTATCTCCCTGAGAACATAGCCTATCTGTTAACTCCCTTTGTGTACCCACAACATTGGTAGAGTGTCTGGCACATAACATTTACTAAGATTTTATTGAGTAAAATCAAATGAAAATGAATGCTGCACCATAATGACTTATACCTGACCTAATACATAAGCTCTCAATCTCATGTATGCATTTATCACAGGGAAAAAAATCTTTACATTTGATTCCTTGATTCACCACTAATGTTGGGACTTAGATTAAGAGCCCTGGTGTTTGAGGGACTTCCCTGGTGGTCCAGTGGTTAAGACTCTGCACTTCCAATGCAAGGGATGTGGGTTCAATCCCTGGTCAGGGAACTAAACATGCTGTGCGGTGCAAACAAACAAACAAAAAAGAGCCCTGGTGTTTGACAATGTTGCACCCCCTTGTCCATGATTTTTGTTATATGTGTTGCTACCCATTCTCAGAGAGGGATTTGCAAGCTTAGAGTAATGGAGGACTATCTTTGCTTTGGATCATCTCCATGGGGGTCAACCGAGGTGATTCTAGAAAAAAAAGCTCAGCAATGTGTCAAGTGTTTCCTTTCAAAGCCTTCTTCCTGTGACTGCACGGCTGGTTTTAATCCCTCCAGCCCTTTCTATCACTCTACTTTCTCTTCCCTCTTTAAAATATGCTTTCTTTCCAAATCTCCTTGAAAATTGAAATGCCCCTCTTCTGCAGACTGTTTCAGTTGAGAGACAGCAAAAAGAATAAAGAGAGGCTCCAACCTTTCTGTCTCCTTTTTTTCAGCTCTTCCCTCATTTCACCTCAAGGACTCATTTTATGGTACCAAGAACCTAACAGCAGCTTGCCTGGGGTCAGGGTATAATAATTATCCTTTATTTGTACTCCTGTTTTTTTTTTTTTTTTCTGAGCACCCCTGGTGATGTTAACTCATGACCATTGAATCAAATTAAATGGTAATTTTAAATGTCACACTGAACCTTATTTAATGTAGTAATTAAAATGACTTATAGCTCAATCATTTTTCACTGTTCAATTTAGATACCCTCCCTCAGTCTCGCTTTTACTGAATGATTCACACATGGTGGTGTGCTTAGCAGAGAGGAGGACAATATTGAGAAGTATCGTATGAGATTCTTTTCCTCAGGACATTTACAATGTTAATAGGGAGACAAGAAATGTATGCTTAAGATTTTTTAAACCACTGTCAAATTTCTGTATAATAATAAAGTCCAGACAATTACATTTTTGGTGTAGATGAGTTTAGTTGAAACGGTGTCAGTTAAATGATGTCAAATGATGGAAATGCATTCAAATGGAAAAGTCCTGCAGGCAGTTGAAAATGCAGGACTGATGCTCAGAGAATGGTGAAAATGAGAGATAAAGATGAATTATTTTATTGCATAGAAGTGGGTGGATTTTAAAGAAGCTCACCTATATAGAGGGAAAAAAACTAGTAGGAGATTGAGATGACCGAACATATTTGAGAACTTTGAGTCAAACCATGAGTTAGAACCTGGCTCTACATTATTTACCTGTGTGCTATGGTACAAATCACTTGCCTTCTCTGAGACTCCATTTCTTCATTAAGTGGTAAAACGAAACATATATACATTTGTAGTGTATAAAATAGGTGCAAGTTGTCAAGCTATAAAACAAGTATTGACTGCTGACACCATCAAAAGAGTGACAGAATATTCTGTTAATCAAGTAAAGATAAGTTTACTGTTCCTATTATTATAAGAGAGTTTTAACAGAGTCTTTGCAGTGTCTCAGAAGGATATTCATAGGATTTTGGGATCTGAGATAAAGTGGATTATGTCAGGTCTTTCAAAG
Source organism: Balaenoptera borealis (assembly GCF_965194805.1). Classification (NCBI taxonomy): domain Eukaryota; kingdom Metazoa; phylum Chordata; class Mammalia; order Artiodactyla; family Balaenopteridae; genus Balaenoptera; species Balaenoptera borealis. The sequence goes on from NC_138862.1 coordinate 23,155,252, forward strand.
AGGGGAATTAATTCAGTTTGGGCAAAGATTGTGACATAATAATTTAAGACTAATAGACACAGTGAGATGAGGGCCCTGATAAGTAAAATGTTGTTTAACAATCAAGATGTTTGGCCTGGTTAGCAATCTATTGTCTGACTGGTGACTTGTTTGTCCAAAGGAGGTAACTGTTTGCTTGGGAAAAATAGCTTGTAAGAATTTCCCAAATAAAAGTAAAATTGTTTATTGCTTATATTCATGGATAGAACATTTCTGGACCAAACAGATGTCATGCACCTTGTCTTTAGCTCAGTGAGACTGAGTTTGGACTTCTGACTTCCAGAAATGCAAGATAATATATTTGTGTTGTTGGAAGCCACTGCATTCCTGGAAACTTGTTAGAGTAGCCATAGGAATGTAAACAACTTCCAAGCTCTTCATGAGTCGGAGCTGAAGCCAGAAGTCCCAGAGAGAGTTTTATTTCTCTCCATGTTGGGTACACTTGGCTCTTGTAGAGGAAGGAAAGTGTTTGGGACCAGGTAGGAGGATAGGAGGGATGCATTTCTACAAGTGTTTTTCAACTCTGACTGCACATTAGAATTACTCAGAGAACCTAAAACAAATGCAATAGGCAGACAGAATTCTCAAATTATCCGCACAAAATTCTAATCCCTTCGTCAGTCAATCAAATAGTAATCTAGGTACTGCTGTAAAAGGAGGTTAATAGATGAAAGTGAGGTTACTAATTAGCTCACCTTAAAGTAAGGAGATGGTCTTGGATTATCCAAGTGGGTCTGATGTAATCACATGGGCCTTCTGATTCGAAGAGGGAAGTCAGATGTATGTGGAGGTAGAGGCGAGAGAGATGAGGCAGAGGGCAAGTCAGAGACGTTGAGTATGAGAAGGATTTAATTCAGTGTTGTGAACTTTGACAATGAAGTAAATGGGTCACGACCAGGGAATGTGGATGGACTTTAGGATCTGGGAACAGTCCATAGTTTACAGCCTGCAAGGACACAAGGACATCAGTCCTACATCTACAAGGAATTGAATTCTGCCACAACCTGAATGAGCAAGGAATTTGTCCTCAAAGCCTCCAGATAGGAACACTAACCTGCTGCCACCTTGCTTTTGGCCTTGTGAGATCTAACCAGAGGGACCAGTCAAGTAACACTGTATCCACACTTCCAATGTATAGAACCCTGAGATAAGAGATTTTTATTGTTTTAAACAACTGAGTTTGTGAATTGTTCTTACATGAGCTGAAAGAAAATCAACATTCAGTCTTAGTACATATATATGGAATATTTGCACAGTATAATATGAATGTATCTTTTTTATTTTTGGTAAATGAACATGTTGTAGTTTATGTTAAATATGGCTAGTTATTCATTTGTACTTAATTTGTCCTCAAAAAATCATTTTCTATTGAAAAACAACATATCATGAAAGCAACTATTTCCAGCTATCCATATCATGTGTTCCCCTCAATAATATCATTCTTCACATTTTCTATTAAAATTTTCTTGCTAGCCTATATTCAAAGAGGCAAAGAATTCCCTTAGCTTCATTGCAGATTTCTCAGGGGAAAAAAATACACACACACACACACACAAACACAGATTGTAATGCAGAATTACCTGATATTACTAAATGTATCCTTAGAATGAAAATGACAAATATATTGATTTAAAAGTTTACATGTTTATGTACTGAAATAAAATGCAGAGAAGAAAATCACAAATTGGAATAATTAATATGTCAAATTGCTAACATTGACTGTATAATCTAAATAAAATAAATATTAAAAAGTAAGCACTATAAGAATGCACTGTTAGAATAATTTTTCCATTTAAAAGTGATAATAACTAAGAAAACATTAGAAAGTCAAGTTGTTTTTGCTAAAGCCACCACATAAAACTTTGATCAGAGGAATTATAGTCACCAAAGTTAATACACCAAATCTTCCTTTTTCTTTGAGCATACATTAACCAATCCTTGCTTTATCATGTTTCAGCTAGATGTCAACAGTCAATAGTATTTTACACCAAAGTCCTTAAGACAGAATATACACACCAAACATTGTTATACTTCTTATTAAATAGTAACTTTTTCAAATTTATGTTCTATTGGTATATTTTGTGCTTACTCTTTGAAAAAGAGAAACATGAGGTTAGGACTTATATTTGTCTTTGTGTCATATCCTTCTCCATGTATAAATAAATGATCATTTTGACTAAATTGATTTTTAGCTCAGGGAAATATAAATATAGAATGGATATGAATATCCAGTATTATTTTTACCAAAATCTCCCTCTAGCCTCAATTTAGATTGATTAAATCTTGTCTTTTTAAAAACTACTTCCAAAAATACCTCAAATTTTCTTTTTCTTGAAAGACGTTTTTTATTACACACAAGTACTTTCTGAACTATTCAAGCATTTTTTTTTTTTTTTTCCACCTTAGGGAGACTCATGTAAAGTTAAGATCAAGGTGGTTCACACATCTAACCACTCTCTAAATTTAGTATTTTATATTAAGTTGGATTTCCCATGCGTGTTTCTACAATGACATGTTCAAATGACCTGGAAATATTTGATGTGTTCATTGTGATCAGCTTGGTCAAATTGCAAGACTGAATTCAATATGAATAAACTGGACTTTGTTAACTCTATCCACCAATTTGGTTATTTTAAAAGCAGGGCTTGTGAGATTTGGAAACAAGGAATTATAGAGTCACTCACTGTGGTGTACATATACATAGGGACCCCTAGGTGTTATGCCCTTGAAAAATCCCCTCACCTTGAGTGTGGTGGAGCCTCTGACTTGATTCTGCAAATATAATGCCAATAGAAGGAAGGGATGGTCACTCCTATGACTGTGTAATGTTATATAAGACTCACCCCCTTAGCAGAGTAGAGCCAGACACCCCTAGTCTTGAAGAAGTAAACTGTCATGATGTCTGAGGTCTGTGAGAGGGCCACATGACAGGAAACCATATAGGTGGTCTCTGGGCATGAAAAGTAGCTCCCAGCTGACAGCCAGTGAGAAAAGCAGGATCATACTGGTATATAATGAAGAGATGAACTCGACCAATAATTACATAAGCTTGGAAGAGGATCCCAAACCCCATTTGGAAGAGGGATCCCTACCTCCAGAAAGGAATTTAGCCTTATTGAAACCTTGATTGTGGGAACGATCCTCAGCAGAGGATTCAGCTATGTCATGCTTGGACCACTGACAAGCAGACTCTATGAAATAATATACCCTCACCAACTGATTGTTATTTTTCACATCAGTTATGTATAATATGGTGTCTCTTGTTATTTTTCACATCTGTTATGTATAATATGGTGTCTCTATTTTAGTTTGCATTTCTCTATAAATGAGATTGGACATCTTTTGTGTACTTATAAGGCATTTTAATTGAACTTTGTACTAAGATAACTGTAGATTCAAATGCACTTATTGGACATTTGATGTCCAATATTTATTGTTTCAAGCTAAACATAATAAATATATGTTGCTATTTTTGTTTTACATTTTATTAGTTAATATTAACAAAAGATATGCTTGTTTATTTGGAGAGCGAACACACTGAAAAGAAAAAAATTAAAAACTGTAATCACATGATACTGAATATGTTATGTTGAGGTTTCTTTTCATAATCACCAGTATTTGGTGACTGTCTTTCCTTGGTAAGTATATATATATATATATATATATATATATATATATATATATATATATATATATAATATATACTCTCTCTCTATATATATAATTATATCAAGTTCTCTGGTGGCAAGCAACAGAAACCAAAGTAGGGTACATTAAGCAAACAAACAATCTGAAGTATATGGACTGGCTCTTAGAAGTCACAGAGAAACTAAAGAACCATGTCATATTTAGAACAGAAACTGGGACTGTTCAGTTTTAGAACAGTCCAAGGACAGAGCCCTAATGGAGACCAAAGGACAGTCAATTTTAGGTGTCCCTATTGGGATTAATCAGCTCTAACTTAAAAGTGTCCATGTTGGGCTTCCTTGGTGGCGCAGTGGTTAAGAATCCGCCTGCCAATGTAGGGGACACGGGTTCGAGCCCTGGTCCGGGAAGATCCCACATGCCACGGAGCAACTAAGCCTGTGTGCCACAACTACTGAGCCTGCACTCTAGAGCCCGTATGCCACAACTACTGAAGCCCATGCGCCTAGAGCCTGTGCTCCGCAACAAGAGAAGCCACAGCCTGCGTACTGCAATGAAGAGTAGCCCCCGCTCCCCGCAACTAGAGAAAGCTCAGTGCAGCAACAAAGACCCAACACAGCCAAAAATAAAATAAAAATAAAATTAATTAATTAAAAAAAATGTGTCCATGTTGCTCCACTCAAGATCTAGAAGAGTGTAGGGTGCCTTGACACTTCCCTTGAGGACCTTGTTCATTTTGTGTGTGGTGACGAAGGGGGTGGTAGTTCACAAAAGCTAATTAGTATGACTACCCAGAAGGAAAAAGGTCAAACTGATGCTGTTCCAGCAGGTACAACAGATGTCCACTACATCTGTAATATTATTTTAATGGCTTGTTAGTATTCCACTTAATAGATTACTTATCATTCACTTTCTTCTGGACATTAACTGCTTTCTATTAATTTCTGTCATTGTATAAAACATTGTGATTATTATATAAGTAGCTAAGGTTTTCTGAGGCATCTCCAATGTGCTGGTTCAATAGAATGTAAATTTTGTTCAGCTAACTGTTTATCAGAAGGTTGATATCAATTTAAACTTCAACCACTAATTCAAAGGACTATCTATTTTCTAAACATTTGAGACATTTGTTTTGTTGTTTTACTTCATTGTTATTGTCTTTGCAGTTCTTGGATCACCAATTAGATTAAAAATTTGGATGTGATAATCATAATGAGTTTTTCTATTATGCATTATCTGGCCTAATCATAGCTCAATTTTTTCACTAGAAAGTTATCTTTTATTTATTGACTTATAAGAGGTCTTTAAATGTTTTGGCTGTTAACTCTTTGTATCTCATATGCATGGCAATTATTTTTAAGAATTTGTCATTTCCTGTTTACCATTTCTTATAGTTTATTTCATTATACAGAGGTTTTATACTTATACATGGTGAAACTATTAAGCTTTGCTTTTGTAATTTCTGCCTTTTGTTGTTGTTGCTTAGTATGGTTTCTGGATGAAATAAAGTTGGTCTCTGTTTTGTTTTTAATGATTAATTGGTGTACCTGTGTGATTAATTCACTCTAACATTATTTAGTTGAGATATTATATTCATCATGTTTCATTTTAATGAATATACTTGGTGTTGGTAGTGAAAATTATCAGATAGCTGAAGAAATATAGGATCCAGAATATTCACCTTGGAATTCCCTCTTCTTCCTGAATTGTCAAAAAAAACGCTTTCCCCTGGTATGTCTTTGTGTTCAGTTGCCCTCCACTGCCATGTTTGCCACTCCTTTCTACCACCAGGTTGAGATGCAGGGGAAACCTGATCCTTTATCTCCTCCTTAGCTTCTTGCCTGAAATACGCAGACATTGTCACGTGGTGATGCAATAGGTATTTCAAACTCAAATGTCCCAAATAGAACTCTTGGTTCACTAACAACCCTCTCTCTACAAAATCACTCCATTCATTCCAAAAATATTTATCAACGAACCATTTCCATAGTTCTCTGCCCAGTTCTCAGAGCCATAAGCTAAACCTGAAATGCTATTTTGAATCACCTCAAAGGCATTGTGATTTTCCTACAGTGATATTTTCATTTTCCAGACTTCCTATTCAAATGGGAGCTCAACATTATATAACATGTAATAATAATAAATTAATAGTGTCCACTCCAAATTCAGTCTAACTTACGTAACACCAAACTCTTTGTGTAACATTATTTTAGTATAAAATCTACTTCTCTTAATATTTAAAAGTATAAATAAAATTGAATTTTTGTAGCATAAACACTAAGTGACCAAAATTTTCTTTTTTTCTCTTGTTTTTTATCATATATTTAAAGACAAAGTAGATCATAACTTTTAAATGACCACAATAGATATTATTTTGTAATGATTTAGTATGATAAAACTGACTGTATTTTGGCACTTTATTCCCCTAAACTCTTATCTGAATATAGATGTGCTACAAGGAAGTTCTGCAAAATAACATATCTGTTGCCTGCAGCTAAGATACTGAGTTCTTTTAGCAAGGCAAACTGCATTCTGGAACTGATTTATAAAGATTTAAAAGTACTTGAAGCACAACAGTCACGTCAAACCAACTTATGAACTCCTTTGAATGGTATTTACTTTAAAAAATATGGATGTAATAATTTTCATTGTTAAAATATAACAGATATTCTGACATTTAAATGTTAATGCAGAGTTCGAATATAAAGTTTAGTCACAACAGGCAATCCCTGGTATCACAAAATAAATCATTCAATTTTTAATTTTTTCTTGATATTATAATGTAGTAATAATAGGCAGTATTTTTTAAAAATTTACTCCCGAAAGATAAAATAGTAAAATTAGGAATTATTAACAACATAATTTCAATATATTTTCACAAATAAGAAAAAGTATTAGGTTACCAAAATTAATACAAACTATAATTTTCATACATTTTTTGGGTGAACACAAAGGTATAATGTTTAACTCATAAATCCACATTAATACCACATAACATTTTTTAAAGGTAAATATTGTCTTATTTCTTTCTCTGAACCAATCTGTTATCTACTTTGTCCTAAAGCTTGGGAAATTCATTATGTAGGTCAGGCTTTTCCTGTAGTTAATGGTTGGCTTTGCCTTTGTGATTTCCTATAGTTGTAACAGCAGTGATATTTTTTCTGGCTACACTCCAGTCTTGATAACAAGAATGGACTTTTTATTTTCAGTCCTTGAGCATTCTTTTCTTCTTTTACTCTCACATAACACAACAGCACTTGATTCAGAGTGAGAACTGTGACGCAGCAAGTGAACCAGTTTTAGAATCAGAAGGTCTTGATTTATGCCCCGGAACTTTTTACTAAAGAAGTGACCTCTGGTGAAAGGAGTATGGTACAGTGAATTGAGCACGGGCTTTAGAGGCAGCAAGAATGCATTCAAACCCCCGTTATCTCTTTATAGCTGCATAAACTTGGCAGGTTACTTAATCTCTTTGAACCTTGGTTATTTTTCTGCAAAACAGTGATTGATGTTTTATGCACACCATTGCTCTACATCTTAACAAGGAAAACTTTCTAAAAGATGGAGACTCCCAAAAAAAGTTCTCAAAAAATGTTAGGTGTTTGTCACTTCCCTCACTCCTGCACTTCAACTGCTCATTTATACATAAACTTTCTCTATGTTTATGTCACTATGCCCAATTGCCCCACTGGCACCCCCTCAAGATTATAACTCCAGTCTTGTCCCCTCTAGCGCAGGTGGTGCTTCTTGAATTCTCATTTCCTAAAAGGAGACATTTGCATTTCTATGTCTTGTACCCTCTATCACCTTCCCCCAATTAGAGCTCTCATCCTCAGCTGGCTGTGCTCTCATTTCTGTCCCACCAAGTGTCATCAGGTTCATATTCCATACTAAAACCATAGTTATGTTTACTAGACCGTGTCCATGACGTGAGTCTGAAAAACGCATGCCAACAGAAAGTACTCGCTTTTCCTATGACTATGAATATTCCTCAGAGTTGATCAGATAGTGAACAACAATTTTGCTTGTTACATTTTGTATCCAATGTCATAGCTCCTGTGTCACTCATGGAGAATGTTTATGACACCAAGTTTAATTTATAGCTCAGCTTTTTATACCCCACACATTTCTTTAACCAATCCTCAAGATCTGCAGAGTACTCAGCCATGTATCATCTACATCAATGCCGCATTTTTACCAAGAAACCTCAGTTTACACAAATTGAGGCATCCAAGGACTTTTCTGCTCTACTTTCCTGGATGTTTCCCTTTTTCTTGTATTCATTATTTCTATTTTCTTTATAAACTATTCAGTCCTCTCTTATGAACTTTTTCTATCCTCATACTGAATCAATTATTTGGTGGGATATAGAAATGTAGGTCAAGTTATTTTTCCAGGGATCTTAAGAGGCTTTGTTCTGCTCTCTTCTATCCTCTGGTGTTACTGATAAAGTACCCGACAGAACTATGATTATTGTCATGATTTACAGGTCTTTGGTTTACTCTCTGGCTTCTGTAAGTTGTTTATCGGTCATTAGGTAGTTGGACATTTCACACTGTTATGTATTGACTAGGTGCTTTTGTTGTTGTTTCAGTAATTATTTTGAACAATCAATAGGCCATTTCCATCAGAGACATATATCCTTATCCTGCCGTGGGAAAAAAAATCTAATAATGCTTGGTATTTTTCTCTCCTCTACTTTCTAATTCTCTGTTTTGGGAAATCTCTTAAGTCTGACATTTCATCTCCTTATTTGATCCCTTATGTTTCTACTCTTTCGTTGTCTATTTCTCATCACTCTCCCCCCCCCCTTTTTTTTTCTGAATCTAGGAGTTTTTTCTTGGTTTTCTTTTCCATCCCATTTGTTTATTGTTACTGTGAATTTTAGTGAATTGAAAATGGTTTTTGCTGCTATTGTTCTTTACTTCATGTTGAACAGTGATGTTTTGTTTCATGGATGAAATATCTTCTTCAGTCTTTCTAAGGATAGAATTAAGCTTTTTTTCCCCTAGTTATATTTTGTTCCTCAATTTCTTCTGATAACACTGAAGTGAAATTTCCCTTCTTTATTCTTTCTAGTTTTTCTTTTTCATGTTCTAAAATACTTATACCTTTTGTTTACCACCTTATATGTTAAATAAGATTATAGAAGGTCTGTTGTTTGTGGCAGGTTAGGTAGGTGGATAGAGAGCTAGCCATTATTCTGAGGGAATTTATTCTTCTGGAAGATTCAAGTTGGACATAAAGTAGATGGAGATAAATACTCCATTTACAATTTTTCCATTAATTCCTAAGATTTTGGCCTCACTTCTCACAACTGCCATACGTGGTATTTGTTTTCACTTCATACAGAACTTCCCCAGGATTTTATTGGCAGGGTTGTCTTCCTCTTCTGAACAGACCTCCCATATCTGAACGTATTCAAACTATGGCTTCCTTTTCTCTTTCGTCTTCATTTTCAGTTAACATTCTTCCACCTTCTCTTAATTTCATTTATTTTTAAAAAATCTCTCGTGTTATTCCCTGTGCCATACACTGATTTCATAGCTCTATTTTGCTTATTCCTTTGCTGTCATTTTCATAAATCTTAGGAAAAGAAGATACATGTAAGTGTTCAATGCAATATCCTGACTTAGCTTCTGAGGATTTAGAAATAAATGAAAAAATTGGCTGATGTTTTTCTTTGGGTGCAGAATTCAACAATTTGATACTCTGCAGTGATACTCCCTGAAAGGTGAGGTCCTATCACAACTGCCTGGAAAGCTTATATAACAGACACGTGTCCAATGCCTCCTTGCTTTTGCTATGCCCTCTGAGAGAAGGAAACCACAATTTCCAGAGAGAACTCTGAGCAGTTATTGAATTAAAGCAAATTAAGACTTGTCTGGGAGACTCAAATAACAGTTAAATGTGAAAATCACTGAAGACAAAGATTATTTTTATTTTATCTGCTCAACCAAATCTTATCTAAATACAGTTCATGTCCTCCACTGCTTTCTCCAATACTTAGCCTGTTGACACTTTTTCAGAGTTCTAACATCAAACCAAATGGAAGGAGTTACGTTGAAAATGGGATGTTTAATATTTCTGCTGCCTCCCTTCCAGGGTGCCCCAATCAGAGACCTGTTGAAAGTAAGCCTACTTGCTACTTCCAGCTGAGAACCTTTATAGTTCATCTATCATATGCCCTGCTTCCCTTGCTTCCATTTTGAAATCTATAGCATTTCTTTTTTTTTTTTAATTTATTTATGGCTGTGTTGGGTCTTCATTTCTGTGCTAGGGCTTTCTCCAGTTGTGGCAAGCGGGGGCCACTCTTCATCGCGGTGCGCAGGCCTCTCACTATCGTGGTCTCTCCTGTTGCGGAGCACAGGCTCCAGACGCGCAGGCTCAGTAGTTGTGGCTCACGGGCCCAATTGCTCCGCGGCATGTGGGATCTTCCCAGACCAGGGCTCGAACCCGCGTACCCCGCACTGGCAGGCAGACTCCCAACCACTGCGCCACGAGGGAAGCCCCTCTATAGCATTTCTTACTTGTGATCATCTTACTACAGGGAGACAGTAAACACTTTCAGGATAAGCTTTAATTACTGATTTAACCAAGTCATTTAAAATAGACTCTTCTTGTAGTTCAAGTTGGCTTTGGTATTAAGAAACAGATGTCTACAAACCATTTTTTTTATTCCAGAAATATTCCATGAAACCTCTGACTTAACTGTCTGATATCAAAATGGTTGTGAAAGACAGTCCCTCTTCATATGCGTGGAAATTCACAAAAGACCAAGTCAGAAGGGAGCGGCCACGTTAACACTTTAGAAACACTAGAGATTGTTTACACACTTGGAAACAACCAAAGCAGTGATTCTGCAAACCTGGACGGATGTTAAGCTGAAATGCTAAAACTGCATGAGAAGGAAATGGTGCTTCACACCCACCAAGCCATCAGCTGGGTCCCTGCTCCTTTGGCCAAGCCTGCAACAGCCTTGGGTGCTGTTAACCCACCCACTGCAGCCCCCTCCCCTGAGCGGGACCGGCCGAGCCTCCTGTCAAAAAATAAAATAAAAAAGAGGGAGAGGAGAGATCAGATGTATGGACAAGACAAGTATTTGACAAGTTTATCCTGAACTCTGAAACTTTGTTTTGATGCTTTCTTTGCTCACCTTGATCATAAGCCCTTTTAAAAACCCTACTTTTTAAGGCCCATTTAATTCTCTTTTCTCTGTAGAGCCTCCCTCAATGATTTCAATATGCAAATATCTGTCCTCTGAACTCCTATAATTCTTACTGAGCCGTGAGAGTAAGTTATGTATTTTTGTGTATGTGTCATATTTTTAGAATCATATATGCTTACTCTTCCAAATGGAATGATAGAATCACTAAGGAGAGGACTTTTTCAATGTGTTTTTTTGTAGTTAATATGTGTAATATGGAATCCTAAATACTGAAGACTCCTGGATTCATCAAATCCAAGGCCTGCTTCTCTTCATATCCACAATAATAGTAGTTGCTTGATAAGCTGTAGTTATTATAAACATTGAGAATTCAATCTTAAAACTTTTCTATTTGTTCTTCTGTAAATTTTTTCAATGTTCTAGTTATGTTTATATTCAATACTTCACAGAATATCAAAAGCCCTGACTATATGGCCAGTTAAGATCAATTTAGTGAAAAGTGAAAAAGAATGTGGGCTTTGGCAACTTGCACCGAATAAGGGAAATGCATGGTGAGGCCCAAGTTAAGGTTCGTCCTTGGCCTCCTGTTCATTTCTTTCCATGCCCAGTGCAGGAGAGAACGCAGACTTTTCCAGTCTTCACCTCCAGCTTTTTGACCATTTATACCCAATTCCATATTTGCATCACTATTTCCTCCAAAACAATTCTATTTTCCCAGCTACTTCAAGTTTTTGTATATATTATTTCAGCATCATATAAATGTAAAATAAAATTCACTATCTCACACATTAATTTCCTAGCTTTTGTCTTTTTTTGTTTATTTATTTGAAACAGGGCCATATAACTAAAACCAGAGACATAAAACTTGAATAATATTTTTTAATACTTTAGTTTGTTTTTTTCAAAGAAGATTCTCCACATACTCTTTTGTGAAATATTTAAGCATACACCTAAATGGAAAGAACAACTGTGATTAATAGTACAATAAACTCCCATTTTTGTCAGTTTTGGTTTTTCACTTCTTCTCTCCTCCTGGCCTGTGGACTGTGTATAGTTTTTGATTCTTAAATTCCAACTCTGGCTACCACTAATCCCAGGGTGAGCTGCCACATCCATCAACATTCATAATTTATGCTTGCCTAATTTCCCTACTAATAAAAGCCTAGAGAGATTATCATAGCAGGCTCAGCTTTCCACTTTCCATATCCCATGCTGACAAAAGCGTTTGGTAATTTGCATATTGCCAATCAAAACAAGGGAGTAGACAGACATACCCTAAAGTAAACCAAGGAAAACTGAGCATGAAAGTAGAGCATACATTACTTGCCTTATACAGCCTGCTAATTTCCATCACTAGTCTCCCTGAACACTACTTTCATGATTATCCATTCTTGTCCATTCCACGTATTCACTGCCAACATGTTTCTACCAGAATATAAATGTTTTGGGATTCCAATCCCCACTTTATTATATTAACATTTTTGCTACCATCCAGTAAGCTTTAGTCAGGCTAGAACTTTCCCCAGACACATAAACACAGGAAATAGCAAGTAGATAGAGTGCTGGCTTTAAATGTATCCTAAGTTCCTTAGGAAGGTGTTGACATTATTTAAAAATTATGTGAAGAATCTTTATCTTTATATAAAATATTTTATAGGATTTCAACAATGGATAAGTAAAATTATCAACAAGATTTTAATTTCAGCTTTATTGGACACTGAAGGCAAGTATGCACTGTGGAAAGCAGATATTTTTACAACTATCCATAACTGTCTGAAAAAGGATTATCTTTTCACAAATTCCATATAATTTCCTTTTATTTTTATGATCTTCTGGACCAAAAAAACATTTATCAGAGTGTGCCAGCACCTTTGTTTCATCTCATTTCTTTTTCAATCCAGCTGCGCTGGCTATATCAGTAGCTACATCAATTGGACAAAAAATGGTAATTTTATAAATATGGTGATACTACCAAAAACCTTATACTTTAATACATCATCATTAAATAGACACTTAAACTTCTTAGACAATTAGTAAATGTTTAATAATTCACATATGTTTACATTTTTGAGGGGGGGAAAATCACACCATCATTAATCTTAATTATGTAAAGATTTAAGCACATCAATTTTAAAAAGTTCAAGTTAAGTCTTTTCAAATACAATTATAAACTCACAGCATTTCTCTCTTACTGGAATGATCTGTAATTTCATAGCAACCATGTTCTGCTCTGTAGCTTTTCTCCTTTTAATCACTCAAAGCAAAGTTGGTACAGCAGAAAGGGTTTTGTTTATCTTTATGACATTGTTCTCTCCTGCTTTGGGTCATGTTTAATTTCTTCACACCACTGTTTGAAAAATCAGCTTCTGACTTCAAGGGCAGAAGAACAACCCTGAAGGATTCTGTCTGTTTTACAGCTATGTAAGACATGTTTAATATTCAGATTCCTACAAGTTCAAGATGACAATAGAGTATAAAACCCAAGGATTTTTGGTCTTAATAAAAGTGTTGATTTCACAAAATCTTTGTTTTCCTTAATAACATGAAATAGTTGTTAAAATCAGATTTCAATTTTTGTATTAGCTGTGTGTTTCAACAAGATAGAGTTTCCAGACCAAGTTTATCTTTTCGTTTATTCTCTTTCCCCAGAGGCAGCTCCTGAAAACTGCTCTGCCCTTAGAAGTCAGCCTGCATAATTGGAGACAAGTGGTGTAAGTAATTTGCCCTGCAAAAGTAAAACTAAAAGAGAGCATGTTAAACCCTTTTAGTTCCAATTACTAGCTAACACTGCTATTAAATTACAGAGCTCAAGGTTTCTGAAATAAATTTAGAATTATACTTGGTATGCAATACCGTTTTTGAAATGTGAAATTTAAATCATTATTCTGTCAAGATGTAGGTTTAGTGATTGAACACGTATATGATCAATTTCTTGCTCTGGGTGACCTTCAACCTTATGAGAACTATGGTATTGGCTCAGATTTCTCCTAGAAATATAGTGTGAGTATTTAGGCCAAAATTAATAATCACCCTAATTTTTAACTTCTCCACAGAGGTATCCGTCTCATCTATGCATGAAACACCTTTTAACTTCAATGGATATTCAAAGATCAGAAAAGATATATGGGTGCGCAAAAAAAAAGATTACAGGGGATGTAATGGCATGCTGTGTTAATGCAGCGTTCTGCATTAAAAGAACTTTTCTTTTTTCCTTTTCAATAATACCTTGACAGCAGAAGAGAATGGGTTCTGAAGTCAAACGATTGTGATTACTTGATTCATCAACACTAGCCTTTTATATAACTTCCTATATATCTTTTTTTTTTTTTAACATCTTTATTGGAGTATAATTGCTTTACAGTGGTGTGTTAGTTTCTGCTTTAAAACAAAGTGAATCAGCTATACATATACATATATCCCCATATCTCCTTCCTCTTGTGTCTCCCTCCCACCCTCCCTATCCCACCCCTCTAGGTGGTCACAAAGCTCCGAGTTGAGGTGGATGGACCTAGAGTCTGTCATACAGAGTGAAGTAATTCAGAAAGAGAAAAACAAACACTGCATGCTAACACATACATATGGAATCTAAAAAAAAAAATGGTTCTGAAGAACCTAGGGGCAGGACAGGAATAAAGACTCAGACGTAGAGAATGGACCTAAGCACCTTTGAACTAAACTGTCAAGGGTAGAATTAAAACGTAACTCACGTACATCCTGGACAACAGGGTAAGTTTTCAGTATAATTTATGTTTCATTCCTGCTAAACCCTCATTTGATGAATAACAATTGTCACTTACCAATAAGGCAGTTAATGATTCATTCAAAAATCAGCTGCAGAGTCCTACTGAGTATATGCTTTTGAAGGACATATAAGTACACTCTGATCCTGGACACCAGCAGTCCCTACTGTGTGCCTGGTCTTAAATTAAATATGAATATGACTTGATCTTTGGCACTGAAGCTCACAGTAAAACAATTGTAAATGTTTTGTGATCTAACCATCTCTGGAACAGGATAACAAGTGAACAGCAAGGTGTTCAAGGAAAAACAAACAAAACAACACACTGGCTATCTTTTCACTAGAAACCCTTATCTCACTACTTGTATTAAATATTGTTGTGCAGAAAATTTTGTCTTAAAGACTTTGAAGGACAATAAAGTAGCAGTGTATAAAAGATGTCTTCGTTAGTAAAGTAAGTAGATTATATGCTTCAGAGGGCAGAGGATTTGCTTATATATTGCCTGGTATGATACTCAGCAAAATGTATGATTGACCATGCTGGTGCAAGAACTAAAATGGAGATGGATGCTTTTGATGAGAAAGGGGTTCTGGCATAGTTCTTTTCTGACTGTGTTTTTAGTATTAGTGAATTTCCACAGTGTCTGTCTCTGGTAGTCTTTTTCACTATCAGACACAATACCTGTATTAAAGCCTTGTAAACTCCTCTTTCCTGTGCGTAGAGCTTCTCACGCATGCACATAAAGTCCCGAACTTGCAGCCATCATGATTCTACTGACCCACCAACTTTATGCCAACTTGGTAAGATTATGGCTTTTTGGGTATACGAGAAGCACCCCGATCCTACCTCAACCAAGTGGATACATTTGACTAACCTTCAAGAAAAATATCTAAAGCAATTGTCATTGCTTCAAATAAACAGAGCATTGGGGAATGGGAGGGCGGTTCTCAAGGAATAGATATGGTCATCAATTAGTCTCTATTGTTAGTTTTCTTTTCAAAGAAGATGCATTTTCATCAGGGCTAATTTAAACCTTCAAAAATCTAACATCCTATTGAATTACCACAATATTAAATTTGTGATGAAGGAACTGCTCTCCAGACCTCTTACCCTCTGCTACCAAAACCCCTCTGTCAAATGCCAAGAAAAAGCACATGCCTCATGGAGTGTGTGATGGTTAAATAGTGTAAATTAGGTAAAGTTCTTAGCCTAGAGCCCAGCGTATAATAAATGCTAGGTAAATCCTACTTATTGTTAATTATTAGTTCACAATATACTTGAAAATTGAAATGATTCAGATTGCCACTGACGTAGGTATTTTCTTTAACATGTGATATCATGGCCTGGATTTTTCATGATAAATAGATCACAATTTTAAAATAAATATGCGATTGCTAAAGTTTCTCCTTTTCTTTCCAATAACAATAATAAAAATCACAATCCCTTAGATATTTAAAGCACAATGTATATGCAAAGCATCAGAATCTTGTCCCCCAAATCAGTAAGGAAGGCTTCTCTTAACTTTAATTTTAAGAGAAGGTCTTGGACAATGATAATTCACTTACTACCTGCCTCTTTTGAAAGATACCCATTTAAATGGAGACCTAATCTGCCTACAAGTGCAGTACAGGTCATGGGACAGAGAATGTACCTCTTTATGTTAGAAATGGACCTTGGACCTTTGCTTTCATCAGCTCTTTGAAACTATCACTCGGTGCTAAAAAACACGGCTGATGTTTAAAAATTACTCTAGGTGAAAGGCGTTAGGGTGGGCAAGGTGAAAATCAAGAGCTTGTGAATACATTATAGGCTGAAAGAATTTTTGGAAACTATCTCCAAGTATGTATAATGCACAATTTCTAAAATGAATAAAAGTTTATAATAAGCTTTAGATAAGATGTTGAGAAAATGTAAGAAGTGTAGCTACTTTAATCTTAATCAATGCAACTTGTGATGAGGTAATGAAGAGCAGGCAATCAGTCAGATCCCAATCTACCCAAATGAAATCTCAAACAACAACAGAGGATATTTTTTTACTTTAGTTTGTGTTAAGAGAAATGGGCAATGTAAGTGCTATGCAGATTTAATGTGCTAATGAAATCAATTCATCAAGTTTTAAATTATGTAGGCAATTAAAATAAGAAACTGTTCTGTACACAAAAGAGACTGTGTCCCCAAGAGAATAACCAGCCTTGATAAAGAACAGCCCTAGCAAATTTTAGATAAGCTTTTTAAAACATGTTATCTATCAGCTGCATTTAAAGACTTCTCTTTTTTTTTTTTAAAGTTCCCCAGTGAATCTCCAGAATTTCTATTTAAAAAGGAGCCTAGGAATGGAAATCTGGAAGAAGCAGCCAAGAGATCCATTGAGAAGTTGTTTACTAGCTTCCTGTTCCTCAGATCAGTCATCTGGCACCTGGCTTTTGGGTGCTACTGAGTTATGTGGAGACATTCAAGTGTCTATGAGTACCGATAGTTTAAGGGAATTAATCTCCAAAGGAAAGAGTTACATCTTTTATATTGAATCTTTCCTGAGAGGCTTTGATGGAGCTTCGGGTCCTAATTTTCTACCACATATAATAAACTCCAACTTGTAAAAATAAAAAAAACTCTCACCCAGCGCTAAACTTACAGTGCTGATTGTTCCAGAATATCACAAATCTACAAGGCGTCATTAGAGGGATCAATCAAAATATGTTATTGGTTTCGAGAAAATAAAAAATTCTGATGACAAGGTGAAAATAAATTTGAAAGACTAGTGGTTTTCAACTATCTGTTTTCAGCAAAATTGGACTACTTACATGAGTTTTCAAGGTGATAGGTCATTTAAAAAGGATACTTGTTGAAGGATTAGAACAAGACTTTTGTATACATCCTAACAAGAGTTCAAATAATTCAATGACATTGCTAGAATAACATTCTTATTCCCATCTACTTACTTGTGTGAGCAAGGTATTTCAATACCTATATGTATAAAGATGAACTAAAAAGTAATAAGAATAGAATTTATGATAAACTTTGTCTCATTATAACAATAAATTATTTATAGATATTAGATTCAATATAGTAAATTTTGTACATTTTAGTATGTTTCATAAAGAGATTTGTTTTCTGTAAAAATCACTTGAAGTTGTTTATGAAAATATGTACTAAATTTATATTATCAATTAGGTACTAATATTCAATTAGGTACTAATATTTACTATAATAATTTGTAGGTACTAATAATAACTATAATAATATCTTACTCCTGAAAGAATTTTTCAACGTTTAGAGAGACTTATGGCCACAAAATAAATTAAATCAATAAAAATATTATTATAAAATATATCACATTATGAAAAAAGTTAAATGTAAGGAGTTGAATGGAGTTGGTTTGAGGAGAAAAAAGAAAAACATAAAATTTCTGACTCAAATATAAACAATGTTTATATGTATTTATTAATGGATACTAATGGATGTCAAATCATTATAGTATTTTGATCCCATTGAAAATGTTTAGGGAGTGATGTAACAGCTTTATCTTAAAAGGCCAATATCTACTTTATGCTGAAAATTAAACTCTTCGTAAATATTAAAACTTATGACAAATAATATAGCTGTCCATCTAGAAGTGTATATGGTGTATATCATTTATATAAATTCTTATGTAAATTATAGTTAGATTAAATATTGATTAGGGGTGGCTTAAGCATGCCTATGGAAATTTAAGGGCTAGGAAGGGATCCAACACTGGAAATGCCCATCTCACCTTTATGAAGCAGATTTTCATTGGCTCAATATCCTTATTTACACTCTATCTTTCAGCAAGTATTTAAAGAAGTCAAAAATTTTATTCATTTTTATGTTACCTTTTAAAAAAATTAATGAGTACCAGGTATTTTTAATGGATTATCACATTTAAGCTCTCAATAGTCCAGTGACAGCATTATACTCATTTCTGGTTTAGAGATCGAGAAACTAACATTTAGAATGGGGAAGGGATTTTTCCATGATCAAGTGGAGGAGTTGACATTCAAATCAAAGGACTGACTCTGTCACCATGAATTATGCTCTTATCCTTTAGTCTTTTATGTCTTGTAATTTCTCAATTTCTCAGACAGGGAAATAGAAATATATCTACCCTTCTTAATTGAACTGATTTTCTTCTACTTACTAATAATAAATAATAGAATGATCATATAATTAAAAGGCAGAGTTGGCAACCCTTTCATTATGCTACAATAATTTTCCTATAGGTTTAAGGAAAACTATGGTCTAGTTGAAAGTTATGCTCAATTATTTTGTACCTTGGTATATTGGAAAATACTTATTTTCTAAATATAAATAACATAAATATGTTCTTTTATGATGACTGCAGATTACATATATCTCTAGCAAGTAGAAACAATATAGGAAAAAGATGTAGGGTTAAAAAAAACCAGTGAAACTATACATGTTGAATTTAAAAAAAAATCTTTTCTCTTTTTCACTTAAATTTCTCTTAAGAAGAATATTTAAAATAATTATTGGAATTTAGAAATTTTATTAAATTCCTGTGAAATA
Source organism: Balaenoptera borealis (assembly GCF_965194805.1). NCBI lineage: Eukaryota > Metazoa > Chordata > Mammalia > Artiodactyla > Balaenopteridae > Balaenoptera > Balaenoptera borealis. The sequence continues at coordinate 23,174,389 of NC_138862.1, forward strand.
TTTATTACATTGCAAAGATCTTATTTTTCAGAAAATTGTTTTCTGAAGACAAATGCCAATACAATGTGATATGTAACTTCAGTTGCTTAATTTTATCACTTACCCTGTCGATGAATGATGAAAATTTGAATAGAGTTCACATAGACAAGTTTGGAATATTATGAATTGTAACTGCAAAAGACTGATATGTCCTCTCAAAATTCATCTGTTGAAATCCTGACCTCCACCGTGATTGTATTAGGAGTCAGGGTCTGGCAGAGGTAACTAGGTACAAATGGGATTAATACCCTTATAAAAGGGACTCCAGAGAGCTCTCTCTCATCCTCTTTCCATCATTTGAGGATACAACTGGAAGGTAATAGTCTGCACCCTGCAAGAAGGAGGGCTCTCACCAGAACTTGACCATGCTGGCACCCTGTTCTTGGACTTCCAGCCTCCAGAACTATAGGAAGTAAATGTCTGTTATTTATAAATCCACTCAGTCTACAGTGCTATGTTATAACAACCAGCCAGAACTAACAAGACAGTAACAATATAAAAAGAAAGATTACAAAATGTTTGTGATTTTCAGTCTTTAGCTTAACAATTACCTTGTCATAGAACTGCAGTTTGTCCTCACTTTGTTTTATTAATATGAGATATTCAAAAAAATTTTTTTTACAAATGTGTATGTTCAGAGTGCTAATTTGAGCCAAATAACTTACTAAAGATGACTTGGCAATTTTTGAATCTAGAAATCAACTCGCAGTTTCTGACTTACCATTTGTAACTTCAGCTATCATCAGACAAAAAAAAAAAAGAGCAATTGATAAATTTTGGTTAGGTTTAACAGTTCATAGTTTGTTAAAGAGAATTATTTCTAGATAACGATCTGTTCAGAAATTGTTTCCAATTTGCCTAAAATCTGGGCTATGAAAACCTGTAAATGAGGCTTCTTAGGTCATTTTGTGAGAGCTTAATTCAAGATGTCTTTGGAAAAAAACATGGGCATTTGAACATGTGAGTATGGATATTCAAAGAGAAGTCAGTGCTGGAAGTCAGGTGTAGAGGAAGAGAAGGAGACAGTCAATATGGGAAAATTGCTTTGAAATAGTACTTAATTACTAAATTAAGCCAAGCTTTAATAAGAACATAAATAGTTGATGTCCACATAGAGATGAATGAGACTGGATAAGGGAAGGTGGAGAAGTGGCAGGGAAACCAGAAGAAAAGTGTTGTCATAAAAGCCAAGGGAAAAACATGTTTCAAGGATTTCAGCAAGGATCAAAATGGGATCCTATCTCCAATGATTGCTAACAATGGTGCTATATGTATATATATGTGTGTATATATATACACACACACACATATATATATATATATATATATATACACACACACACACTCAAGTGTGTTTGACTTTTAAAAAATGAAAAGATAAAGAGGATGAGAAAGACCAGGGCATATATGAATATCAATTGTAAAGATCTGGTTAGGACGAATAAGCTGCTGGAGACCTCATGATCACAACTGAAATAAAATACGTAATTAACAAGCTTTTGGCAGTGTGTCAAATTTCACTTTCTCTATACTTTCTTTCCAGTCCACTTTTTTATTTTAGTTGAAGTTTATGGAATACATCTGCATATCCTTAAAGTAGGTAGAGCACTCTCAGCCTCCTGTTGTAAGAAGAAAAGGCAATTTAAAGAGTATTGGTGTGAAAATGCAGATACCCCAAAGCAAATTCAGCAGAAACACAAAGATTGGAAACATTTCTGCTTCATTTTTGTAGAATTGTTGTCAAACGAGGACTGCTCCAAACTTAACTATAATTCAATTTACTTTTTTTTTTTTTTAATTTTACAATGGTGCAAAAGCAATATGCATTCAGTAGACACTATACTTCAAATTTTGGATTTTGATCTTTTCCCAGATTAGGATGCTGGACAGCTGCAGGGGCCACAGCTCACACTCAGCCCCGTGATCACGAGAGTGCACAACCAATACACTTACAACCACCATTCCGTACCCAGGCAACCATTCTGTTTTTCACTTTCAGTCCAGTATTCAATAAATTACATGAGATACTCAACACTTTATTACAAAATAGGCTTTGTGTTAGATGGTGTTGCCCAACTGTAGGCTAATGTAAGTGTTCTGAGCATGTTTAAGGTAGGCTAGGCTAAGCTATGATGTGGAGTAGGTTAGGTGTATTAAGTGCATTTTCAACTAACTGATAATTTTAATTTAGGATGGGTTTATCGGGACTTACAGATCTTGAGGAAGAGCTGTAGTGTTAACACAGGTAAATAACTGAGGTAATTTAAATAAATTCAGTTATTTATGTTAACCACCAGTTTTTATCCTTGGTCATTAATCACACACACACACACACACACACACACACACACACACACACACATACACACCTACCTGCTTTCCCAGCAATTAAATAGTAAAACAATGAAAGTGATACATAAGCACATTATGAACAGGTTTCAGTAATGTCTGACATTTATATTCAAACTTTCATTCTAAATGATTGGTATGTTCTCTATATAATGTATGCATAGCAGGTGTTTCAACCTCTAAAAAAGAAGTTCCACTGAGGTGGAAGTAAGTAATTTTTCTGCTTCAACAACTAGGAATATTTTTATTTAAGGGGAGAAGAGTAAGTTTTGCAACCAAAATAGAAATGGGAGGCAAGATATGATCAGTCTTATCTTAATTATTGACAATGGACCTGAGAGGTTAGCTTTCCAAGGCCTGGGTAGTTTGCAAGAGTCATTTAATCAATATTTGTCTGTAAAGTTGTTTTTTGGTTTTTTTTTTTTTATAAAAAGAGACTGACTTGAATATGTTGAGGTACATAAATATTTAAAGTTAAATATAAAAAAATTCCAGATGGTTATCTGAATCACTGGCTTATTATCTATATATTAGCCTGTAGTTCTTTTTGCTGCAGCTGTAATTCTTAGAAAAAATCAGAGGTTGGCAAAATAATGTGAAACTTTAAGTTATAACCTTTTAACTGAAATGATCATTTGGATGTTGTAGATGGATTATGAAGATGTGAAGGATTAGAGTCAATTAATAATGTATTTTGCATTCAATATGGTATTCTATACACTTAAAACTAAGATTTTTGAATCTTTCAAGAAAAAGACAGAAATGTTACAAGGGTTCAATTGGCTTTACCAGGCAGGTAACTCAGAATCTTTCATTGAAGTAGATAAACAACATGGTATTTGGGGTTTAAGAGTTTAAATATTGCTATATTTACAAGAACCATGGAAACAAGAGAGAGTTTTAAAGCTAATTAATAAAGATGATTTTAAGATTATATATACATTAATGCCATGAATAAGAATAAAATACAGCTTTACTTTAACAAAAAACCTTGAGTCATTCCTTGTTTCTTTATGGTCCATAAATGTGAACAAATATAAAAGAAAATAGAACAATTAAATCAGTTATTTTGAATCTTAGGATAATAAAAAATATTAGATGAAGGCAACCTATTTGTCCATCCTTACTTGAAATGGTAAATCTATACAATAGCTTTTACCCCAAGATTTTCAAGTTAGAGTAAGCATCCATGGGGTAATATGTAAATACAGACTATTCTCTTTATCCGTGGCAGTTATGTTTTATGAAATTACTATGAACACCAGTTTGGCAAATACTGCACCTTGTTCCTAGGGAAAATACAGAGTTCGGTTGCTGTGACATTCTGGTCACAACATTTTCATCAACCTTGTACACAACCTTATTTTATGCATGTTTCTGTTTAAAGACACTTTAATACATTATTCAATAATATATTAATATTAATATATTTATATTAATAATAATATTTATATAGTCATATTATTATTAATATATATTAATAATATTCAATATATTCATGATATATATTATATATAATATATATTTAATATATTATTTAATATATATGCATAATATATATATTATATATATATAATGAATATATTTTATGTATTCATTAACATTGGACTCAGGGCCAACAGCCGTATATCTCATGCCTGAATAAAGTCTATCTAACACATGTATTTTCTCAAGAAGGCACATCACAGTTTTCTTGCACTTAGGAAAATTAGACAGCACTTTAACACTATGCTTGGGGCTGATTAGAAACAGAGAACCCAATAACACAAAAAACAAAAGATTCAGAAAATGTGGCACTAACTAGACCTCAAAAAGGACACTTGTTCACAGCATGAGAAGCCAGCATGTGCCCTTGTTCCACATCAGCTGGGAAGGTGCATGCTGAACAACTCAGATTTTTTTTTACTGCCCTGGGCATGTCTGTGAATGACTCTGAAAGTGCTGGGAATATGGATTTGGAGGTTACATATGAATTTTAGCAAACAGGCAAATTTGCAAATACAAAATTTATGGATAATGAGGACTGACTGTATCTCTCCCTCTATGCTGCCAGTCCCTGATAATAGAGCTCTAAATGTCACCAAACTTGGGTCTGGTCACCCACTCAGCAGTAAAGCCAACCTACTGACATGAGGTTGTGGTGAAGGAAAGTGCAGTGTTTATCGCAAGGCCAAGCAAGGAGAATAGGCAGCTAGTACTCAAAAGACCCAGAGTCCTAGATAGATTTCAGGGAAGGGTTTTTAAAGGCAAGGTGAAGGAGAAAGTCACAGGGTGTGTGATCAGCTTGAGCACGACTCTCTGCCTGGTTGATGGTGAGGTAACAGGGTGATGTCATAGGGGTTCACGTCACCAATCCTCAGGCTCCAGCTGGTCTGGGGGTTATGTGTATGTGGTCAGCATTCAGTTGCTTCTCCCATCTGGTAGGGGTTTTAGTGTCTGTAAAGCAACTCTGGAATGTATTTCAGACACATGCCTGTTATCTATGTTCTTCAGAAAGGATAAAAGAGTCTGTGATTCTACTATATGGCTGATCTATTGTTTAAATTTTTACCAGTTCTCCTGGCCCAAATGCTATCTTTTGTTACTACCTGTTCACATTCTTCCAATCATTTGTGACTCAGGGGAGGCCTGGGAGAGTAAAGCTTTTCTACAAACAAGAGGCAAGTGGAGGACATGGCAGGGTGCGAGGGGGTGGTCTGTTCTGGGAAGGCCCCATGGGGTCCTGCTCAGTTACACAATGAACTTGGCCAGCTAGAATTCATGTAATTGTCAAAAGCACTTGAATGACTTCAAAATTTTAGAAAGTGAAAAACATACATGTTAAGAGGAAATTACTGTGAGCTATATCATTAATAAAGACTAAAAACCATTAGCAACTAAAACTAAGCTACACATCTATAAACTTTTCTCCTATTTAAATTAGATATGAGGGTTTTGTTGTTGTTGTTTCTTTCTTTTGTTTTTGTTTTTGCTTTTATTAGGGGGCAGCAAATGGAAGGATTATGGAAAGATTGACCTAAAACTTGCATTTCTGGCCCATAGCAGGTCTGTAGGTGAAATCAATTATTATTTTATTGAATTGGGGCTGCCATCTCTACCTGACTGATAGTAAATCTGTTTGGTAGAGACCATCAGGGAGACTGCAAAAATGCTTTTGAAGCCATTATTGCTCAAGTTTTCCTATTTCAAACTAGCAACAGCTAAAGTCATAATGTGCTGCAGTCCTCTGGTGTGAATGTTTCCTAAGAGCAAGTGCCAATTAACTTATTAAGATACCTGTGTATATTGTAGGCCACTGATTTTAAAGAGATTCTTAAAGTATAGGCATCATTCTATAATCAGTATTCAAAGTGATTGATATACCCTTATATGTGACTATAAAGCAAGTCAGGGACATTACTAAAATCTGTTAGTAGAATCTTGGGGACTTGAAAATCATTTCTGAGTTATTTATAATCCTTAATAAAAATTTAGGAAATGCAGGACTCTGGGGATTGTAAGTGGTGAATTTAAGGGGCAAAACTGAGTCCATTTGGGGATAACACTAAATACTAAGAAATGACTGTGAAAGAAAAAAGAACCTTTTTTAAAAATGCTGCAAAGATTCTTTGAAAAAAATATCTTTTCATATTCCAAAGGGAATATGGAATATAAAATTCAGAGATACAGTGGCAGGAACAAAGGAGATGAAAGTGGAGGGGGGAATTTCCAGTTAATCAAGGTAGTTTGACCACATGTGGTGATCTCCTCTCCTATTCAGTACTGAAATACAGAAAAGAAGTTTTCAAAAAGTGAAAGTCAATATGTACAAATCCTAATGGGATTTCAACATGTTTTTTGGACATCAGCTGACTTAAAGAAAGGGAAGGGACAACTTAAGAGTGAACTGATCCCATCAAAGCCCAAAAAGATTCAACACTTGTGGGCATCAGGTAGCTTGAAAACAGGATGGAAGACAGGGAGCTTGAAGTTGAGATTGAAAAGAAAAGATGGAGGGCTCTAGAAGGATCAAGAAAGAAAATTGAACTTGAAAAGTTATCTGATATATTGAGCATTTGGAAAATAATATTCCTAAAAAGTGTTTGACAGATTCGATGGAACAGATAAGTGAAACCTATATGATTAGAAAAAATGAATCATAATTATAGGCCTATGTGACTCATTGGAGAATAACATTGACATAGTCTAACAATTTACATAGTCCAAGGATATACTCGCTCATAATTCGATACAAACTTGAAATTCTATCTGAATTTTGGATGAAAGTAAGTGGTAAGGATCTATCCTCAAATAACTTGACAGGAGGACAACAGTTATCTGAAACTAATAATTTAAGATGAGACACCAGAAACATATTATTCAGAAATGTGGACCTAATATCTGATAAAAGAGTTGAAATATTTGAAAGTATTTTTTACTACTACTAGAAGCCTGGGGTGGAGAGAAGCAAAAGCAGAACATATAGAAAAAAAACCATTTTTACTATAAGCCTATTAACATTTAATTTTTTTTTTAATGCACTTGAATGTGTTACTTTGCTAAAATAAATATGAAACAAAAACAATAATGTCAGGAAGGGGATTTGGGCAGTTGCCTATAAGTGGTTAATGATATCACTGGTACAATTTTATAGGTCCAGTGTCAGGACAAAAACCCCGTCTTCATATATATAATATGTATATATATATATATCCTCCATTTTAGGCTTCTTTCATTAATTTCAGTTCTGTATTCCATTGTTTGACTGTGAGTGCCCCTAAAGCCATTTACCAACTGCTACCTCTGCTAAATCAAGTCCTTTCCCTTTTGTAAAACTACATCTATTTTTCCTATATGAGGCCTGTATACACCAACTTGGACTTAAAACTTCCCACCATGGATTTTTGCCTTTGCATTTGCCATCTTGAATGTCCTTTTTAATCTTTTTCTCTCAACTGCATCTTAAACAGCACTTGGGATTCTGTTCAAATCATTCCAAGAAACCCTCTTGGACCGTTTCAGTCCTCAAGTGACTATTCCTCCTGTGTGCATCAGTGCTCTTTGAGTGGCTTGTGTCATACATCCAATTCAAACCGCTTTAAGGATAAAAGGGATTTATCAGCGGACATCCCTGGAGAAGTCCAGTAGTGAAAGAGACTCTAGGCATAGCTGGATGCAGGAATACCTCTCTCAACATTTCAACCCTGCTTTCTTTAGTCTTAACTTTATTCTCAGAAGGCTTTTCTTAACTGAGTGGCAACAATGGGCACAAAGAGCTCCCTAATTTCCTCCTACCAGCCTATAACCCACACAAAAATAGTTCCATCTACATTGTTCCAGTAAATCAGGACACAGATTTTCATTGGTGCTGCTTGAGGTAGTGTGGCCAAGGAGAAAGATATGGTACTTAACCAGGCAGGAGCCACGTACACACCGCTGGACTTGGGGCCTCTTTGTGCTCTTATTTAATCACTGGGTCTGATGTAGAAAGAGGTACATTCCCAAAGGAAAATTGAGCTGAAAAAAACAGATTTCAACCATAGGTCCCTCCTCTAGCCTCCTGTATTTCTGGTCTATAGCATCTGACATTTAGCATTTACCTTATATCACTATAACTACTCTGTATCCACCCACGTATGTTTATGAATGCATATGTGTTTTCTCATCTAGAACAGTAGGCTATATTTTATAGTTATTTTTTATACCTAACAACCAGTCCAGTGATCTGTGCATAATTAGAGTTCAATAAACATTTGTGGGTAATGCAGAATTATAGGGAAGGCTGTCTAGTAATTAATCAGTATATGTTATGCCAACTTGTGTGTGAAAGCGTATGATGGGGAGATGTTTAATACATATCACATCCCTCAGTATAAAGATCTGTTCTGAAGAAATGTTATGTACAGAAAGTCTAACCTATTAGGCTGTGGCTCTATTCTCCTAAAGACCAAAAATTGATTTAGTTTGTCAAACTGCATATAAACAGGCAGAAAATAATTCTGACCTTATGCAACCACAGTGCATGGTATTTGTGAAACCAAAAGTTTTAAAGAAACACATCATCTAATAAACTGGAAATGGTGGTGACATTTTATAGCTTAAATGTGAAATGAAAGGGCATTTTATCGACATTCATGATGTTCTAAAAACAAAGGAAATTACATTGTATAAACTACATTAAGTAGCCAACCCGTGTTTCTCCACATTGTTGATTATTCATGAAGCCTCTGGATGGGTCTCAGCTGGCTCATACACTGCCCTGCCCTGCTCATCTCTGCACCCTGCTCAGTGGCCTGCTCTCACTTGGTCACATGAAAGCAGCCAACCTCATCCTCCAGCTTGGCCTGAGCCACCTCTGTGGCTTCTGAAGCCTGCTCACAGCTCAGGGTTCTCTGACTCTGACTTTAGCTGAGACCCGAGTGGCTCCTCATCTCAGGCTTTGCTGTAAGTCAATTGAACTGGGAGTTTGGTGTGGGCTGAAAACTCTTAAATTCTATGGCCTGGTCTCTCCCATTTAAATCCAAGGGAGGATAGGCCTGCAGGAAACGTATCAAAGGACCTGGAGGAGACAGAGATGCAGAAGCTGTCTAGTGTGAGATTGATGATCAAGCTGAGAGATGACTGGGAGAAAGTGGGAAAGGGACTGCTAAAGAACAGGGAGACTGTGAGGCAACAGAGTAGGACTGGGGCAACCACGCATGAAGTGACCTCATGGCACATGGTGCGCTGCAGATGTTCTCAAAGTGTGGTCTGGAGACCCCTGTTGTTCCAAGACCCTTGCGTTTGCATCTAAGAGGTCAAGCTTATGTATTTTCATAATAATACTAAGATATTATTTGCCTTTTCCATTCTCAATCTCTCAGGAACATGCAATGTATTTTTCTTGAGACTCATGGCATGATGATGTCATCCATTTGAAGGCTAATGGATTGTGAGCTTACATGTCTTGGGTTTTAAAATTTTCTCCGTTCAAACATCCAATACAGCAAACATCCAGAGATATAAGTTATATAAACAAAAGCTCTTTGGGTTCCTCAACACGGGCATTTCTAGCTTGTACGGTTCTGATATTCATGAGTTTCTATGCACACTGTACTGTTCAAAGTGAGAGTTGCTTGTAATTTAAAAAAAAATTTTATTGGAGTATAGTTGATTTGCAATGTTGTGTTAGTTTCAGGTGTACAGCAAAGTGAATCAGTTATACATATACATATGTCCAGTCTTTTTAGATTCTTTTCCCATATAGGCCATTACAGAGTATTGAGTAGAGTTCCCTGTACTATACAGTAAGTCCTTATTAGTCTTCTATTTTATATACTATAGCAGTGTGTATATGTCAACCCCAATCTCCCAGTTTATCCCTCCCTCCCCTTTACCCCCTGGTAACCATAAGTTTGTTTTCTACATCTGTAACTCTACTTCTGTTTTGTAGATAAGTTCATTTGTAAACTTTTTTAGATTCCACATATAAGTGATATCATATGATTATTTGTAATTTTGAAAGTGTAAAGGTGTCCTTAGACAAAGTCTGTACAGAAAAATGGATTTTTGTTCTAGGAGACAGTTCTGACCCTATGATCCTATAGAATTTATTTACTGTCCCTTGTTTCCTGATGTAAAGAGGCCATAAGGATCTCTGTTCAATCAGCCTCATAGACTAATTGTGTATGTTTCTAACCATTAAGATCATAGAAATGAAAAAAAAACTTAGTAAAGGTAAATCTTAATGATACACTACTGCTAATAACAGCTAACATATGGGTACTCCTTATATGACAAGTACTGTTCTTAGCAAATGATGCCTACTAACTTATTTAGTCTTACTTTATGAAATAAATATGATTATTACCCACATTTCACATTTAATGAAAAGTTAAGTAACTTTTAAAACATTAATAAATTTTTTAGGGCAATTTTAAGTTCACAGAAAAATTTGGCAGGGAATATAGACAGTTCCTATATACCCACAGTCGACCCTCAACACAACCTCCCTAACTATCAGCATTTTCCATCCGAGTGGTATATTTTGTACAAAAAAAATAAACTTACATTGGCACATCATCACCCAGTGCCCATAGTTTACATTTGGGTTCACCTTTGGTATTGTACATTGTAAGGGTTTTGACAGATGTATCATTATGTCATGATACATGACACATGTATCATGTCATGTATCATTATCATCATGTCAGATGTATTTGACACGTACACACCACTGAAGTATCATATAGAATAGTTTCACTACACTAAAAATCCTCCGTTCTGCCTATCCATCCCTCCCTCTCCTCTAGTCCCTTTCAAACATTCATCTTTTTGCCTCCTCCATAGCTTTGCCTTTTTAGAATGTCTTATAATTGGAATCATACAGTATGTGGCCTTTTCAGACTGGTTCTTTCAGTTAGTAAAATTCATTTAAGTCTCCTCCAAGTCTTTTCATGGCTTGATAGCTCATTTCTTTCCATCACTGCATAAAATTCTGTTGTCTGAATGTACTACAGAGTATCTGTCCACCCACCTACTGAAGGACATCTTGTTTGCTTCCAAGTGTTGACAATTATGAATAAAGCTGCTATAAATACCCATGTTTAGGTTTTTATGTAGACATAAGTTTTCAATTCATTTGAGTAGGTAAATACCAAGGAGCTTGATTGCTGGATAATATGGTAAGAGTATACTTAGCTTTGTCAGAAACTGCCAAACCATCTTCCAAAGTAGCCTTACCATTTTGCATTCCCACTAACATTGAATGAAAGTTCTTGTTGTTAAATAACTTTTTAACTTGTTCAATGGCAAAAGCTAATAAGTGGCTGATGCAGGATTTGAATCTAGTAGTAGGTTGACTGACCTCAGAGTTTAAAGAAAAAAAAAAAAAAAACAAGCAATTTACTATATACTTTTAACTCCCACTCCCACCCCCACCCCAATACACACACACACAGGCAAAACTGACTCAAGCTCCAAGCTCACTGATAATTTCAGAAACTACTGCTTTGTCCAGTTGGAATAGACCAGAAAACTCTGTAACTGTATTCCAAGAACAAGATAAGAGATATTGCCTACAAAATGCCACTGAACCAATCCCTGCAGTTTCACATGCAATATACTCACAAATACCTAGGAAGTAATATTACAGCTCCAAAACTTCTGCTAATTACATAAAATAGGATTCCTTTTTATGATTTTATTAGTAATTAAGGGGGAACTTGACATAAAGTAACTTAAAAAAAGAGCTTTAACAACCTAAAAGTCCTTCAACGGATGGACGGATAAAGATGTGGTATGTATATACAATGGGATATTACTCAGCCATAAAAAAGAATGAAAAAATAATGTCATTTGTAGTAACACAGATAGACCTAGAGATTATCATACTAAGTGAAGTAAGTCTGACAGAGAAAGACAAATGTCATATGATATCACTTATATGTGGAATCTAAAAAAATTATAGAAATGAACTTATTTTCAAAAGAGAAATAGACTCACAGACATAGAAAACAAACTTATGGTTACAAAAGGGGAAAGGGAAGGAGGGATAAATTAGGAATTTGGGATTAACAGATACACACTACTACATATAAGGTAGATAAACAACAAGGACCTACTGTATAGCACAGGGAATTATATTCAATATATTGTAATAACCTATAATGGAAAAGAATCTGAAAAAGAATATATATACATGCATATATATTCACATGTATAACTGAATCACTTTGCTGTATACCTGAAACATTGTAAATCAACTCTATTTCAATAAAGAAAAAAGAAATAAATAACTTCAAATACCTAACAATGATTCATGACTGAATGGAAACAGATTGGAAAGAATGAGAGTGAGTAGAAACACTCAGACTTCCTTTCTTTGGTCTATGAAGTAAGAATTATGCGCTTTATGAAGATGCTACAAAGTATTTTTGAAGACATATACCATACAAAAGTATTTTATAAAGCCTTTTCACTCACTTTCATTTTTTTCATTTTGTATTTTTATGCTTTTGACCTGTCAGTAATATATTCCATGGCGAGAAAGAACTAAAAAAATGGTTCCTGTCTTCTCTCCTTTCTTCTCTTTTCCAGCATGGAAATATAGATAAATCTTCAAGAGAAAAAAAAATAAGTGTATGTCTGTTATGAGGTTTGGGGAAACAGTAAATTGCAAAGGTAGCCTCATTGGTGCCCACTCATCAATCACCCTCCACTCCAACATAGAAAAAACACTAAAATTTGAAGAACTCTTTGAAAGCTGACTTAATACAATATGGTGGTTGATGTCTAATGGCCTTTTCTAGTTTGTGCTGGATGATTGAGCTCTATGCCAGCTGCTCACTCTCTGCAAGAATTAGGAAGTAAAAGACAATGCCTCATTCCCAAGATTTCTTTCTCACCCTAGGAAGTTTGCCTGGGTCACGTCTAGTTCACACCTTTCCCCTCAGCATTTATCCTGAACTTTTCATCTTTTAATAAAGCAGTTTTATTAGTGGTTGCAAGGAGGTGTTGGTAGAACTTCACTTGTATTCCAATTCCTGCCAAAGTCTCCTTTAGTGATATGTGAGGTGCATGTACAATGAATGGACACAGCTAACGAGTGGTTGAATCTCATCCTGACCAGCAATAACTTATCACTCTTTTCCCAGAAGTTGCCAGTGGCAGGATACCTAAGACTTCCTTTTTAAGGTGGGGAGTTACAAAATTGCTTACATACTGTCAAGAATAATTGCAGCAGACAGACTTAAACAAGGAAGGAAGACTTTATTCAAGACTATTGCAGTAGGGGAGAGAGGCTGAACTCAACTCCACTGAAACAAAAGGCAGGAACATTTCTAAGCACTGGCAAAATTAGTGGAAAAGTATTGGAGGGAATTAGGGAACAGGTGGCATCTGTGTTTGCTAACTGTCTCTTATTGGAAGTTAGGCTCCTACTCTCCCACAGAGACTGAGAGTTAGGGCAACCAATCAGTGAGGTCAGTAAGAAACATGACAAATTATAGCTTAGCTAAATGGGAAATAAGTGTGGGAAATAGAGGTTGGGCAGTCCTGCCATAGAGCATATACAGAGTAATTCATATACTCTTGATACAAATGTTAATGTTCGATGAAAGTTTGATTTCTGAATTTCCATGTCTCAAGTTCAAGGCAAATTTGTAACTTGCACCAAATATCTGTTAACATTTTCCATTCACCACAGGCAAGTAATGAAATCATGGGCCATGAAACAACAACAACAACAACAAAACAAAAACAAAGACACAAATTTGCTAGAGAATCACCATCTCTTCAAAAATGAATTAACTATTTAGAGAAGTTATAGCTGACGATGTTTATGTACTACTACTGACTGTGATTTACTTATCATTTTACGAAGCATGAAGTTTTATTTTAACCAAATGCCTATTCTTATAAAGTTATAAAGTAAGTCCACTTATATTCAAGTTTTCTTAAACATGTATAAAGAATGAAAGTAGAGTATCCATTTTTAATTGGGTAAATTTATATTTTGTTCTGCAGTGTTATACATTTGAGATGTAGAAATGTATATCATCTAATTTAATTTTAAAATTAAAATAAATGTAAATAAGAAGTAACATGTCAAATCTTGAGCTGCAAATACTTTATCAAAGAAAGGTACTATATTTGCAAGAATAAGACAATAACTTTGAAACACTGGGACTGAAATATATACTCATTTTAATATCAGACACAAAAATTTCAGAATATCCCTTTTTAGAAGAATTTGCTTGGAACTTATCCATTACATCAGCAACTTCTGATACAGCTTTTATCAATTGAAAACATAACGATCTGCAGACAATAGCCGTATATCAGTTAGCTTTTTTTGCATAATAAAAAGCCACCTCCAGTGATTTAAAACAACTATTTTTTTGTTTAGCTTGAGATTCTTCCTTGGGTTGATTTAGCTAATCTCTTTGAGACGTGCTCATACAGTTACTGTCAGCTGATGAAGTGACTGAGGCTAGATGGTCTATGACAGCCTCACTCACATGCCTGTAGGTTGCCTGTGTCAGCTGGACCAATGAGGTTGATGTGGTCACCTGTCCCACAGCATCCAACAGACTAGCTTGGGTTCATTAAAATGGTCTCTAAAATAATTTTCTGTCTTAATCCATTCAGGCTGCTGTAACAAAATATCACAGATAATGTGTATTTGAAGAGGGCTTCAAGTATACATTTTTTAAAAAATGGGAAAGGTAATAGAAAACAAAGTTCAAATATGCATTTGAAAACAAGGAATGTTTGTAAATACAGGAAAGTTTACATGTGAAAGGGGACTATACATAGATAGATAAATAGATAATATATTAATATAACATTTATTATATATTAATATGATGTATTAATTATAAAATATATACTAATAATACATAATTAATATATATTGGAAAAGGTAGAGTAAATCTTTAGGGAAACAAAGAGGTCATAAGTTTTTCTAGGGAATAAAACAATATTTTAGTTGAGTTTTTTACTCATAATTTATGACATAAAGTTCTGTTGATAACTGAATGAATTTTTTTTTTAATCACAGACACAAAATGCAGAGAAAAAGACAGGGTTAAATAGACTGAGCTAAAGGGGTCTAGAAGAACAATGATCTAAAAAATTTTGTACATACAATGAAAGAAAGATTAATTGACTTTGGGAATTCTCAGTCTAAATATATCTAGAAGATTTGTCATTGTAAATGAAGTAAATCCATTTATAAAATACATATTTCACTTACAAATGTACTTAAATATAAATACAAAATATATTTTTAGGTAATATAAACTATATAAATAAAAATATTCCTGTATGTATATATACACTGACTTCAGGGAGCAATATATTTTCTAATTCCAAAGAAATCTAACATTTATATCAATTCAGAAATTGATACTAATATTTAAAGCCATCAACATCAATATTTTAGCAAATTAATTTATCATTTTTGTAAATATTTTTAATACTGAGAGGTCTGCCAAAAATGTATGAAGTAGAGGTTTCAACATTAAATGTAGATGAATATCTCAAAGTAACACCAAAATATTTTATTGAAAAATACAGCTATTATTTACATAGCACTTGCTATAGGCCGAGTACTATTATAAATTATTTAAAATTAAATTATTTAATCCTCACAGCAATTCTAGAATTCATTCTCTAATATTACTCATTTACAAAGAAACCAAGACAGAAAGGGTAAGCAACTTACCCAAGGTCACCTAGCGAGAAAGTGTCAGTCAAGATTTGAACACAGACAGACTAGGACCACAGTCCATGTTATTACCCACTATTCTAAAATGCTTATCACTGAAAAGAAAATAAATAAAATTAAAGTGTTTCACCCCAGAACGAGAAAAAATGAGTTAATGACAACAAACAGGTTTTTGTACTAATGTATCTTATGGGCATTTGTTAATTTTGACATATCAGGAATATTTTTCCATGAAAAGCCAGTAACAATAACCAAAATATAGGAACAATTGCAAAGTACCAGTTTCTCTACCAGATGCTCTCACTACATGATGTAATGTCATCTCCATCTCACCATCTAGGAAGATGTCATCACTCTCCTGTTCTGAATGAGTGAAATGAGGCTCAGCAGTAGGTAGTAACTTGTCTGTAAGCCATATGTAAATTGCAGGGTCAAGACCCTGGGGTACAGGGTGGAAGGGATAATTTAATTAGTCAGTATTGCTCCCACTGGTACAAAGGCCTTCAAAGTCCCTGAAGTTGGCTTTTAGGAGGACTGATGCAATCCACATCATTTTCATCACTCAGAAAACCCAGCCAGTAAGCCCAGGTATGACTGAGGCATTAGGACCCGTCACCACTTTAAAAGGGCAATGGGTATTCCAGGGAAGAGATTTGAGGGATCATGAAAATGTCGTACCCCTAGTTAGTAAATCATCAACTTTGATAGTAAACTCTCAACTTTGAAGTGTACCCTTGAATCCACTTTAGATTCTTTTGAATATTTTTCCACATAAAATGTATATTCAAACATTTAAATTCAAGTATAAATTGAATGAGTACAGGCAAAGTTGAAATACGATTTTGATAACCAAGCTGTTATATAAGCACATTGGAAAAGGACTGCTATGGGTTGTGTTTTCTTAAAAAATATGCGTTTAGAATATTGATCAGTGACAGCTTGCGAAAATTTCTCCATATCTCTCTGTTCAAACTACACACCTCTAGACTCCTGACTGAAAGCAATAATGAGAGTTTCCAAGAGGTCTGTATTGTCCCTTCTCTATACCCTGATCCATTTAATAGTGCTTGACGTGGTTTCAGCACACAAAATTCACACCTTGCACTTATGTAATGAGATAGTGAGTCTAAAGCTCAATTTGGATGCTGAACGATGTTTACCAATATTCCAAGACAGTTCATGATGGAATAGTTTGTTGAGAACCTGTTAATGGCCTTGTGTCTGAGCCATTTCTAATTCCAAAATTAAACACCAAGCTCTAATCAAATATTTTTACTCAACTGTACATGAGGTCATAGCAATAGCCTGAAATTTATGTTAAGAAATGTGTCATATTTCTTCAATAAATTTAAAACTACCATAACAATATTTTAGAGTCTGTACATCCCCTAATTATACACTTTACAATCTGCTATATTCCATATTCAAATATAAAGATAAAGGTTATCTGAGATTTAAAATCCTAACACTGACTAGATTGTAAACCTCTTGAAAGCCTGTTGTGTTTTACTTATCTTTTTATATCAAGCACCCAAGAACAATACAGTTTTTAAGCCCCATTCAATTCAGCAGTGTTACTTCCCCATCTCTATGCCCAGAGAAAAGTGGACCTTCCTTCTCCTTCAGACCGCACTTGTACGAGATCAGCTCCACTTTTAATGGTTTCACAGAGGTTGGACTTCTGCATACCTCTTCATTAGGAAAAAAAATGGATGTGCGTTTCTACTGCTAAAATAAAGGTTTGCAATACAATTTTCTCAAATATAGCATGTCAACTGCTAATTCAGGGAATTGGAAATATAGAAACTTCACCTAATTGGTTTATATCTGTCACCATCTTGAACCAAAACCTCTTGACTCATTCTAACCACAAAACCACAGTCATTACACAATGAAATGAAATGAAATTACAATGGACCTTTGTTCAAAAGTTACTAAGAATTTCAAGATAGTGACAGTCGAACATAAAGTCATGAGCAGAGCCCTCTAAATTTGCACAGGTTGCAAATGCATGAAGCCCACCCACCTTGACCAGAGGAAAAAAGCTTACGTATTGGTATTTTAAATTATAATTATTGGAAACTGTTTAAAATAGTCTTTTCCCACTTGCATGAATTATAAAAGAGTCTCCGGTAAACAAATAAAATCAGCCGTTCAAGCACAGTTTTTTATTGAGAGTTGTGTCCCTGAAAGTCATGCAGAAAGACATGAACCACATCATGCATCTTGGAGTGCCAGAACAGCACGGTGTTGACAATAAACTTGAAGGAGAATGAGGTCATTTATCAGCCAGCTTTGGCAAATTGCCTCTTTAAAATTCTTAGTTCCTTAACTGCAATAAATATCCATGTTTCCCATCTCTAGAACTGTAAAAGAGAGTTGTAGCCCACTGGAGGTGATTTCTTTGTTAAAAGTAAGGTGAATTGTAGACAGTCCTATCAGGAATAAAACCCCAGCTACTAAAATGAGTAGGATGGCCATTGCTTGTTCCGGAAGGATTACCCTATGTTTTGGAAGCAACTGTGTCAAGAGGGACTTTAATTAAACTAAAGTCATTTCTATTCTAGTAGATGTCCAACTAGAGAGATCATTGACACAGGAAGATTCTGAATGTGCTTAATAACTGGGAAGGGTGTAAAAAAGCTTTACTTGTGTTTCTGGATAGGTGGTATTAAGCATTTATTTTCTTTGTTTTCTTGTAACTAATATAGTAGCTGTAATAAATAAGAAATTATATATATGCACATATATATGGTCTTATAAAATGAATAGAAAATATGATAGACTTAAGTATAGTAGTCTTTCTTAACTGTTATTTTTAAATTAAATCAATGAATACCTGTATGGACTAATATCAAAGTATAATTATAACTAAGCAGGGACTTCCCTGGCGGTCCAGTGGTTAAGACTCCATGCTTCCATTGCAGGGAGCACGGGTTCGATCCTTGGTCAGGGAACTAAGATCCCGCACATGGTGCAGCCAAAAAAATAATAATAATAATAACTATGCAGAGTTCAAATCATCAAAAAATTTGACTCCCAGATCAGTTTCTATGAGCAGTAAATTAATATTGTGGAACATTGTATTCAATTAACTCACCAATTTTATGCAATTATTATGTTTAAGGCATTTTGCTACTTCCAAGAAGATACAAAACTGCTAAAGTTATGATCTCTGACCTCGAGGAGCTAACACTTTATTGGATGAGGAAGGGAATATTAGTGAATAAATGAGGTTTATATCAATGTATATAACTGTTGTAATGCACTTTAATACTGGTACAGGTAATAGCAACTATAGATACCATGTTATGGCAGAGAACATAGGGAAGTGATAAAGAATTTGTCATGAATAGAAGAATCCAGGTAAGTTTCACAACGAATTAGGTGTTGAAAGATAAGGAGAGTTTAGACATAGAAAAAAGAAAGCAAATTCTAAACATAGAGAATAGCTGAGTAAAGGCACAGTTACAAAAGTGTTTGACACATATAGAAATTATACACACAGCTTCAAGGCCCAAGGCAGTTTTGCTATAGGCATGTATGGGTTATTACAAGTTGTCTCCTGTTACTCCTTTCTTAATTTCTAACCACCATTGTATGATTCATTCTGTATGAAAAGACATAAAGAAATCTATGGAGAAGGGAAAAACGATAATCAGTTCATAAAATGGCTGGCTCTGGGATGAGCATGTGAATTTCTAATGGAACTTATATAGTTTAAAGTTGAATCTTTCTTTATCAGGTGCCCAAGTGGTAAAGGTCATTTAACGTGGAGTAGTTAGCTGCAATGACATTTTAAATTATTCATTAATCAAACCATTTAAGATGCTTTAAGATATGTTCTTTGGCCGTTATATGGTTTATAAATGCTTTCACTCTTGTAAAATCTTATTGTTTCCATTTATTCATTCTCCAGTGCCATTTTAAAACAATATAATGGGACCTCAGGAAGAATTACTTAAGAATTGGTTCCAGAAGTTCAATGCCTCTGGGTAGATAGGGATTTGTTTAATTTGTTTCTCTGTACTTAGTGATCCTAACATGTTATTTAAGAACTTATGGATAAAGGCTCTAAGATTTAAGATATTTGAAATGCCTAATAAAACTTTTGGACACTAACCAACTTCTAATTATTCAAGTGTGAATTTTGGACTCAAATTTTACACATCCTTAGTAATATCTTCATGATTCAGCTTGTTTGTGCCTTAGAGAGTCAAAATAATTTTAATGCTTATTTATGGTAAGTAAATCTTTTCTGTAAAGGGAATTATTACTTCTTTTTTCTTTTGACTAGTAAAGCCAGTTATGAATGAAGTTCCCTGAGATGGAGGCTTGAGTTATAACAACATTGATTCAATGAGGGTGGGAAGAAAAGAGAAATTTAGGATTTTAAGTTGAGCAACTAATGAGGATGTCTTTAAAAGAGATAAGGAAAACTGAAAGGGAAGCAAATTGAAAGTACAGTGAATGAGGTCACAATGGGACACATTGAATTTAAGCTTCTTGGGGACATCAAATTGGAAATACTAAAGAGATACAGTTGAAAAAGATGGTTGATGAATAGTTTTTAAATAAGTATGTGATATGAACAAATGAGTAAATGAATAACTACAGTTTGAGATCTCAGGACAGATTTTACAAACCGCAGTATGAAGATCGTGGTTAAGACTGTGAGATTAGGTCATCAGGCAGATCATGAAAAGAGAGATGAGAAGACTAACAAAATTGAACCTGAAGAATATCAGCAAATTCTGGTGTGTAAGAGGAATAAGATTCAGCAACTGATCCTGAGAATGAATAGCCAGAAAGGAAGAAGGAGAATCAAAGTAAAGGATGGTTCAGAAACCAAGAGGCATCAAATAATACGAAATTACAAAAACCACTGAGTTTAGCCCTTATAAGATGTGTGCTTGATCTCAGCCTTAGAATACTGGAAATACAAAAAAAAAAAAAACATTTTATTTTGAGGGATATTTATTTATATTCATGTTGTGAAGTTGAAAAAGTATATATATGCTATGTCATATTGTTTAATTGAAGTTTTTTATGTACTAGGTTTGTTTGAATCATCTCGTGCTCTATCCACGTCTATCTTTTCTCAGCCAAACCTACCCCACTATTCCAGCTGCCTGTGGTCCAAGTCCTGGTCCAAATTTGAGAGCTGACTTATAGCTAAATATGAGCAGAGACTTGGGGAAGTGCTTAAATTTGAGCACCTGTAGGCAACTAGAACTTAATTTTAAACTCTCCACCACCAATATTTATGTTTCCATAACTTATTAAAGGCCCAGGAAGACTAAGAGAATTGTGTAATTAATGGTTATGGCCCTTAAATATATGCTATGGCTGCTGTCACGATAACTGCCAGGAAAGTTTTGACTAAACATTGAGTTTGTAAATTCAAACAGACAAATCCAATTAGAGGAGGCTCTGGAAAATGTGCTGACAAGGAGATATCTGTACGCATTATGGGTTCGAGTTTTCAGTACACCACTTAGGAGTGATGTAGGTCAATTTTGTTGCCAAGCCTAAATTCCCTTATATGTGATAGCAAGGATAATAGTACCTTACCCATCAACTTACACAGTTGCTGAAAAGCAAAATGTATGATGTTGGTTCAGTATACTGGGAACTTCTCTGGTGTGAAAACAGTCTGTTAGATTTTTATCTGTGTACCATGATTATCATAAAAATTTAATATGTTTTTTAAGTGCAAGGTAAATTGTTTTCTGTATCACAATGTATCAACTTTACCATTTCTAAGCAAAAAAAAAGTTGAGACAACCCTGGTTAAAAGTTTCTCTTGCAGAGCAAAATGATGGAATATGAAGATCCAAGCCTTGATTCTCCCACAGAAACATCAAAAAAAACAACCATAAACTAGCTGTACTAACCTTACAGGATCTCTGGAAAACAGTTAAAGGTCTACAGCAATTAAGCAAATGCTTAATCAAGAAAAAGTCTCCTTCAGAACAGTAGGAAATTTTATATCGTTTTTACTCACCTGGCTTCACAGATATTTGCACACCAATGTTCACAGGAACATTATTTGCAATAGCCAAAAAGTGGAAACAGCCTTAATGCCCATGAACAGATGAATACATAAACCAATGTGGTGTGTACATACAGTCAAATATTTAGCCTTAAAAACCAATACAATTCTGATCTATGCTACAACATGGATGTACCTTGAAAATATTATGCTAAGTGAACTAAGTCAGACACAAAATGACAAATATTGTATGATTCTACATATATGAGATACCAAGAATAGTCAAATTCTTAGAGAACAAAAGTACAGTGAGGTTACCAGGGCTGGACGGAGGACGGAATGAGGAGTTCAATGGGAACAAAGTTTTAGTCTTGGATGATGAAAAATTTCTGGAAGAGGAGAGTGGTGAGGTAAATGCCAAATGTAAACACACTTAATGATACTGAATTGTATAGTTAAATTGTGTGAATGGTAAGATTTATGTTACGTATATTTTATCACACAAAAGTCTTTCTAGTCTGCTTTTTCTTTTAAAGTGTTAGTGCTCTCTCATAAAATAGTAGGGGTTAATCTTGTAGACCTATTAACAACCAGAGAGAAAGAAGCCATCAATCATTTTTAATCCACTGAGTAGGTATTAGTTATTTCTCCTGAAAGGAAGTTCAACATTTCTCAATCTATTCTGTTAGAGAAAATAAAAGTGTGGGAGTGTATCAATGTTTTATTTTGTTTTTAACAAAAACGGCCCATGAGTATAGTTTTGGACATAGAAAATATTATTTAGATGTTATTCTTTGGCTTTATAAATTAATATTCATGAAATATCCAAACACAAAAACTTAGTTTATTCTAAATATTTTAAAGTTAACTTAGAAATAATACTCTATTTAGAAATTTGGCATGTTTTAACCTTTAGTGTATTTCCAAATCCTGTATACATTTTCTTAACAATGGAAATTCAATTCTTATTATGACTGCAAATAATAATTGTTTCAAACCAAAGCAAATTATGCTAATTGAAAAGTGTTCAAATATTTTGATGTAATTTTCAAGAGTACAACCATGCCCAAATAGGAACCATGGACCTCATATGATTACATAAAATTAAAAATACATAATTAAGTAGTCACCTGGGAAGTTATTAATGTTTTAAAATTTTTTATTACCCGGGTTGCTCAAAATTCATTTAAACAGATTTTGATGATTAGAACATTCATTTCAACAAACTTGCTTTTGAAAAACTACTTAGAGTGGAAAGTAGTATTTAAAATATCATGAAACTATTGCCATAAAAGAGAGTAGGCAAAATTGACTGAAAATACATTTAGTTTTTAAATGTTAAATTTGTATATATTAGAAAATGGCTTAAACTTATGACAAATTAAAGTACACCAATTTCCTCTGTCAATTAAAAGGTACCATTAAATAAAAGCCCACAAATTGTGAGTATTCTATTTTGACCAATTCATCATTTCAATAAATTTGTTTTCAATCAAATTGTTTTCTACAAACTTAGTTTCCACCAATTCTCCTGGAGCTGGTAGGTGCAGAAGTGGCTAGACATTTTATCAACTAGTGGTAGTGGGATGGTTGGAGCTGAGCTATTTCATATCTCAGAGTTTTTCTTCTTAGTGAGGTAGTCTGTAAGATTATCTGCTATGAGGGGCTAGGAGTGAGGAAAGTGGTTTTAAGGACTTAAAGATTTGAACCCACCTTCATGAAGTTAGGACAGAACTAAAGGAAAGAAAAAAGATAGGATTTTTTCAGCTGGGGTTTGAAACCTTAAACTTTTGAGCAGCAGTACACTTAGGTAATATTGTGAATATTTTCACGATTCTTCTATCCTAAATCCATGACCCAAAGTAGTTGGGTTACTTCCTCCTTTCCTCCCTCTTCAGATGATCTTAGGTATAAACAGGTATCTATTTTGTACCATATCGAAAGAACTATGTGGCTTTTCTGTTATTGAATTCCAGGTTGTGTTTCAAACTCAAGTTGGCTCTCTTCCCTCCCCTGCCCTCCCCTTCCCTGTCCCTTCTTCTTCTTCTTCCTTCTTCTTCTCCTTCTCCCTCCTCCTCCTCCTTCTTCTTTTTCCTCTTCTTCTTCTTCTCCTTCTTTTTCTTCTTCCTCTTCTTCTTCCTCTTCTTCTTCTCCTTCTTCTTCTTCTTCTTCTTCTTCTTCTTCTTCTTCTTCTTCTTCTTCTTCTTCTTCTTCTTCTTCTTCTTCTTCTTCTTCTTCTTCTTCTTCTTCTTCTTCTTCTTCTTCTTCTTCTTCTTCTTCTTCTTCTTCTTCTTCTTCTTCTTCTTCTTCTTCTTCTTCTTCTTCTTCTTCTTCTTCTTCTTCTTCTTCTTCTTCTTCTTCTTCCTCTTCTTCTTCCTCTTCTTCTTCCTCTCCTCCTTCTCCTTCCCCTTCCCCCTTCCCCTTCCCCTTCCCCTTCTCCTTCTCCTTCTCCTTCTTCTTCTTCTTCTTCTTCTTCTTCTCCTCCTCCTCTTCTTCTTCTTCTCCTTCTCCTTCATCTTCTTCTTCTTCTTCTTCCCCTTCTCTTCCCCTCCCTTTCCTCCTCCTCCTTCTCTCTCTCTCTCTCTCCCACCCTCTCTCTCTCACACACACACACATATGTATACATTCCTCTACCTGACCCTCCACCATGTTTCCTGTCCAACCCAAGGATAAGTGAAAAGAAGGACCCAAACTATTGATCTCTCTATTTCACTCTAGAAGTAAAGGATTTTATTTCCAATCACTATAGCTAAGTAGACTATGGGTAAGACACAAATTTGGGAAAGTTAGAGTCCAGAATTCTCAGAAGTTATATAGGTTAGGGAAGGGCTCAAGCAGAGGCTGGTATAAACTACAGACTTTGTTCTGAGGTGGTAACTATTCTGTTGATTCTGGGCCATTCCCTGGAGAGTGATGTTTACTGTATTTTTTTTTTTTTTCTTTTGCTTCTGTCCCCTCTATATTTAAACTGTCCGTTCTCTCTTCTGTCCATTCTCCACTTATACAGCTGAAATATTTGCCCCTCACATAAACCCCATTCATTCATCTTGCCATTTTTGATGGAACAACAGATACCTCTTTTTTTTTTAATGGTACGTTTAGGCTTCCAATTCATGAGACTTAGGGCTGAAATAACCTCCTACCATTTCCAAAATACCTGTGAATTGAGTGTCTGAGGAATTAAGGATATTCATTTCTACATCTTGTACCCTCCCAGAACACTCATATCTTTATTTCCCCAAATATTCAGGATACAACTTGTGTCAAGTAATATATGCAGTCAATAAATGCTTAGTTTTTAAATGCATGCTTTTATTTTCTATTAATTCTAGCTACTGTTTCCTGTTATGATGTGTCTGCTGTCCTTTTGAGTTATTCATCAATTCTGGTTCTACTTAAATGTTGAAAGTGCAGATTGCTAAAATTTGCATTTTTAATTCCAAGTCTATGTTTAAGAATGTTTGCCTCCATTTAGGAATATTCCTAAAATCCTTTTAACTTTTTTGGAAGAATGTCTTTCTTAAAATTAAATTTTCATTTAAATTTAAGGTATTCAGAGTACTTCGAGGTAAAAGCAAATTTGTGAACCAATATTTTGATTTTGTGCATTAAAATCTCTGTAGAAGGAAATTCTAGAATAATATCACAATTAGTTGGTTACTGAGTTTGGGGAATTAAGAAGCAAGAAGGTAACCACACTGGAATTATCAGATCAAGAAAACCTCAGACACAACCAGAGTCTCTTGGGAAAATCTTTCCAGGACATATAAACAGATAAATAAGATTACAAGATATCCTTTTACTGCAATTCCACACATTGTCTAGTAGATCTTTAAGGGTTATCTGATTTTATGTGTGTTTTCACTTTTGATTTCCTTTCTATTCATTAGGTTATTTCACAACTCTGTAAGGACAGAAGTTAAATTGTGGAAAATGGATAGAAATGAAAATATTTCTTATCCATAGGAAGGTGAATGTTTTGTTTTTTTTTTTTTTCTTTTTAGTGGAGATACAATTGACTTTTGCTCAATTATTGCATTTGTGTTTCATTTCCTTATAAGATATGAACCTATTTTACCTCTGTTAGCAAATTTGTTTTGGACTTCTATATATATATAGATGTAAAATATATAAACATATTTATATTATATATATGTTCTTCCTGCTTTGTTCTTTTGTCCAGCTACAGTCTTAACTTATTTTTTCCTTTTATTATAATCATTACCCTTTATTATTTTCTATTGAAAGGTTTATCTTTGAATTTTAAAATTAAAATTGTCATTATTCAGTATTTGATATATTGAATGACTCATTTTCCCATACAGTTGGTTTCCTACAAACATCAAATCTTTTCTTACCCTTTTACAATAGAGTAAAAAGTATCTTTTGTCAAGTTCTGTGTTCTTTTGAACTAGATTCGTTTTTAACAGATTCCTAGAATATATTCATCTCTTGGATATAATGACCTTCATAAAACAGTATTAGGATGGCTAACTGATTAAAGGTCTTCATATTTTGAAGGAAATTACCAGAGATATTCTCAAATATTTTACTAAAAAGAAACACTAGGGAAACTTTTTATTTATTAATAACTTTGGGGGAAATAGTAATATAGAAGATTAGCTAGCCTTACGAGAATCAACATGTAATGTTCATATTTTAATATAAAATGTATTTTGAGTGCTTTAATAATGAGCATTGTACTTGATATCACATTTAGTTTGAATTCTAATATAGTCAAAACTCTGAATAGACATGACATTAAAAATAATGTACATAGATGAATAACTCCCAGAAATCCACTGTAGAGCATAATGCCTATAGTTAGCAATATTATATTCTATACCTATAAATTTGCTAAAAGTGTAGATCTTTTTTTTATCTTTTGGCAGTAATACGCGGCTTGTGGGATCTTAATTCCCTGACCAGGGATCAAACCCAGGCCTGGGCAGTGAGAGCACTGAGTCCTAACCACTCAACTGCCAGGGAATTCCCTAAGAGGGTAGATCTTATGTTAAGTGTTTTTTAATAACAACAACAACAAAAATACATAATAAAATAAAATAAGGAGGGCAGGAGGAAACTTTTGTAAGAATATGTTTACAGCATTGATTGTGGTGATAGTTTCACAGGTGTATACTTATCCCCAAACTCATCAAGTTGTATACATTAAATATATACACCTTTTTGTTTGTCAATCATACCCCAATCAAGTATTTTTTAAAGAGAACTGTTGTACACATAAGTGAATTGTCAGAAAACATTATATTTAAGCCAAGCAAATATAGAAATGTAACAGAGTTTTAAGTGTTCATACTAGTTTGGCAAAAATGAGTGTAATAATAAACATGAACTAGGAACTGAAAAATTTTCCATGGAACTGGTTTCCATGGAAATTTTAGTAATCCATAAACATTTTAGTAATCCATAAACATTTTTCCAGTTTTATTGAGAAATAATCAACACACATCTCTGTATAAATATAAGGCATACAGCATTGATGATTTGATTTACAAATCTTGTGAAATGATTACCACAATAGTTTCTGCTAACATCCATCTTCTCATATAGTTGCAATAAACACAAAAGAAAAAAAAATTCCTCCTTGTGATGAAAACTCTTAGTACAATCTTTACTCTCTTAACAAATTTCCTATGTATCATACAGTACTGTTCACTATGGTCATCAACCTGTATATTACTACTTTCTTAGTATTTATTAACCTTATAACTGGAAATTTGTACCTTTTGACCACCTTCTTCCAATCCCCTTCCCCAACCCTCCATCCTTGCTAATCGCAAGTCTGATATTTTTCCTATGAGTTTGTCTGTTTGTTTTAACTTTCACATATAAATGATATCATACACTATGTGTCTTTTTCTCTCTGGCTCATTTCACATAGCATAATGCTTTCAAAGTCTACCTATGTTGTTGCAAATGATAGGATTTCCTCATTTCCTCATTTTTTGTGGCTAAATAATATTCCATTGTATGTATACCACAACTTATTTACTCATCAATCCATCAATGGACACTTAGGTTGTTTCCATGCCTTGGCTACTGTATATATTGCTGCTCTGAACATAGGGGTGCAGAAATCTTTTTGAGTTATTGTTATTGAGTTTTTTTTCCTTTTAATAAATTCCTAGAAGTGGAATTGCTGGATAACATGGTAGTTCTATTTTTAATTTTTTGAGGATCCTTCGTACTATTTTCATAGTGGCTGCAACAATTTACAATCCCATCAACAGTGCACAAGTGTTCCCTTTTCTCCACATCCATGCCAGTATTTATCATCTTTTCTCTTTTTGCTGATGGCCATTCTAGCAGGCATGAGGTGATATTTCATTGTGGTTTTAATTTGCCTTTCACTAGTGATATTGAACATCTTCTCATATACCTGTTGGCTTTACCTCTGTTTTCTTTGGAGAAATGTCTATTCAGGTCCTTTGCTCACTTTCTAATTGTGTTATTTTGTTTTTTTGCTATTAAGTTGAATGAGTTCTTCATATATTTGGCTATTAATCCTGTGTCAGATATATTAATCACAAATATGTTTTCCCATTCTGTAAGTTGTCTTTTCACTTTGTTGATGGTTTCTTTGCTGTGCAGAAGCTTTTTAGTTTGATTTGGTCTCACTTGTTTACTTTTGGTTTTTTTGCTTGTGCTTTAGGGTTCATATGCAAAAAATCATTGCCAAGACCCATGTCAAGGAGCTTTATATCTATGTTTTCTTCTGGGAGTTTCATGGTTTCAGGTCTTACATGTAAATCTTTAATTCATTTTGAGTTAATTGTCTTGAGTGATGTAAGGTGTGGGTCCAGTTTCATTCTTTTACATGTGAATAGCCAATTATCTCAGCACAATTTTTTGAAGAGACTGTCTTTTCTTCATTGAGTATTCTTGGCTCCTTTGTCAAATATTAGGTGAACATATATGCTTGGCTTTATTTCTTAGCTCTCAATTCTGTTCCATTGGTCTAGTTGTCTGTTTTTATGCTAGGGCCATACAGTTTTGATGACTATAGCTTTATAGCATAGCTTGAAAACAGGAAGTGTGTTGCCTCCTGTTCCATTCTTTCTTAGGATTTCCTTGTCTATTAGGGATCTTTTGCAGTTCCATATATATTTTATGTTTCTTTTTCTACTTCTGTAAAAAATGTAATTGGAATCTTGATAGAGATTGCATTGAATCTATAGATGACTTTTAGTAATATGGACATTTTGTCAACATTAATTATTTTAATCCATGAACACTGATACCTTTCCATTTATCTGTGTCTCCAATTTCTTTCATCAATGTCTAATAGTTCTTAGAGTAGATATCTTTCACTTCCTTAGTTAATTTTATTATTAAGTGTTTTATTCTTTTTGATGCTATTTATAAATGGGATCAGTTTTTTTACTTCTTTTCAGAAAATTCATTGTTAGTGTATAGAAACACAACAGATTTTTGTGTGTTAATTTTGTATCCTGTAACTCTACTGAATTCATTGATTAGATCTAACAGTTTTTTGGTTGGTATAAAACATGTCCTCTACAAATAGCGACAAGTTTACATTTCCCCTTCTAATTCTGATAACTTTTATTTCTTTTTCTTACCTAATGGCTCCAGCTAGGGCTTCTAATACTTTGTTGAATAGGAGTGGTGAGAGTGGGCACCCTTGTCTTGTTCCTCAATTTTTTCACCACTGAGTTTGATGTTCGCTGTGGGCTTCTTATTTATGGCCTTTATTACATTGAGAAAGATTCCTTCTATGCCTAATTTGTTATGAGTTTTTATCATGAAAAGATTTTGAATTTTGTGAAATACTTTTTCTACATCTATTGACATAATCATATGATTCTTTTCTCTCATTCTATTAATATAATGTATCACATTGATTGATTTGCATACATGGAACCATCTTTGCACCCCAGGGATAAATCCCACTTGATTATGATGAATGATCCTTTTAATGTACTGCTGAATTTAGTTTGCCTGTATTTTATTGACAATTTTTTGCATCTATATTCATCAGGGATATTGGCCTGTAGTTTTCTTTTTAGTAGTTTCCTTTTCTGGTTTTAGTTTTAGGATAATGCTAGCCTCATACAATGCATTTGAGAATATTCCCTTCCCTTTGATTTTTTGATCACTTATTAGAGTTTTATTAGTTTCCTTTGGTGGTGTCATATTTGCCTGATTTTTTGTGATCCTTGAATTCTTATACTGGTATCTGTATTTAAGTCTGCTCCACTTCCAGACTTTACAGGTTTGCTTTGGCAGAGATAGTTCTTCACCAGTAAGCTCAGTTTGGATTTCTGGGTGTGTCTGCAGGTAATGTCCTTGGGCAGGTGAGGTCTGCTATGATGTTCTATTTTAGGATGAGGCAAATATTTGAGCTCCGAATTTGAGGGTGGGGTTGTACCATTGGCTGAGAACAGTTGGACAGGACTGCTGGCTTTGTTCCTTACCCAGGTGAACCACAAAGATGGCTTCTGTGGTTGCCTGGATTCTCTGGTCAAGGTTATAGATAGTCAGGACTGGGTACTCTATTGAGTAGTAGATAGAGCTATGAATTAACTTCCCTGCCCTGGTAGGGTAGCAGGATGGGACCCAGGGTATACCTCATTGTTTGGGGACCCAAGTCAGGCAGAGTGTGCACTGAATTCCCTAGTCAGGTGAGATCAAAACTTTTGTCTACAGATGGGGAAAGCCACAGGTTGTGCTCTCTGTTCAAGTGCCCACTGTTCATGGGTGTTGACTGAGATATGCAGCTTTCTGTGTGCTCTGGTATGTTCCCTGGTTGGACAGGCTAAAGGCTGTATTCAGTGATGAGCTGGGCTATGAACTAGATTTCCTTCCTGGACGCAGAAGGAGAAGCAGCTCTGAAGCTGGTAAAGCTCTTTGTTCATTGTCTTAACTTAAGCTGACCTGCACTTCAAGTTCCTGGACTGAACAGGGTCACTGACTTTGCTCTGAAAATTATCAGTTCTGCCTGCCCACCTCACAGCTTTAGTGCTGGGAGCTGCAGAGCTTCCAGGAGTTGTCCCCAGCCCTTCTGGTCAGATAGGGCTGAAAGACACTCACCATAGCAGGTGGGACCATATCTCAGCTCCCTTGACTGGGTGGGAAGAGGAAAGACTTCTCTGGGATACACTTATTTTCCCAAATATGCTTTTCAGCTGGGAGAGGCCAGGTGATATCCTCAGTTCTTAATTAATCCTCCTCTCTGTGAGTAGCACAGGAACACTCTATGCCAGCACTGGCTTTGCTCCAGGGGGATCAGCCACACATGCCTACCTCTTGGTCTGAGTGGTATTGGGTTACACAGCTTGTAACACAGATGGGGTTAGAAGACACTCTCTACAGCAAGTGAAGCTGTGAAACAGCTCCTTGACTGGGCATTAGGGCCAGCAAAAACTCGTTTGAGGATCTGAATCAGGCAGATCT
Organism: Balaenoptera borealis; assembly: GCF_965194805.1. Taxonomy (NCBI): domain Eukaryota; kingdom Metazoa; phylum Chordata; class Mammalia; order Artiodactyla; family Balaenopteridae; genus Balaenoptera; species Balaenoptera borealis. The sequence continues at coordinate 23,205,396 of NC_138862.1, forward strand.
GCACCCCACAAAATCCCTTGGTCAGAATGTGCCCTTAACTTGGTTCTGCAGATGAACAAAGCCACTGGATGGGATTTGGGCACTGCAGGTATGAATTTTGTCTGCCAAGATCCCTGTGCTGGGTTTTGGGTTTTTTTTTAACATCTTTATTGGAGTATAATTGCTTTACAGTGGTATGTTATTTTCTGCTTTATAACAAAGTGAATCAGTTATACATATACATATGTTCCCATATTTCTTCCCTCTTGCGTCTCCCTCCCTCCCACCCTCCCTATCCCAACCCTCTACGTGGTCACAAAGCACTGGGCTGATCTCCCTGTGCTATGTGGCTGCTTCTCACTAGCTATCTATTTTACGTTTGGTAGTGTATATATGTCCATCCCACTCTCTCACTTTGTCCCAGCTTACGCTTTCCCCTCCCCGTATCTGCAAGTCCATTCTCTAGTAGGTCTGTGTTTTTATTCCTGTCTTGCCCCTAGGTTCTTCATGACCTTTTTTATTTTATTTTTTTTGGATTCCATATATATGTGTTAGCATACGGTATTTGTTTTACTCTTTCTGAGTTACTTCACTCTGTATGACAGACTCTAGGTCCATCCACCTCACCACAGATAACTCAATTTCACTTCTTTTTATGGCTGAGTAATATTCCATTGTATATATGGGCCACATCTTCTTGTTTATCCATTTATCTGTTGATGGACACTTAGGTTGCTTCCATGTCCTGGCTATTGTAAATAGAGCTGCAATGAACATTATGGTACATGACTCTTTTAGAATTATGGTCTTGTCAGGGTATATGCCCAGTAGTGGGATTGCTGGGTCGTATGGTAGTTCTATTTTTAGTTTTTTAAGAAACCTCCATAGTGGCTGTATCAATTTACATTCCCACCAACAGTGCAAGAGGGTTCCCTATTCTCGACACCCTCTCCAACATTTATTGTTTGTAGATTTTTTGATGATGGCCATTCTGACTGGTGTGAGGTGACACCTCATTGCAGTTTTGACTTGCATTTCTCTAATGATTAGTGATGTTGAGCATCTTTTCAGGTGTTTGTTGGCAATCTGTATATCTTCTTTGGAGAAAAGTTTATTTAGATCTTCTGTCCATTTTTGGATTGGGTTGTCTGTTTTTGATATTGAGCTGCATGAGCTGCCTGCATATTTTGGAGATAAATCCTTTGCCAGTTGCTTTGTTTACAAATATTTTCTCCCATTCTGAGGGTTGTCTTTTCATGGTGTTTATCATTTCCTTTGCTGTGTAAACGCTTTTAAGTTTCATTAGGTCCCATTTGTCTATTTTTGTTTTTATTTCCATTTCTCTAGGAGGTGGGTCAAAAACGATCTTGCTGTGATTTATGTCATAGAGTGTTCTGCCTATGTTTTTCTCTAAGAGTTTGATAGTGTCTGGCCTTAAATTTAGGTCTTTAATCCGTTTTGAGTTTATTTTTGTGTATGGTGTTAAGGAGTGTTCAAATTTCATTCTTTTACATGTAGCTGTCCAGTTTTCCCAGCACCACTTATTGAAGAGACAGTCTTTTCTCCATTGTATATTCTTGCCTCCTTTATCAAAGATAAGGTGACCATATGTGCATGGGTTTATCTCTGGGCTTTCTATCCTGTTCCATTGATCTATATTTCTGTTTTTCTGACAGTACCATACTGTCTTGATTACTGTAGCTTTGTAGTATACTCTGAAGTCAGGGAGCCTGATTCCTCCAGCTCCGTTTTTCTTTCTCAAGATTGCTTTGGCTATTTGGGGTCTTTTGTGTTACCATACAAATTGTGAGATTTTTTGTTCTAGTCCTGTGAAAAATGCCAGTGGTAGTTTGATAAGGATTGCATTGAATCTGTAGATTGCTTTGGGTAGTATAGTCATTTTCACAATGTTGATTCTTCCAATCCAAGAACATGGTACATCTCTCCATCTATTTGTATCATCTTTAATTTCTTTCATCAGTGTCTTATAATTTTCTGCATACAGGTCTTATGGCTGAGTAATAGTCCATTGTATATATGGGCCACATCTTCTTGTTTATCCATTCATCTGTTGATGGACACTTAGGTTGCTTCCATGTACTGGCTATTGTAAATATAGCTGCAATGAACATTATGGAACATGACTCTTTTTGAATTATGGTTTTCTCAGGGTATATGCCCAGTAGTGGGATTTGTCTCCTTAGGTTGGTGTATTCCTAGATTTTTTATTCTTTTTGTTGCAATGGTAAATGGGAGTGTTTTCTTAATTTCACTTTCAGATTTTTCATCATTAGTGTTTAGGAATGCAAGAGATTTCTGTGCATTAATTTTGTATCTTGCTACTTTACCAAATTCATTGATTAGCTCTAGTAGTTTTCTGGTAGCACCTTCAGGATTCTCTATGTATAATATCATGTCATCTGCAGAAAGTGACAGCTTTACTTCTTCTTTTCCGATTTGGATTCCTTTTATTTCTTTTTCTTCTCTGATTGCTGCGGCTAAAACTTCCAAAAGTATGTTGAATAATAGTGGTGAAAGTGGGCAACCTTGTCTTGTTACTGATCTTAGTGGAAATGGTTTCAGTTTTTCACCATTGAGGACGATGTTGGCTGTGGGTTTGTCATATATGCCCTTTATTATGTTGAGGAAAGTTCCCTCTCTGCCTACTTTCTGGAGGGATTTTATCATAAATGGGTGTTGAATTTTGTCGAAAGCTTTCTCTGCATCTATTAAGATGATCATATGGTTTTTCTCCTTCAGTTTCTTAATATGGTGTATCACATTGATTGATTTGCATATACTGAAGAATCCTTGCATTCTTGGGATAAACCCCACTTGATAATGGTGTATGATCCTTTTAATGTTCTGCTGGGTTCTGTTTGCTAGTATTTTGTTGAGGATTTTTGCATCTATGTTCATCAGTGATATTGGCCTGTAGTTTTCTTTCCTTGTGACATCTTTGTCTCATTTTGGTATCAGGGTGATCGCCTTGTAGAATGAGTTTGGGAGTGTTCCTCCCTCTGCTATATTTTGGAAGAGTTTGAGAAGGATAGGTGTCAGTTCTTCTCTAAATGTTTGGTAGAATTCGCCTGTGAAGCCATCTGGTCCTGGGCTTTTGTTTGTTGGAAGATTTTTAATCACAGTTTCAATTTCAGTGCTTGTGATTGCTCTGTTCATATTTTCTATTTCTTCCTGTTTCAGTCTCAGAAGGTTGTGCATTTCTAAGAATTTGTCCATTTCTTCCAGGTTGTCCATTTTATTGGCATATAGTTGCTTGTAGTAATCTCTCATGATCCTTTGTATTTCTGCAGTGTCAGTTGTTACTTCTCCTTTTTCATTTCTAATTCTATTGATTTGAATCTTCTCCCTTTTTTTCTTGATGAGTGTGGCTAATGGTTTATCAATTTTGTTTATCTTCTCAAAGAACCAGCTTTTAGTTTTATTGATCTTTGCTATCGTTTCCTTCATTTCTTTTTCATTTATTTCTGATCTGATATTTATGATTTCTTTCCTTCTGATAACTTTGGAGTTTTTTTGTTCTTCTTTCTCTAATTGCTTTAGGTGTAAGTTTAGGTTGTTTATTTGAGATGTTTCTTGTTTCTTAAGGTAAGATTGTATTGCTATAAACTTCCCTCTTAGAACTGCTTTTGCTTCATCCCATAGGTTTTGGGTCATCCTGTTTACATTGTCATTTGTTTCTTGGTATTTTTTGATTTCCTCTTTGATTTCTTCAGTGACCTCTTGGTTATTAAGTAGTGTAATCTTTAACCTCCATGTGTTTGTATTTTTTATACATTTTTTTCCTATAATTGATATCTAGTCTCATAGTGTTTTGGTCGGTAAAGATACTTGATACCATTTCATTATTCTTAAACTTACCAAGGTTTGATTTGTGACCCAAGACCTGATCTATACTGGAGGATGTTCCATGAGCACTTGAGAAGAATGTGTATTCTGTTGTTTTTGGATGGAATGTCCTATAAATATCAATTAAGTCCATCTTGTTTATTGTATCATTTAAAGCTTGTATTTCCTTATTTATTTTCATTTTGGATGATCTGTCCATTGGTGAAAGTGGGGTGTTAAAGTCCCCTAGTATGATTGTGTAACTGTCAATTTCCCCTTTTATGGCTGTTAGCATTTGCCTTATATATTGAGGTGCTCCTATGTTGGGTGCATAAATATTTACAATTGTTATAACTTTTTCTTGCATTGATCCCTTGATCATTATGCAGTGTCCTTCTTTATCTCTTGTAATAGTCTTTGTTATAGAGTCTATTTTGTCTGATATGAGAATTGCTACTCCAGCTCTCTTTTGATTTCCATTTTCATGGAATATCGTTTTCCATCCCCTCAGTTTCAGTCTGTATGTGCCCCTAGGTCTGAAGTGGGTCTCTTGTAGATAGCATATATACGGGTCTTGTTTTTGTATCCATTCAGCCAGTCTATGTGTTTTTGTTGGAGCATTTAATCCATTTACATTTAAGGTAATTATCGATATGTATGTTCCTATCACCATTTTTTAAAATTGTTTTGGGTTTATTATTGTAGGTGTTTTCCTTCTCTTGTGTTTTCTGCCTAGAGAAGTTCCTTTAGCATTTGTTGTAAAGCTGGTTTGGTGGTGCAGAATTCTCTTAGCTTTTGCTTGTCTGTAAAGGTTTTAATTTCTCCGTGAAATCTGAATGAGTTCCTTGCTGGGTAGAGTAATCTTGGTTGCAGATTTTTCTCCTTCATCACTTTAAATATGTCCTGCCACTCCCTTCTGGCTTGCAGATTTGCTGCTGAAAGATCAGCTGTTAACCTTATGGGGATTCCCTTGTGTGTTATATGTTGTTTTTCCCTTACTGCTTTTAATATTTTTTCTTTGTATTTAATTTTTTATAGTTTGATTAATATGTGTCTTGGCATGTTTCTCCTTGGATTTATCCTGTATGGGACTCTCTGTGCTTCCAGGACTTGATTAATTATTTCCTTTCCCATATTAGGGAAGTTTTCAACTATAATGTCTTCAAATATTTTCTCAGTCCCTTTCTTTTTCTCTTCTTCTTCTGGGACCCCTATAATTCGAATGTTGATGCGTTTAATGTTGTCCCAAAGGTCTCTGAGACTGTCCTCAATTCTTTTCATTCTTTTTTCTTTATTCTGCTCTGCAGTGGTTACTTCCACTATTTTATCTTCCAGGTCACTTATCCGTTCTTCTGCCTCAGTTATTCTGCTATTGATCCCTTCTAGAGAATTTTTAATTTCATTTATTGTGCTGTTCATCATTGTTTGTTTGCTGTTTAGTTCTTCTAGGTCCTTGTTAAACGTTTCTTGCATTTTGTCTATTCTATTTCCAAGATTTTGGATCATCTTTACTATCATTATTCTGAATTATTTTTCAGGTAGACTGCCTATTTCCTCTTCATTTGTTAGGTCTGGTGGGTTTTTGCCTTGCTCCTTCATCTGCTGTGTGTTTCTCTGTCTTCTCATTTTGCTTAACTTACTGTGTTTGGGGTCTCCTCTTCACTGGCTGCAGGTTCGTAGATCCCATTTTTTTTGGTGTTTGTCCCCAGTGGCTAAGGTTGGTTCAGTGGGTTGTGTAGGCTTCCTGGTGGAGGGGACTAGTACCTGTTTTCTGGTGGATGAGTCTGGATCTTGTCTTTCTGGTGGGCAGATCCACGTCTGCTGGTGTGTTTTGAGATGTCTGTGGCTTTATTATGATTTTAGGCAGCCTCTCTGCTAATAGATGGGGTTGTGTTCCTGTCTTGCTAGTTGTTTGACATAGGGTGTCCAGCATTATAGCTTGCTTGTCGTTGAGTGGAGCTGGGTCTTGTTGTTGAGATGGAGATCTCTGGGAGATTTTTACCCTTTGATATTACGTGGCGCTGGGAGGCCTCTTGTGGACCAGTGTCTGGAACTTGGCCCTCCCACCTCAGAGGAACAGCCCTGATGCTTGGCTGGAGCACCAAGAGCCTGTCATCCACATGGCTCTGAATAAAAGGGAGAAAAAAAAGAAAGAAAGAAAGAAGAAGATAAAATAAAACAAAATAAAGTAAAATAAAATAAATTTATTAAAATAAAAATAATTATTTAAAAAAAAATTTTAACAGTAATAAAAAAAAGAAGATAGCAACCAAATCAAAAAATAAATCCACCGATGATAACAAGTGCTAAAAACCATACTAAAAAAAAAAAAACAAAAAAAAACGGACAGAGAGAACCCTAGGACAAATGGTAAAAACAAAGCTATACAGACAAAATCACACACAGAAGCATACACATACACACTCACAGAAAGAGAAAAAGGGAAAAAATATATATATATCATTGCTCCCAAAGTCCACCTCCTTAATTTGGGATGATTCGTTGTCTAATCAGGTATTCCACAGATGCAGGGTACATCAAGTTGATTGTGGAGATTTAATCCCCTGCTCCTGAAGCTGTTGGGAGAAATTTCCCTTTCTCTTCTTTGTTCGCACAGCTCCTGGGGTTCAGCTTTGGATTTGGCCCCGCCTCTGCATGTAGGTCGCCTGAGGGTGTCTGTTCTTTGCTCAGACAGGACGGGGTTAAAGGAGCAGCTGATTCGGGGGCTCTGGCTCACTCAGGCCGGGGGGAAGGAGGGGTACAGAGGAGGCGGGGCGAGCCTGCGGCGGCAGAGACCGGCGTGATGTTGCACCAGCGTGAGGCGCGCCGTGCGTTCTCCCAGGGAAGCTGTCCCTGGATCACGGGACGCTGTCAGTGGTGGGCTGCACAGGCTCCCTGGAGGGGCGGTGTGGAGAGTGACCTGCGCTCGCACACAGGCTTCTTGGTGGCGGCGGCAGCAGCCTTAGCGTCTCATGCCCCTCTCTGGGGTCCATGCTGATAGCCGCGGCTCGCGCCCCTCTCTGGAGCTCCTTTAAGCGGCGATCTTAATCCCCTCTACTCGCGCACCAGGAAACAAAGAGGTAAGAAAAGTCTCTTGCCCCTTAGGCAGGTCCAAAGTTTTTCCCGGACTCCCTCCTGTCTAGCTGTGGTGCGCTAACCCCTTCAGGCTGTGTTCATGCCGTCAACCCCAGTCCTCTCCCTGGGATCTGACCTCCGAAGCCCGAGCCTCAGCTCCCAGCCCCCGCCCACCCCGGCGGGTGAGCAGACAAGCCTCTCGGGCTGGTGAGTGCTGGTCGGCACTGATCCTCTGTGCAGGAATCTCTCTGCTTTGCCCTCTGCACCCCTGTTGCTGCGCTCTCCTCCGTGGCTCCGAAGCTTCCCCCCTCCGCCACCAGCAGTCTCTGCCTTCCTAGGAAGGGCCTTCCTAGTGTGTGGAAACCTTTCCTCCTTCACAGCTCCCTCCCACTGGTGCAGGTCCCGTCCCTATTCTTTTGTCTCTGTTTTTCTTTTTCTTTTTTTTGCCCTACCCAGGTACGTGGGGAGTTTCTTGCCTCTTGGGAAGTCTGAGATCTTCTGCCAGCGTTCAGTAGGTGTTCTGTAGGAGTTGTTCCACATGTAGATGTATTTCTGATGTATTTGTGGGGAGGAAGGTGATCTCCACGTCTTACTCTTCCGCCATCTTGAAGCTCCTCCAGCCCTGTGCTGGTTTTTGCAAAACCCTTCCTCTTTCTCCAGCACAGTCAGATTCCTAATGTTTGAGCCCCAAAGATTTCTCTGCAATTTCAGTGGTGTGAGATCAGAGTATGGACTCTGGCAAAGTGACCCACAGTGCTGGTGAAGCTGGTTGTCCCCCCTGGGTTCTCTTTTCCCACAGGAGTTCAGGAGGTTTGGGGAGACCTCTCAATGTGGTGCTGTGCTGGTCTGGGGGAAGGACGATGTGGTCAATATGTAGTCACTCTTCTTACCTTCTAATGCAGTCTGTCTTGCTCCCTGAGGTGTAGGGAGTACTTAAGCCTCACCCCCGTGTCTTAGGATTCTCTCAGTGGTGTCTTGTTTTTGAAGAGTTTTTAGTTGTTCTCCTTGTGAGGAGGAACAAAGTCAGGAACAACTTATGTCATCATCTTGGTGATGTCACTAATCTATAAAAATTTGACAGCCTAACCATAACAACAAAAATATTGAAGAACAAAATATTAAGAACAGAAAAACCTGGGCATTTATGTACATGCAGCTTCTTTAAATAATAAAGAAAAGATTTTCAATTGCCCAATATAAGTAGTTGGTTAAAAATATATTGTTTATTCATTTATCTAGTCAACAAATCTCGTTATTAAACCAATAAATGAATAACAGTAAGGTAAGACATAATTTTCATGTCTGTTTATTTACTGAAAAATAGTTACCACTTATAACACAAGAACATTACTAAGATTATATGTTATCCCATTGAATGCCATTTCAAAATAATTCTATAGAATTTGTAAGTTCCTAATGACATTAATAATAGAGTGTTCTATTAATAATAGAACATTAATAATTGAAATGATAATGCATTTTATAAGAAGATGAGAATTAAATGTATTTCAAATATGATTTTAGAGACCATGAAATATGGGCCCAGTAACTGGTTTTGAACCACTCTTTTTGACATACAAATCACCAATGAAGATGTGAATTAAGCCTGTAACATGCTGTTAAATTATCAGACCTATTTGAAGTGGGAGGAATAAGAGTCTTTATTTTGAGCCCCTGTTTTCTGCCAGTTCTAGTTATGTTTCTCTGGAAATAATGACAATTTTGTGTCTTTCATGAGCCAGAGACCACTTTAAAATGCGTTTTGAAAAGCCAGTCGGGGACTATGGCCATACAATTGAGTTTGGATTGGAATTACTCAAGCTGGCCTTTCACACTGCCCTTCCTATTCCAATTTACACTCTGCTTAGGCTCTATGGACCTATTGTGTTATGTGCAGAGAAAAGGTGGTAAATTATCTTTTTCACATAATTTTTAAAAATAATAATACCAGATGTATAAATTGGGGTGGAGGGTAAGTTCCTAGGACAATTACTTACAGGAGAGGGATGGTATTCTTTCTTAACTATTTCTTCAAAAGCTTGATGTTCTCCATAAACATAACTATTTCTGAGTTTTATTGTCTTAACTTTTGCTAGCCCAACAAGATTTCAGCCTTAACATCCAATTCAATGATTCTTCTAATTTTTTATACTCTTGTGATTCTGCAGTGTTAACATTACAGGGCCTTAACCTGTATTTCTGAAATTCAGAAAATTTTAAAAACTAAAATATTTTTAAGAACTCATTAAGAAGTCAAATGACCCAAACTGACATGAATTTTATAGTCTTAATATATTGTGCTTAATGTGGATATTTATTTGTTTTGTTTCAAAATAATATATTATCCTAGAACTTGCTAGATCTATAAAATATACCATTTATACATTCTAACAACTTCCTAAAGTCTGAAAAATTCTATATTCGACACACATCTGGTACGAAGAGTTTGGATAAAAGCTTATGGAATTCTAATGGTTATTCCCTTTATACCTCCGTAATTGCTTAAGCTAAAAATTTATCTCTTTCATCTCTTGTATCTTTTACTTCTTTTCTTATTACACTTTCTCTGTGTTTCTCAGTGAAATCCTCTCCTGCATTAACTCTGCTTGTGGTGTCTGCACCCCTTCTGCTATATATGTTAGCTAATGCTGCCTAACTAACACAGACCTCGGGGGAGTAAAGCAGCAATCATTTATCATCATTCACATATCTGCAAGTCAGTTGGGGGCTCAGTAGATTTTATCTGGTCTCTGCTTCTCACTGAGTAGAATGAGAAGGCCCAGATTCTGCCTGCAGTGCATGAGACAACTCAGTTCCCAGGTCCTTTATCTTCCTCTGGGAACCAGCAGGTTAGTTTCCTCTGTTCTTTTTATGGTGATGCAGAGGTGCAAAAGAGCAAAAATGTACAGATAAGCTAGGGGGATAGAGGAAATGGGTGTAGGAGGGAAACAAGTGTAGAAATGACAGGAGAAAATGACTGGGTCTGATAGATCTTTAAATACTAAATTTCTGCTCCTGTGTTCCCGCCCATGTATCCTTGTATCTCTGAATGTAGAGGAGTTCTTAATGGCTTAGATGGCCACCTGTTATGGGAATAAGAGTACTGAAAATTAGCACATAAATAAAAACTGAAGAATAAACTACCCTATTTCATTATAACCAATCTCCACTGTTGGAAATAAGGACATAGTGAGATTTTCACCACCTAAATAAATTCTTCCTAATATGACCATTGTAAGGATTACTCGACTGAGCTCTGCCAACCAGAGCAACAGCCAGCTCTACCCACCACCAGTCCCTCCCATCAGGAAAATTCCACAAGCCTCTTAGATAGCCTCACCCTCCCAGAAGGCAGACAGCAGAAGCAAGAAGAACTACAATCCTGCAGCCTGTGGAACAAAAACCACATTCAAAGAAAGATAGACAAGATGAAAAGGCAGAGGGCTATGTACCAGGTGAAGGAACAAGATAACACCCCAGAAAAACAACCAAATGAAGTGGAGATAGGCAACCTTCCAGAAAAAGAATTCAGAATAATGATAGTGAAGATGATCCAGGACCTCAGGAAAACAATGGAGGCAAAGATCAAGAAGATGCAAGAAATGTTTAACAAAGACTTAGAAGAATTAAAGAACAAACAAACAGAGATGAACAATAGAATAACTGAAATGAAAACTACATTAGAAGGAATCAATAGCAGAATAACTGAGGCAGAAGAACGGATAAGTGACCTGGAAGACAGAATGGAAGAATTCAATGCTGCAGAACAGAATAAAGAAAAAAGAATGAAAAGAAATGAACACAGCCTAAGAGACCTCTAGGACAACATTAAACACAACAGCATTCGCATTATAGGGGTCCCAGAAGGAGAAGAGAGAGAGAAAGGACCAGAGAAAATATTTGAAGAGATTATAGTCAAAACTTCCCTAGCATGGGAAAAGAAATAGCCACCCAAGTCCAGAAAGAGCAGAATTCCAGGCAGGATAAACCCAAGTAGAAACATGCCAAGACACATAGTAATCAAATTGGCAAAAATTAAAGACAAGTAAATATTATTGAAAGCAGCAAGGGAAAAATGACAAATAACATACAAGGGAACTCCCATAAGGTTAACAGCTGATTTCTCAGCAGAAACTCTACAAGCCAGAAGTGAGTGGCATGATATACTAAAAGTGATGAAAGGGAAGACCCTACAACCAAGATTACTCTACCCGGCAAGGATCTCATTCAGATTCGATGGAGAAATCAAAAGTTTTATGGACAAGCAAAAGGTAAGAGAATTCAGCACCACCAAACCAGCTCTACAGTAAATGCTGAAGGAAATTCTCTAAGTGGGAAACACAAGAGAAGAAAAAGACCTACAAAAACAAACCCAAAACAATTAAGAAAATGGTCATAGAAACATACATATTGATAATTACCTTAAAAGTGAATGGATTAAATGCTCCAACCAAACGACACAAGCTTGTTGAATGGATACAAAAACAAGATTGGTATATACTCCGTCTAAAAGAGACCCACTTTAGACCTAGGGACACATACAGACTGAAAGTGAGGGGATGGAAAAAGATACTCCATGAAAATGGAAATCAAAAGAAAGCTGGAGTAGCAATACTCATATCAGATAAAATAGACTTTCAAATAAAGAATGTTACAAGAGACAAGGAAGGACACTACATAATGATCAAGGTATCAATCCAAGAAGAAGATATAACAATTATAAATATATATGCACCCAACATACGAGCACCTCAATACAAAAGGCAACTGCTAACAGCTATAAAAGAGGAAATCGATAGTAACACAATAATAGTGTAGGACTTTAACACCTCACTTACACCAATGGACAGATATTCCAGACAGAAAATTAATAAGGAAACACAAGATTTAAATGACACAATGGAGCAGATACATTTAATTGATATTTATAAGACATTCCATCCAAAAACAGCAGATACACTTTCTTCTCAAGTGTGCATGGAACATTTTCTGGGATAGATCACATCTCAGGTCACAAATCAAGCCTCAGTAAATTTAAGAAAATTGAAATCATATCAAGCATCTTTTCTGATCACAGCACTATGAGATTAGAAATGAATTACAGGGGAAAAAAACGTAAAAAACACAAACATGGAGGCTAAAAATACGCTACTAAATAACCAAGAGATCACTGAAGAAATCAACGAGGAAATCAAAAAATACCTAGAGACAAATGACAATGAAAACACGACGATCTAAAACCTATGGGATACAGCAAAAACAGTTCTAAGAGGGAAGTTAATAGCTATACAAGCCTACCTCAAGAAACAAGAAAAATCTCAAATAAACAATCCAACCTTTCACCTAAAGGAACTAGAGAAAACAAACAAAACCCAAAGTTAGCAGAAGGAAAGAAATCATAAAGATCACAGCAGAAATAAATGAAATAGAAAAAAAGAAAACAATCACAAGGATCAACAAAACTAAAAGGTGGTTCTTTGAGAAGATAAACAAAATTGATAAACCATTAGCCAGAGTCATCAAGAAAAAGAGGGAGAGGACTTAAATCAATAAAATTAGAAATGAAAAAGAAGAAGCTACAACACAAAATGAAGAAATACAAAGCATCCTAAAAGACTACTACAAGCAACTCTATGCCAATAAAATGGACAACCTGGAAGAAATGGACAAATTCTCAGAAAGGTATAACCTTCCAATACTGAACAAGGAAGAAAGAGAAAATACAAACAGACCAAACACAAGTAATGAAATTGAAACTGTGATTAAAAATCTTCCAACAAAAGTTCAGGACCAGATGGCTTCACAAGTGAATTCTATCAAACACTTAGAAAAGAGCTAACAGCCATCCTTCTCAAACTCTTCCAAAAAATTGCAGAAGAAGGAACACTCTCAAACTCATTCTATGAGGCCACCATCACCCTGATACCAAAATCAGACAAAGATACTACAAAAAAAGAAAATTACAGACTGATATCACTGATGAATATAGATGCAAAAATCCACAACAAAATACTAGCAAACAGAATCCAACAACACATTAAAAGGATCATACACCATGATCAAGTGGGATTTATCCCAGGGATGCAAGGATTCTTCAATATATGTAAATCAATCAGTGTGATAAACCATATTTAACAAATTGAAGAATAAAACACATATGATCATCTCAATAGATGCAGAAAAAGCTTTTGACAAAATTCAATACCCATTTATGATGAAAACTCTCAGAAAGTGGGCATAGAGGGAACCTACCTCAACATAATAAAGGCCATATATGACAAACCCACAGCAAACATCATTCTCAGTGGTGAAAAGCTGAAAGCATTTCCTCGAAGATCAGGAACAAGACAAGGATGTCCACTCTCACCACTATTATTCAACATAGTTTTGGAAGTCCTAACCACAGCAATCAGAGAAGAAGAAGAAATAAAAGGAATACAAATTGGAAAAGAAGGAGTAAAACTGTCACTGTTTGCAGATGACATGATACTATACATAGAGAAACCTAAAGATGCCACCAGAAAACTACTAGAGCTAATCAATGAATTGAGTCAAGTTTCAGGATACAAAATCAATGTACAGAAATCTCTTGCATTCCTATACACTAATGATGAAAAATCTGAAAGAGAAATTAAGGAAACATTCACATTTACCATTGCAACAAAACGAATAAAATACCTAGGAATAAATCTACCTAGGGAGACAAAAGACCTGTATACAGAAAATTGAAAGAAATTAAAGATGATACCAACAGATGGAGAGATATACCATGTTCTTGGATTGGAATAATCAATATAGTGAAAAAGACTATACTACCGAAAGCAATCTACAGATTCAATGCAATCCCTATCAAATTATCAATGGCATTTTTTACAGAACTAGAACAAAAAATCTTAAAATTTGTATGGAGACGCAAAAGATCCCGAGTAGCCAAAGCAGTCTTGAGGGAAAAAAACGGAGCTGGAGGAATCAGACTCCCTGACTTCAGACTATACTACAAAGCTACAGTAATCAAGACAATATGGTACTGGCACAAAAACAGAAATACAGATCAATGGAACAGGAGAGAAAGCCCAGAGACAAACCCACACACATATGGTCACCTTATTTTTGATAAAGCAGACAAGAATTTACAATGGAGAAAAGACAGCCTCTTTAATAAGTGGTGCTGGGAAACCTAGACAGAATGAAATTAGAACATTCCCTAACAGCATACACAAAAATAAACTTAAAATGTATAAAGACCTAAATGTAGAGCCAGAAGCTATAAACGTCTTAGAGGAAAACATAGGCAGAACCCCCTATGACATAAATCACAGCAAGATCCTTTTTGACCCGCCTCCTAGAGAAATGGAAATAAAAATAAAAATAAACAAATGGGACCTAATGAAACTTAAAAGCTTTTGCACAGCAAAGGAAACCATAAACAAGACCAAAAGACAACCCTCAGAACGGGAGAAAATATTTACAAATGAAGCAACTGACAAAGGATTAATCTCCAAAAATATACAAGCAGCTCATGCAGCTCAATATCAAAAAAAACAAACAACCTAATACAAAAATGGGCAGAAGACCTAAATAGACATTTCTCCAAAGAAGACATACAGATGGCCAAGAAGCACATGAAAAGCTGCTCAACATCACTAATTTTTAGAGAAATGCAAATCAAAACTACAATGAGGTATCACCTCACACCAGTTAGAATGGGCATCATCAGAAAATCTACAAACAACAAATGCTGGAGAGGGTGTGGAGAAAAGGGAACCCTCTTGTACTGTTGGTGGGAATGGAAATTGATACAGCCCCTATGGAGAACAGTATGGAGGTTCCTTAAAGAACTAAAAATAGAATTACCATATGACCCAGCAATCCCACTACTGGGCATATACCTAGATAAAACCATAATTCAAAAAGACACATGCACACCAATGTTCATTGCAGCACTATTTACAATAGCCTTGTCATGGAAGCAACCTAAATGCCCATCGACAAACAAATGGATAAAGAAGTTGTGGTACATGTATACAATGGAATATTACTCAGCCATAAAAAGGAACGAAATTGGGTCATTTGTAGAGACGTGGGTGGACCTAGAGTCTGTCATATAGAAGGAAGTAAGTCAGAAAGAGAAAAACAAATATCATATATTAACGCATTTATGTGGAACCTAGAAAATGGTACAGATGAACTGGTTTGCAGTTGAGGTACAGAAGTAGATAAAAAACATATGGACACCAAGAGGGGAAAGCGGCTGGGCGTGGGGGTGGGGGTGTGATGAATTGGGTGATTGGATTGACATGTATACACTGATGTGTATAAAATGGATAACTAATAAGAACCTGCTGTATAAAAAAATTAAGAAAAAAAAGAAAGAGACTCAGAGAACAGACTAGTGGTTGCCAAGGGAGTGGGGGGTGGGAGAGGGAAGGGTTGGGAAATTGGGATTAGCAGATGAAAGTTAGTATATATAGGATGGATAAATAAGGTCCTACTGTAGAGCACAGGGAACTATATTCAATATCCTGTGATAAACCAGATGGAAAAGAATATGTAAAAGAATATATATATGTATAACTGAGTCACTTTGTTGTACAGCAGAAATTAACACAACATTGTAAATCAACTATATTTCAATAAAATTAAAAAAAAAAAAAAGGATTACTCACAGGTTTACTCACTGGAGGTTTGATTTGCATTAAAATATTTCCATGTGGGAAACAAGTATTGATTGCATTCTGAGAGTCAACTTTATATATTATACACAATTTTGATGTAAGAACAGTCATTGAATATATAGAAAAGATTCCTTTATTTTAAATGTACCATTGTTTCCCTCTATTTTAAATGTATTTCAAAACTTTATTTACTTAAATGCCACTCAAAAATTTGCAATTTTTTCACCGTCTATGAAATTCAACCTGTGTATTTGGAAGTGCAAAGTAATAAACACTTTCAATTAGAATTATTCAGAAACTGTAGGTAACAAAGTTATTTGGCATGGAAAAATCTCCCGTTGGTTTCAAGTGATTGAAGAATTACTTTTTAGGTATTGAAAAATAAAGTCTCATTTCAATTCACTGGGTTTCAAAATCTGTATTTCTTTAAACAAAATTCCAAGAACTATCTACTTGGGGCATTTGTTAAAAGTGGAGATACCCAGTTTTTTCTCCAACCTACTGTAGAGAAAATTCTAATGATGGAAACTGGGATTCTTTACTTTCATGAGTACTAGTGACTCAACTGAATTAATGCTAGAGGGCTCTGGAAGCTCTATAATGCAGTGTTTTTGCTTAATGCTACATATTTGCTGGCTGAAATAAATGCATCATTGGTGCTTCAAATAAAACAAAGGCTGATTAAATCAAGGAAAGACTGCATAATGATTTTATCTTTATGAAAATTACCTTTCTCCAAATATATTTATAATTGTAATAGGAATAAATGAGAATTAAGTAATCAGTTCTACCATCATAATACACTACAGCTGTGTCTATAAAAGTTGTCAGTCATTCAGAGAATTCAGAGGAGTTTTGCTTATTTGAGAGCAACTAGTCCAAGTTGGGTTCAAAACATAAAGATGTTAAGAACTATGTAAGGAAAAAATACTCTTTTTATCTGAATGTTTTTTGCTTTTTATAGATAAAACATCTCTACAGCAAAAAAAAAAAAAAAAAAGTGAAAACAATTCACTGATTTTCAGTACTTAAATTGGCACCTCTGATAATTTTTTGTGTAAAATTATAATATTAATTCAGAAAAGGCATCAGATGTTCAACTCTCTGATTCAGAACAGTAGGTAAGATTTAAAATGTTAGTTAAGTAATTGTGCTTATACTTTTTCCATTTGGGACACATGGAATAGTCATTTCCGCCATAATGGCAAAATGATTAAGAACAATTGTGTAAAGAAACTCTTAAGAAAATGGGTTTAACCTACAGTATAGCCTTAGGGACAACTATTTATAATGGTATCTGCTGTTCGGTTAATTACAGTGAAGCATGACCATCAATTTTTGTTTTCACCATCTTTTCCAAGGAAAATCAAAAGTAATCCCTCTCCATTTAATTGCCCTCCTCATTTTCTTTTCCACTTGAAACAGCAAAAACAAACAAAAAAATTGCTATCAGAAAATCTTTAATAATTGTCACATATGATGTTGAAGTTTTATTATGAATTTTTTTTAGGTTTGCCAATGTTATTGCACTGTGCATATTATGTTTTTGAATCGTTTTCTGTTAGAAACACCAACTAAAATACATCTAAGTTAAAGAAAAAGAATATCCATATTAATCATTGTCAAATAGTTTATACAAAATTAAAGGGGCTACTTTCTGGTATGAATTGTAACAGCCCAATGGATATGTGAATGAGTATTCACTTTTTTCTCTCCTCAGTAACTTCCTTTTTCCTTAACTGAAGTCCATCTCCCAAGACCAAGTCTACTGAAATTCTGGAACAAAATATGATTGCCAGGGAAATGTGGAAACAAAGGCAAAGGATCTCAGGGAATGTGTTTAAGTTTACAGCACAGCTCTGATCCTTCAGAAAGGACTCAGTGACCTGGAAATTTTGTTTTACTTCTATTTTGCTTGCTTTACAGAGGTTACAAGTGAGAGAGATAGTAAGTAAAGAGAATTTGAGATGTAACTAAAGAAGTTGATTAACTTCTCAAATATCTCTTTTCTTTTTTTCTATAATTTATTTTTTGAAAAGACACATTAGTCTTCACTGTAGTGTTTTCATATGGCTTGTAAGGTGTAAAACTGAACAAGGCACTGAAATTGAGCATTCTAGAGATTTTGCTACTATCTTGTATGCCAATGAGTATGTGTTAGGATGTGATAGAAGTGACTAATTTGAGATAAATGGCACCTAAAATACACATCTTCACAAACGCACAGTGATGAGAGAGGAGGAGATACACATTGTGAAGCATGTGGTGACTTCTGGTCTCACTGGAGAAACTGGGCTGTGAGTGTCTTCGTTGTAAAGAACAGTTGGGCACAGACTCTTCAAGAGACTCCAACTTATTTCTTTAGGAAATCAGCAAGCCCAGACCAGAAAGATGGCTTTAACAACTCTGCAAAATCTCATCATGTTATTATTTATTTCATACTTTTACATAATGATTAACAGAAATATTCTCAACAAAATTAATCTGGAGACTTCCTTTAACAGCAGCTGGAAGTCTTGAGTCTAAAAGAAAACTAAGAATTAGGTAGCAGTCAAGGGGAAATGATAAACAACTGAGACTTGGGGGCCAGTGGCAAAGACAAAGCAAATGTACAAGCAGCAGGTTGAGCCCAAGACTGGCTCTAGCTGTGAGGAGAAGAAAGTGTCCTATGAACATTCTCTGCCTCTCATGGCAGATGAATTTCACATTCTAGGACTCCAACCCTTCCTTTCTGTATCGAATAAGCAAATGATTGAAAGAGTTTTATAGTATAGAAAACTCTGGAAGGAAGGAAGGAAGGGTGGAAGGAAAGAAGGGAGGGAGGGAAGGGGGAAGGAAGGAAAGAAAGAAGGAAGGAAGGAAAACATGAAGGATTGACCTTAAACAAATAGACTGCCAATTATTTCTCCAGCAAAAAAAAAAAAAAAATGGGTTTACTTGGGATCAGCAAAGAATTGCAATTCAGAGTGTGCAACAATGGCAAGCCACATGCAATTCCCCAGTAAGATAAAGTGGAGTATGCTTTTAAAGAGGGGAAAAGGAAGTTGGGAGGGTATAATAAACAAAGAGTGCATCAGACGAATGGAGAGTTCGAAGTATAGTGGCTCTTCATTGGCTGAGTTGGGATAGTCTCATCAGCTGAGCTCTTGCCAGGAAAGAAGAGTCCTTCCTGTTGGGCTCTACTATTGTCTTATGACATGAGAGCTCCCTCTTCTGGCCTCTCAACTCTATTTTAATTGACATTCTGTTTATTATTTTTTACAAAAGGAAGGGAGAAAGCACGAAAGAAAGGAAGGAAACACCAATGTCATAATTAGTCATAAATGTCTGGTGGCATAGTGTTGAGTTGGGACTCTGGAGTTGCAAACTCTTTGTCCTAAGGGTAAGCCACTTCATTTTTTTGTAACTCAATTTTCTCTTTTTAAATGAGGCAGACTAATTATCTCTACATTTAAAACATTTGAATATTCTCTATCATCCTTCAGTTCTAGTGCCAACACTGCCCCTACCTAGCTATATGGCCTCAGAGACAAGAGACTAACCCTCTTTAGTTGTTGGTTTCTTCTTCTATAGTAATGGGTTGAGTTACCAGTTATCAAGGCGGTTAGATCATCAGAATCACTTGAGGTACTGGTTAGAAATACTGATTCCTTGACCCAAGGCTACATTTGAAATAGTCTTTTGGAAGTGAGGAAAGCATGAGACTCAACTTTTTCTTTGGATACAAATTCTAGTCTCCCGTGGCAACATCAGAATCCCATCAGAAGAGATGCCCATTTTAACCATGTATGTGTGATATTCATCTCAGATCTATTCAATCCCGATCTCCTAAAGTGATACCAAAGGTTTATCTTTAACAAGTACTACAAGTAATTCCGAGGGGAATTAAGGAATAGGAATCACTGGGCTTGATGTCTTCCTAGTTATAATCATGGCAAAAAGATAGTTTCCAGAGTATTCAGTGCTGTGATATTCTGAAGTGGCATTTGTCTTTAGCAAATAAGGGTGAGGCTCTCAGAGATTTTAAATGGCGGAACTGAGCCAACACCAGATGCTCATAACTTGATCCTTTTTCCCTTCCCCGCAGTTTATAGAAGAGACAGTTAAGGTGGGGGAGAAAGGAAAAAAAGAATGCTCAGAGTTATGTGAGTCCAATTAGGTGGTCATTATTATGGTTTCAGATATTTCTGGTTATCCTTCTGGAACATAATAGGATTGCCTTTTTCTACATGAAATTAGGTAGGGCCACACGATTTGCTTTAGATAATGTAATTAGAAATGTGTGTGTGCGTGTGTGTGTGTGTGTGTGTGTGTGTGTGTGTGTGTGTGTGTGTGTTTTCTGTGCTGAGATTTGAGGAGTCACTACTCTTCAGTATTCTTTTTTTGACCGCATCATGTGGCTTGCGGGATCTTATTTTCTTATTTCCCCGACCAGGGATCGAACCCGGGCCCCATGAGTGAAAGCACGGAGTCCTAATCACTGGACCACGAGGGAATTCCCAAGTATTCTTTTCAATTCTAATTGCAAACAAGGTGACAAGCCAAGGCTAATACTTCCTATTGTCTTTACAACATATAGTAAGTGTGGGCTTCTCTAGAGAAAACACTTTTCTTACGCAAGTTCAAAATTCTTGGACCTCAGATCTCTGGTACTACGTCTGGCAATACCTTAGTGGATCTGAATCTCAAAAACATATTGACGTTTGGCAAAATTCACTGTATGAAGTCAGAAAAATACACAAACATACTCACAGAGAAAGTATTTACATAGTGCCACCAAATATGCCTGCTTTTGTCCTCCATGAGAAATTTCCCAGAGTGAGCATGAGATAGAAATATGGGGATTTCTTCTTCTCTCAGTTATTTATTTATTCATTAGTTCCAAAATATTTAAGAAGTGCTGCATATTCCAGTTTCTTGAAATTATTGCTGAACCAAATAAAGATTGCCTGCCTCGGGGAGCTTATGTTCTAGGGAAGGAGACACATAATAAATGGTAACTCTAATAAATAAGTAAATTTTGCAGCATGTTGAAATTGACAAATGCTATTGAAAAGGGGAACAGTGGAGCAGAATGATGGGGAAAGAGTACCATTGTCCTGTAGTTGGAGAGCAAGTTGCAGCACTAAATTAATGGTTTAGGTAGACTCCTTCGAGAAAGTGCGATCTGAGAAAAGACTGAAGGAGGTGATGGAATTAGGCAAGCACATGTCTTTGGAAATAGCGTTCCAAGCAGAAATGCCCTACGGTATTCTCCTGTTTTTCTGGTCAGTAGATTAGTAAGAGATAGGATCAGAGAATTAACAGGGGGTCTTATGGCCCTTGTATGAAGTGTATTCGCTGCTCTGATTGAAATGGGAATTGACTGCAAACTTTTGAACAGAAAAATGATATATCTGACAAATATTTGAAGAGCTAATGGCAATTTTCAAAATAAAATAGACTATATTAGGGAAGGGTAGGAACAGGGAGACCATTTGTCATGCAACTGCAGTAACACAGACAAGAGATTATGGTGGCTCAGGCTAGCAGCTCAGACTAGCAAGGTAACGGTGGAATGGAGTTAGGCATGGCTCACTTTCTTCTATGCCTTGGAAGAAAAAATGAAAGATCAGAAAATAAAATAGCAATCACTGATATGCAATCCATATTTTATTCAATCATAAAAATGTTTTTGATCTGGAAAGCTTTAGAGAAAAATAAAACACCTGCAAGTCCACCTGTGAGATAAACTATTCCAGAATTAAATGAAGTCTTGTGTACCCCTACCCAATGACTCCTCCCAGAAGTTACCATTTTTGCTGTTTATGAATACATCCATAGACCATACATGGGCTTGATACACCTATTTTTAGATTTTATATAAGTGATATACTTCTATATGGCGAGTAGGATATATAAATATAGATATCTTTTTACAAACATTTTAATTTTTAAGAATTGTCCATGTTGATAACGTAGCTCTAGTTCCTTTGTTTTAATTACACTGTTTTATTCCATTGTAAGAATTATCTGTTCTTATGATCATGGAATTTTAGGAAATTCCACTGTACTTCAGGGAAATGAACATTAAAACCAAAAACCCACAATGAGTCCTCGGTATCACATTTTGTGAAATGTTTTCAAAATTAAAATGTCTAAAAATTTAGCAATAATTAAAATCTAGCAACACTAAACGGAGTTTTAAGCTATGGTAATTACCATTCCCATTGAGTGGAAATATAAATTGGTACAACTACTTAAGACCAAATTTGGTGTAATTTGTAAAATTGAAGACTTGCATACTATGATTCTCTCTCTATATATACATATGTTTGGTTTTACGTGGTACCAACATTTTTGAACTCAAATTATCCCACTGTCCTCAAACTGTGACAAATTATACAACCAAAACAATTAGTGACAGTGCAGGTCAAAGGGTACTGACCTGAGGCACATTCTCTAAAACCAGCTCCTGGACAGAGCTCAAAATGCTGTGGTGTCAGGATGTCCAGCGATCTTCTCTTAAAACCTAATGAGCTGGGGAAAAAGACTCTTGCTTGTGCAGGGCCGCCCCCCCCCCCCCAACCTTTCAATCCTGGCAAAAGTTCAACTCTAGAGCAAGAGACCTTGGCCAGGCCCAGTGCCAGCTTCTGTCCCCAGGGAGGTTGTTCACATGGGTTTCCCTGAAAGGAGAGATTTGCAGGAGTTACTGCCCCAGTTCTTGCTGTCTCTCACCAGGACAAAACTCAGCCGGCAGTTCCCTGACACAAGAGCACATGCCCAGAGTGTAGATGTGTCTGCGGTAGATGGCATACTACCACCGGTGCCAGGCGGTTCCGATGAGCACAAGCAGACAGCAGAGGGGTAAAGAGGTTGACCACCTCCACCAACGGGTGCAGGGCAGACCTGCTGGGGGCCATCACATCTTCCAGCAAGGCCTCCAGGAAGCCAGACAGGGCTAGGCAGTAGCAGAGCAATATAGTATGCATATATATATATATATATATATATATATATATACACACACATATATATATACATGTCTATCATATATATATTCCCAATTAAACTCTTGCACATATGTGCATGAAGACATATAAAAGATTGTCCACTGCAGTTTGTTTGTTACAGCAAACTTTTAGAACACTTCTCACCGTCCATTGACAAGAGGATTCAATTTACAATGGCTTTAAAGATGGAACATTAAGATGGAAATACAGGCAAAAGGTGTATATCACAGGGAGAAGAAACAGAGTCAGCAAACATGTAAAACTAGGAAAATAAAGGAATGTGTTGGAAACAATCTACATCAGCTAGAATGTGAGATTTGTAAAGGGTATAATGTGTGCTATATCTGTAAAAGACTGATTAACATCAAACCATGGAAGGCTTTGCATAGCCTGGCAAGAAATACTTGCTTTTGTCTATGGAGAGTGAATAATAAAAACAGTGAGTCCAAAAACAATCACAGACAAGAAGACATATCTATTCATGTCTTAAAGCAAGAAGAGCCATAACAAATACTAGTGAACAAGTATTGATACGTTTACAATGTAGTGTCACTTTAAGAGCACTAGTATAAAACCAAGAGGGAATTAGTATTAAGTAACAACTAAAATGATTTACAAGTTTTATGCAGTGATCTACAAGGTAAAAGAAATGAAAACAATTTTAAAGGAGCACATGGCCAGTGTGGTAGATGAGCAGATGAGATCTCAGAAATTAATGGCTAAAATCCTGGGGCTTCGGACCTTGTGATGAGCACATTGTTCCTGGTGTGATGGACTTGTGTCTGTAGCTTGATCATCCCCCACCCACTTAGAAAGAAGTAAAGAAGACATCTGCTGAAATCATGATTACCTTGTTTACCAAACTCAGTAACAGGAAAATCTTACTGTAGCTCAGCTGCTATTCTGCTGCCATAATTAGAAAATAATATCTGATTTCATGGGAAATCAAGAAAACAAGGGCAGCATGAAATACCAAAATGGAAAGCCTCAATAAAGAATGATTTCAAGCACAATTGTTCTAGTCCTCTCTCTTTTATTCAAGTAAGTAACAAAAGGGTCATAATCAGAGAGGGTGATACAGTTTTTATTTTCTTAGGAACAAAGTAATTTAGATCTGAATGGAAATATTATGCCAACACTAAAGCTTCATCAAAAATAGTATTAAAAACATTGGAAAACATCTGCTAACATATTTCCAATATGTTTTAAAACATTTTCTTTGACATTTAGCCAACTATGTCTTTCCCTGATTTGCTATTTTTTGCAAGCTAGATCAGAGCCAATATTCATATAATCAACAAATATGTTCCCATATGCTTTTCAAAGTGCTCTGTTTCTTTAGATGAATGTAATGTAAATTTAATAATATTAAAAATGACTTAAGAAAGTATAAATCACTATCATGACTATTGTTAAAAGACGTTTTTTATGCTTCCATCCACATAGCTGCTCTCCTGTGCACTACGTGAATTAGCAGTACACTCCTTTACCTTTAATAATTGAAGGCTAATAACCGTAAAACAAACAAACAAACAAAAAAACGGCAACTCTTTCTGGCAAAAAAGGTATATAAATGTAATGATACTAAAGGTTAATAAATCAATAAAAGTTAATTGCAAGTCTGTGTATTTATACAATTAAATTTAATTTTCACCAACTTCTAATGTGTTTGGTATCACTCTCCTTTTGTCAAGGTAGACATACTAGCCAATGCAGTAGAGGATTCAAATCTAGATAACTTTGACTTAAAACCTTGGCATTTCACATCAGTGTCAAAATATATCAATCTGGAGATGTTTGAAGCTGTCTGCACCTTTGAGTCCTTTGGTCTTGGAGACTAATCATGCAACTGTTCCCTCTTCCATTTGAGACTTTGAACAAGCATCTTCCCAAATCTATTCCCTTTACTTACCCAACTTATATTCTTGGAATGTTGGTTCCACATGCAGATTGCTAAATAGAAAGCCAAAATTTTTTATACAGTAGCTATAGAGTAGGACAAGCAATTTAACATGTTCAAGCGCCAGTAGGTGACTCTAATGCAGAGTGGCCTATGAATCAAATTTGGAAAACTGTTTTTTTCTCAGAAGACTTCTTTGATCTCTCAAGCCTAGCAAAGTCATCCCTTTTGTGTTTTCACATACCACTCTTTCTGAGTATTTGATATTATCCCCGTCACACGATTACTGTGACTATCCATTCACTCATCAGTCCCCTTGACTAGGTTTCAACATTCTTGAGGCAAAGATTTATGTTATTAGTCTTTGCTCACCCGGCTGCCAATTTAGTTCTTGGGATATAGTAGATGATGAATAAGTGTTTGTCAAATGAGTGAATGAATGAATGATAAATGCCATTTACAAATGCCAATGATAAATGGTTTGCTGACTGACAGAATGAATGTTTCTAGCAATTCCACCAGTCAGGTTCTTTGTTGTAAACTATGGAATCAACTCACTGATTGAAGGAGAAATATAATTAATCAAAAGTATGTTAGATGGCTTATAGAATCATTATGAGGCCTGGCAAAACAGGATTGAGGCTCTGTATCTAGGAAAAATATGTGAAAAAAAAAGTTCTGTGAAAACACTGTTGATGTTGCTACTGCCACAACCTGTCACTTAAGGCAAGGAACTTGACTGCTCTGCGTCCACAACTGCCCCACAAGGATGCTACTTCTGGGTCAAGAACTTGACCTTTAATACTGCCATCCCCCGAACCTCTACACTGCTTGCTCCAGCCAAAGCATGGCTTGATACAGATCTGTATTCTGTTTCTCACACAGGTACATTGATTGGGGAAACTTAGGCTGCATACCCACATCCTGGCTGTAAGGAAGGCTGGAACTTTGAATTATTTCTTTTCTATGTTGAATAACATAAGAGGTTAACCAAACATAAGAAGGCTAATCAAAAGATGATAGGCAGGTGGCATACATCAGCTGTATCAGTTAAGTATTTTTTCACACCTATTATGTATAAGACATTGCACCAGACTGGGAGTGGGTAAGAGGAATCATCTTTACATTCAAAAGCTCAGGATCTACTCAGTTCAGTAATTGCAATGGCTTTAATGCAATGTTTGTGGTGCTGAATTTTAGAAACCTATATATTAATGAATTGACACATTTAGATAATCATAAGATGAAATAAATCCTCCAAAACTTTTTGATTAACTTTAGGAAATAAATTTGAGTGGCAAGTTGGTATATAAAGGTAAAGCTCTTTCTTTTCTCCTGATAGTATTCATAAAAAGGTGAAAATAAAAACTTGGAAAGACTGACAATAAAATTTTATTGTTAGAATGAACTTATTGGTATGGAAATGAAAGTCACCCAAAAGTTATTTAAAATGAAGAAAAGTGGAATACCAGCTCTTCTCAAGGACAAGAAAATGCCTAAAACCTAACACACAGAGTGTGTGTAACATTCTCAGAACATTTCTGAATAAAATTCAAAATGCAACCACAGCAAAGATGCACAATTCCTTACATTATATTCTAGTTGACACACATCAATATGTTATGCATTAAATTGATATGTAATACATTCCTAAACATCTATGCCAATATTCATGAAGGTGAGAACACTCACTGTCTGTTGCTGAGTTCAATGTTTTTTTCTAACTTTTTACTGTAGTAAAATACATATAACATAACATTTACCATTTTAACCATTTTTAAATACAAAGTTTAACGGCAAAGTTTAAGTACATTCACATTGTCATGCAACTATCACACTATCCATCTCCAGAACTTTTTTATCCTCCACAATTGAAACTCTCCCTGTTAAACACTAACTCCCATTCCCTCCTCCCCCAAGTCGCTGGCAACCACCATTCTACTTTCCTGTCTATGAATTTGACTACTCTAGAG
Source organism: Balaenoptera borealis (assembly GCF_965194805.1). Classification (NCBI taxonomy): domain Eukaryota; kingdom Metazoa; phylum Chordata; class Mammalia; order Artiodactyla; family Balaenopteridae; genus Balaenoptera; species Balaenoptera borealis. The sequence goes on from NC_138862.1 coordinate 23,231,836, forward strand.
AAACTCATATAAATCGAATCATACAATAGTTGTCATTTTGTGACTGGCTTATTTCACTTGGCGTAATGTCTTCAAGAGTCATCCCTGTTGTTTCATGTCTCCTGAGTTGAATTCTCCCTGAGAAAATCCATACCAGTTTTCCTAGGACCCATGGAAATATTCAAAATAAAAGACAAGCTTCATTCTCAACAAAGCTGCAACACATGCTTGACATATATATGTTTTCTGTACTCCCATAGGCAATCAACCATCTTGCATCCTTCTACCCCTCAAATAATTACAAACTATGTATAATAATAATAAGGGCATATATTAAATTATTTCATTAGAAGATTTAAAAATCTATGTAATAATTTTAAACTACATGTAATTAATAATAATAATTTAAAACAATCTCATCTTCATTGGTCCCACATTAGTACTAATCAACAAAATCTCTTGCTTCTGCTAGGATTATTACATTTTTACCTCATTTCTCCATTTCCAGTCTCCTCAATCATCTCCATATAGCAGCCATAGTAACCTTTTAAAAATAAATTGGATCATATCACAGCCACTATGGAAAACAGTATAGAGAGTCCTCAAAAAATTAAAAATAGAACTACCATATGATACAGCAATTTCACTTCTGGGTATTTATCCCAAGGAAATAAAAACATGAATTCAAAAAGTTATGTGCACACCAGTGTTCACTGCAGCACTATTTCCAATAGCCATGATACGGAAGCAACCTGTGTCCACTGATCGATGAATGGATAGAGAAGATGTGATATGTATATGGATATATATGTCCATAAAAATTAACGAAATCTTGCCATTTGCAACAACATGGATGGACCTAGAGGGTATTATGCTAAGTGAAATAAGTCAGAGAAAAGACAAGTACCCTATGATCTCACCTATATGTGGAATCTAAAAAACTAAACAAACAAAACCAAACAATAACAGACTCATAGATATAGAGAAGAAACTGGTGGTTGCCAGAGGGGAGGGCATGGGTGATGGGGGAAACAGGTGAAGGCGATATGGTGGTAGAAACTTCCAGTATAAAATAAAGAAGCTACAGAGATGTAATGTACACCATAAGGAGCATGGTCTATAATATTGTAATAACTTTGTATGGGGACAGATTGTTACTAGACTTATAGTGGTGATCATTTTATAATGTATGCAAATGCATGTAGTATACCTGAAACTAACATAATATTGTATGTCAGCTATATTTCAATTAAAAAAAAAAACTGAATCATTTTACTCCTCAACTTAAAATGTGAGTGTTTCTCTATCCTCTTGGGATAAAACTGAGCTTCTTACCTTGGTCTTCAAGGCTCTATATGCCCTATTTTCTTTGGCCCTCCCCAGATTTATGTCTTCGCACTCTTGGGTTCACTCACTTCCCTCCAGCAGCCCCTCAGGGCTGCAAGCCCTCACCCATCTCTCAGACTCTGCAATTCTATTTCCCTGGCATGCTCATCCTTAGATTCTACCTAGATCTGTATCCCTCTGTGTTTCCTTACAGAGCACCTGGTTGTTCTTTTCCACTAGAACATTTATTGCAATTTCACATTTCATACTTGTCTGTTTATTTGTTAAAAATATGTGCCAGGCACCATGTTGGTTTTGTTTACTACCATGTAGCCAGGACTTAGCATGGCACCTGGAAGATAGCAGGCACTCCGGGAGTATTGATTAAATGGATGAATGAGTGATGTCATTCTATGAAGTTGAAGAATAATTTTTCTTTAACACATGTATCTGACAATGAGTAAGTAAGTAAAATCTCATGCAGTTATTGAAAATTCTGGAGTCATCTCAGGCTGCAAATCCCTTCAACTTACTCATTTGAGAAGACAAGAGGTGTGCTTTCCTCATTATCCTTGCCTTAAAGTTGTTTACTGTCATGGGTAATGATAGCCTTACTGTGCACAAAGTTGCTACCATTGGAAATCAGGTTAGGAAGTTTCCATGACTCTCTTTTATGCCCTAAAGCAAAACTGTAACCGAAAGTGGGGTCCGGCTGCTCACCACTCAAAAGTCAGTACAGAGGCAAGATTGGTGCAAAGGAAAGTTTGCTTTATTTTGGATGCTGGCAACTCTGGGGAGGGTGGATTCCTCTCCAAAGGCCGACTCCCCCCACACACCTCCGGCAATCAGGGGGCAAGAGTTTTTATAGATGGAGGGAGGGAGCTCCATGCAGAAACAGCCCAGGCAGCTCTGACAGTCATCTTGAAGTTGGTCGTGTTGTGGTCTGACCAGCGTCATCTTAATTGTTTTAGGTACAGTTAATCTTCAGTTCCAGGGTCGGTTTGTTCCCATTTCCTTGAAGCCAATTCTCAGAACTGTGGCAGCTTATGTCATGGCTACAGCCTGGTCATCATGTAGTTAACTTCTTCCACCTGGTGGAGGTTTCAGTATCTGTAAGACAGCTCAAAGGATATGGCTTAGAATCTTATCTATCTATAGCCCTTGAGAAGGAACTAAATGTCCTTGAATTTCCTTACTGACTAAACTACTATTGTTTCATCTGTTTGACAGTTTTTCTTCGCTTCTTCGTTTTTTCACTTCTCTGATTAAACTTATTCTTTGGCTAAAGCTTTTCCACAGACAAAAGGCAGGTGGAGGACATGGCAGGGAAGGACCACAGGATCTGGCTCCGTTTCAAAACCATGAGTCAAATAAGTAACCTGGTATTCAAAGGTAGAAGGAAGAAGAAAGGAGGGGATGATAAAAAAGATTTATATTAAAAAAAAATCATATAAAGTCGAATGTGTTTTGGTCAAGAAACAACATTGATTTTGAAGTAAGAATTTGGTTCCAATTCTGATTCTTAACTGCTTTGTAAAAGTTAGCACATTCATTCTTTGTGATTTTGCTGCCTCTAATATTAAATGAAATTGTAATTCTTGCTGGAGCTACCTCCCTGGATTGTTGATCATTAGAACAAAAACAGCATTTTACACACTTTAAAGTGCTTTACAAATATATTCTGATAATATATCTTGAGTGAATGTATTTAAGTGCTGAGTTCCTATGGGATGGTAACAATGTAATATACACTATACTTAAATCATAATTGCTTAATGGCTAACATCTAGGAAATTTAAAGAAAAAATGCATACATTTGGATTTTTAAAAGAGTAACACTGTCAAATAATGGAATCCTTACAGGTTTGTTAAAGAGGTAAATAGGTCAATACATTGATTTTGCTGTTGAATTATTTCAGAGATAGTAGCTGAAAGCAATGGCCACATTGTGTTTTACATGCTCTATTTCACAATATAATTCCCAGTTTTCCACTTCTACTGAGAGTTATGAAGACTGTTTTTCATTAAAATCATGGCGTATTTTGATTTTCCACTTCAGTTTTCCAAGGAGAGCACGGCTCTGAGACCAGCCATTTGTGCTGCACTCCCCTTGAGAAGCACTACTATTAATTGGAACAAAAATGTTTGAATAGCAAATGTCACTGAATCTCTAAGGATGGTTTAAGCTTCTGCAGCTATGAGAAAACACAAAGCAAGTCATGGCTGCATTATCTGGAAGACCTAAAGAAATAAGAGGAATTTTAAATTTTGCCAATGTGTTACAAATAGCCTGAGCACTTTGAATTCACCAGTTAATAGCATTTACTACATATCTTTTATGTGTCAGGCGTTTAACCTAGTCAGAAGGATACAAAGATGAGCAAGAAATCCCTGTCCCTGTGGGAAACATGGTCCACAGAGAAGAAAGACAATATCAAGTTAAAGAATAATGGGATAAGTGGCAAATGAGGAAGTACAATGTGCTGTTTGCCCACCAGAGGGAATAAATCTGCATTAAGGAATTAGGACATGTGGACTAGTTAGCTATTGCTGTAGAACGAATCACTCCAAAATTTATTGGCTTAAATCAACAAGGATTTATTTAACTCTCAAGTTTGCGAAACAGCTAGCAAGTGGCCTTGCTCACGTGTCTGTGGTGCGATATTAATGACCTTCTCTGTGCTATCACATACTTGATGCCTCAGCTGAGAAAATGAGCTAGCTCAATTCTGTCTGGTCCATGTGGTGACTCACCCTTCAGATTGTTAGCCCAGGCTTGTTTACATGGCAGTCACACAGGGAGGCAAAGAGAATCAGAAATATGAAGGGACTCTTGAAACCTAGACATGGAACTGGCATTGCGTCATGTCCACAACATCCTACTGGTCCAAGCACATTTCAGGTCCAGCTCAGACCTGAAGGGGTAGGAAAATGGACTCCATCTCTTGATGGGAAGAGCCGCAGAGATCTGTTACAAAGGAGCATGGATACAGGGAAGGCAATAATTGTTGCCATTTTTGCAAACAATCTGCTATAACAGATAATAAATAACGAGTGATTTTGACTTGTGTCTTGAATTTAGTCTATAAATTAGAGGAGGGAAAGACGTTCCTTGATATCACTAAGGAGAGGGATCATTCTAAGTTTAATATATTTTATAGATTCTTTCATTTCTTCATCACACCAACACTATTAAGACTGTACAGATATAGAAACTGAAACTCGGAGAAAGAATAATTTACTTAAGAGAAACGGTACAGATAGGAAATGGTGAATAGTACATTGACCCAAATTTATTGACTCCAAAGGTGATACCATGTCAATTTTACTGCACCTTCTGTTTACAAACAATACAGGAAATCTCTCCAAATGTAATATGGTCCATATTGTTTGTTCTGAAACTTCTGAGCTTATTTATTAATTACCTTCTTATTATGTATTTTTAGTTATTTATCCATTTGTTCATCATGTATTATTAGTTCATTTTACATATTTGTTTATTATTTATACATGGCATATATATTTGTTGTACAAGAAAATGTTGATAGCCCACCTAGACATTATTTTTTCCTTCCTGAAGAAAACTAATTGCTCATTTACTGACCTTATGCCCCATATGACTCAGGGCCTCCCTCCTTAGCTGCAGAGTTGTATCTTGTTTATTCTAAGCCAATTAATGCATGATGTTCTAATAATGACTGTAGTCCAAGGGTGGTCACATGACCTAAATTGAACAAATCTGGCTGAAGGCATGAACTTTGGAATCTTGTCTGTTGAGTAGAGCCAATACAACAGGTAGTTATGATTGCAACAGCATTCATTTTGTGACAAGAAAGGAAACCAGATATAGATTACTGCTCCCTTGTAGGATGAATAGAGGAATGAAAGTAATCTGATCTTTTATGAGCAGATTAAGCAATTCCTTATGACTAAGCAATTGCTCTCACTTCCACTATACCTCTGAATTTCCAAAAATAAAATATAATTCTTTTATAAAAATTGTTTGGTCCATTTTTGTTGCTTTTGTTGTTACTATCTGTTTGTTATTCCTTGCAGCCAAAGTAAAGATCTGCTGACCTGGGTCTTGCAATGACTCTTGTATCATCTCCTATTTCCCACCCTACCACCACAAAACTCTTCTAAGTTCAAGTTCTTAAGGTATTCCTGTGCAAAAACTTGACTCCTCCTGTTTACTCAATTACTGACCCAAATGCATTCAGGGTCATTGCTTTTTATTTATATTATTCAAGGCTTTGATAACCCACCCAATATCTTCCTAGAAATTCAACTTCTTACATAGACTAGAGTTGATTTCTCAAGACACAATACAGAACTCAGTACTGCTAGTAATAGCATTAGAGGGATGGTAAGAAAGTTAGGATGGAGCATTGAAAGAGATTAGTAAAGTAAATTCAAGATAACTTGTGAAGGGCCTTGTTTAACATTCTAAGACATTTTTACTACTTTCTGAAAGAGAGTTTAACATCATTACCATTAATGTGAATACAAAGAGAAATGTGATCTGACAATGGAATAAAATTTACAATCTCTGGGAAATCAGAAGGGAAAAAAAAAAGGCAACATTATAGCATCACAGAGCTGTCAGTTTGTTTTAAAAGTATAACTAGAGATGTTGATGATATCCAACTCTGAGATAAGATGATCAGAAAGTAAAATATACCAGTGAAAATGAAAACAAGGGAAGAGATTGGATAAGTGTTTGTTATTAGTTTCTTATAACATGAAGGAACTTCATAAAACTGAAATAACACATATGTATGCCTTAGCTTAATTTACATATATCAAAAGCTGATATATCAAATCAAAACTTTCCAAATTACATTCCATTGGATATTTTTGGTCAAATGTAAGATGACAACAAAGCTTATATTCATGATTTACATCCTATACAAACTATTTATCATTACATAAATTGTCATTAAAATAAAATTTCTACCAGATATGGCAAAATGGCCTCATTTACTTCCTATGACTTTGTATTTCATATATTTGTCTTCTATAATTGAGGATCAAATTAAACATCTAATTTCATTATAATGTATTCACAGAGATACAATTTAACATTATGAACTCTAAAAAACTCCTGATTAATCTGCATACCACATGTTACAATGTTATAATTAGTCAATTTAAATTTGATGAAGGAATAAGTATAATTCTTATACTTTGAAACACAGCAGTCAATAAATGTTTTTAGATACAAAACTTCAGAGACTGTATATAGCTTATAAATCAGGAGAATTTTTAAACTAAAACAAACATGCATAAAATTTATTTTAATATCACAAAAGCAATATTTTTTATAATAATTTATATTCATTAAATAGGTATAATATTATTAGAATTATAATGGGTAATATGATAATCACAAATTTTATACTATATGTTTAAGATATCCTGGAGATTTATGAGTGTTTTACTTTAATATTACTTCAAACTGGGTTTCAACGATAAATAAACTGACTAAAAAAAAAAGAATCCTTGGAACCAAGTATACCTGTGCAAAAATTTGTTTTTCAGTGGATTCAACTGTCACTGTGTTTTACAAATTTGTTTTGGAAAAAAAATGATCAGGAATTCTCTGCTTTAATTAAACTTGCATACATTGGTAGAGCATATTCAATCATAATACATCATTTTCAGAAATAAGACTTTCACTTTGGGGCAAAGAAAGTAATTAAAAACTAGAATAATTGATTACAAATAGCTTTAAGAAAGTGAAATATATTTCAGTGGGAAGGGGACAAATTAAACAAGAAGTATGATTAACATACATCAGTATTTGAATGTGTGAATATATGGAAAGAAGGTTAGTTAGGCTGTTAGAGAATGGAAAACTACCATCAGAATGCACAGTCAACCAAGACAATGATTTGTTAAATAAATGTTTTTTGAACATCTATTATGTTGCAGCTCGTGACCTATTTTCTAGTTGGAGAGGCAGATAGACTTTACTCTTCTAGATAATAAATGCTCTGAATAATAATTTTTTTTTCATTTTTATTTTTTATTTATTTATGGCTGTGTTGGGTCTTCGTTTCTGTGTGAGGGCCTTCTCCAGTTGCGGCAAGCGGGGGACCACTCTTCATCGCGGTGCGCGGGCCTCTCACTATCGCGGCCTCTCTTGTTGCGGAGCACAGGCTCCAGACGCACAGGCTCAGTAATTGCGGCTCACGGGCCTAGTTGCTCCGCCGCACGTGGGATCTACCCAGACCAGGGCTCGAACCCGTGTGCCCTGCATTGGCAGGCAGACTCTCAACCACTGCGCCACCAGGGAAGCCCATAATTTTTAAAATGATGGAAAAGTATTGATGGTATTGAATAGGGTCACGTCAAGGTAGCTCACATGTATATGAAGTATTTAAACATAAATTAGGAGTTAACCATAACTGAAACAAATGAAAACAATACAATAGCTTTGTTCTGCCAACATAAATAATAATAGAATCAACTTATTGATTAAGAAAATTAATATGATTCCCTTTCAAGGACTTCTCTAGCTCAGCTAATACATAAACCCAGAAACTATTTTTTGTATATAAATTTGGCATAATCTTTATACATATTTGTATTTGTTGAAAATATAAATTTTAAAGAAGGAATTTGGGGATTTGATTTAAAAGCACATTTTAATAGCTTAATTGGATCATCTTTAAGGTTAAACTAATTAGTTACTGGAATTATTCTCAATCCCCATTGCACTCATAGAAAGCTCAAGCTTAAATGTTGGCCCATCTGTCTTCTCTACTGGGTATCACTTCAAGAAGAAGCTTCCTTAACTGTAAGTTGGCAGAAGGATTGTTATTCACCAATTGCCAGTAAATGCTTTTGAATATATTCACAAATGAATGAATAAATAAATTATGACATCTGTCCTATAGGGCCAGGAGAAGGAAGACATCTAACTTTTTCAAACGGCACAGCATCAATATACCTATGCTTCACTGCAATGACACTTCCCTAGCTTTTAAAAAGTAAATTACATAAACCAACCCCGGAAGACAAATGCTCAGAGTGCCATATATATATACATATAGTATATATATTTATATATGCTATACATATAGGCTTTTGCCAAAAACTACAAAAATACCCTGCATGCAGGAAGAAGGAAGATATCCATTAAATAGCAGAAGGTCAGAAGGCAGGAGGCTACTTCACACCTTTTCTTAACACACCACTGTTACAGGTCTTCATTTTACACATAGATAAAAGCCAAGCTACCTTCAATCACTTCCTACTTTGTTGAGTAATTTTGAGATCCACAGAGAAAGAAGGCACTTTTACTCACAAATACACAAACTTAAAAGTGTTGGCTAATAATATACATTTAAAAAGTGATTGAAGTATATACAGTTTGAGGACACGAGAAGCACCAGGAAATGAAGTCAAATACATATGGATTTTTAAAAGAAATTTAATATATATATTTGAAAACAAGGAAGACAGAATAAACAAGGTCAACTATGCATTTGAAAATGTATTGAAGGACATTCTTTGAAAACAAGTCAGTTAAATATTGTAAAACTTATATTTGTTAAAAAAAGAGATTCATATATATGTGAAAAAAGAGATCCACAGTATTTGTTCAAAGGAATAAATAAAGGTTTAACATTAAAGGAGAAAAGCAGAGTATTTGTTAGTGGAAATTTATACTTTTAGAATCTGCAACATAAAATTTTACTGACTGGAAGGATGCAAATATTACTCATCATTCTTTCTTTTGTGTATGTATAAATTCCACACATTTTATAGCACATTTTGATTAGGCTATAATAACATTCGATTTGAACTGAATTACACTGTCTTCCAACACTGCCTTTCAGGAGCTCCAGCTTGCAGACAGCAGGGCATGGGATTTCTCAGCCTCCATAATTGTGTGAGTCAATTCATTATAATAAATCTCTTCTGATATATGTATCCTATTGGTTCTGTTTCTCTAGACAACCCTGACTAATACAGGGAGTGATCATTATGCCACCTCCATTGGTTCTGGTTATTCTGTTTAGTTCTTCTAATAGAAGACCACAACTCCTGTTAATATTTTAATTTTTTTCTTTTAGCCCTAAAATTTTTTACATAAAGCGGTCATTAAAGTGTCTTTTTAAAACAGGTTTAATTAGATATATTTTACATAACATACAATTCACCCATTTAAAGTGTATGACTCCATGTTTTTTTAGTATATTCACAGAGTTGTACAATCATCACGACAATCTAATTTTAGGATATATTTGTCACTCCAACATGAACCTCATACTTGTTAGCAATTGCCCTCTATCTTCCCTCCATCCCCTGCAAATTCCTAACCCTAAAAAAATCACCAATCTACTTTTTGTCTGCAGATTAGCCTATTCTGGACATTTCAGATAAATTGTATCATATAATAATTGGTCTTTTGTGACCGGATTCTTTCACTTAGCATAATATTTTCAGGCTTCATTCTTTTAGACTCAATCTGTACTTTCTTTCTTTTTTAGATTTTTGTTTTAACGTGGACCATTTTTAACGTCTTTACTGAATTTGTTACAATATTGCTTATGTTTTATGTTTTGGTTTCTTGGCCGTGAGGCATGTGGGATTTTAACTCCCTGACCAGGGATCAAACCCGCACCCCCTGCATTGGAAGGTGAAGTCTTAACCACCACAGGACTGCCAGGAAAGTCCCTGTACTTTGTTTCTTTTTATTGGTAAATGATACCCTTATATGGCTGGACCACATCTTATTAACCCATTTAGAAACTGATGAACATTTGGGTTATTTCTATTTTTTGGCCATTGTGAATAATGTTACTATAAACATTCATGTGCAAGTTTTTGTGTGGACATATTTTCATGTCTCTTGGGTTTACCTAGGAGTGGAATTGCTGGGTCAAATGGTAACTCTATGTTTAACCATTTGAGGAACTATCAAAATGTTTTCTAAAACCCTTTGATTTCCAAAGCTTTTTTTTACATTCTCACAAGGACTGAAGGAGGATAACAATTTCTCCACATATTCACCAACACTTATTATATGTCTTTGATCATAAACATCTTAGAAAACATAAAATGCCATCTCAAAGAGGTTTTGATTTACATGTCCCTGTTTGCTAATAATGTGGAGTGAGTTTTGTGTGTTTATTGGCTATTTGTATTCTTTCTTTGGAGAAATTTCTATTCAGATCTTTTGTCCAGTTTTAATTGGATGATTTCTACTTCTATTGTTGAGTTATAAGTGTTCTTTATATTCTGGATATAAATCCCTTATCAGATATATGAATTTCAATTATTTACTCCTGTTTTGTGGGTTGCCTTGATAGTATCATTTGTAGCACAAAAGTTTATAACTATGATGAAGTTCAATATTACCTTTTTTTCTTCTTTTGTCACTTTGTGCTTTTGGTGTCACATCTAAGAAACCATTGGTTAACCCAAGGCCATGAACATTCACTCCTAAGATTTTTCTAAGATCTGTAATTTTAAGTTCTTACATTTAAGTCTAAAATACATTTTAGTTAATTTTGGAGACTGGTATAAAAAAGAACTTAAATATCATTATTTGCCATGTGTATATCCGGTTGTCTCAACACCATTTCCTTATTGAAATATAAGTTTTGATACCTTTGTCAAGAATCAATTGACCGTAAATATTAGGGCTTATTTCTGTACTCTCAATTCTATTTCATTGATCTACATGTTTATTCTTTACTAGTATCACACTATCTTGATTACTGTAGCTTTGTAGTAAGTTCTGAAATCTGGAAGAGTGTGTCCTCCAAATTTTTTCTTAAGGTAGTTTTGATTGTTCTATGTCCTTTGCTGTGTTAGTTTGCTAGGGTTGCTATAACAAAGTACCATGGATTGGGATGACTTAAACAACAGAACTTTATTTTCTCATGATCCTGGATCCTAGAATCTGAGATCAAGATGTTAGCAGATTTAGGTTCTTCTGAGATCTTTCTCATTCACTTGTAGAAGGCCATCTTCACCCTGTGTCTTCACATGTTCTTGTCTCGATGTCTGTTTGTATCCAAATTTTCTCGAATCAAAAACTGCCATTCATATTGCTTTAGGGTCCACCTTAATGACTTCATTTTAACTTAATTACCTCTTTAAAGACCCTACCTCTAAATACAGTCACATTCTTATGTACTGAGGCTAAGACTTCATCAAAGGAATTTAAGGGAAATACAATTCATTCCATGACACTTACATAAACATATGAATTTTAGAATCAATTTGTCATAAAACAAAAAACACCTGGGATTTTGATGTGGATTGTGTTGCATCTGTACATAAATTTGGGGAATATTACCATCTCAATATTGTTTTCTGATCCAAAGCACAGGATGTGTTTCCATTTATTTCGATCATCATATAATTTCTTTTAATAATGATTTGTAGTTTTCAGCATACAAGTCTTGAGCTTGTCTTGTTAAATATTTTTCTAAGTAATTTATTCCTCTTCATGCTACTGTAAATGATGCTGTTGTCTTAATTTTATTTTTAAATTTCTTATTACAGTCTATAGAAATACAATTGATTTTATATATTGATCTTGTATTCTGTAACTTTACTGAGATTATTTATTAGTTCTAATTTATGTGCATGTATGTATATATGTGCATGTGTGTATACAATATCATGTCACATAGAAGTAGAAACAGTTTTAATTCTTTCTTTCCAATTTGAATGTCTTTTATTTCATTATTGCCTAATATCCTTGAAGAGAAGTAACGGTACAAAGTTGAATAAAAGTGCTGAGAGCAGACATCCTTGTCTTTTTTTTTTAATCTTAGGAGGACACTAGTCAGTCTCGAAACCTTCATCTTAAGTGTGAGCTGTGTCAGGGTGATTAAAGACCAACACTGTTGGCCTGCCCTATTGTTGTGGGCATTTTGGGGGGAGTGAGCCCTGGCTTTCTTAATTGCATTTGATAGAATAGAGCTTCTGCAACAGAGGTAGGTAGCATAAGAGTTTCTCGTTTACTGTCTCTCCCAGGGTGACACTGCAGCCTTAAGACTGAGAGCTATGTGGAGAAGGAACACCATCTTCCCAGCTAGACAAGCATGGTGTAGAACTTCCATTGCACTAAGCTTTGGGTGGAGGGGACAGGTTGTGATCAAATGTTACAGACACTGTCTGTTTTTACTATGACATAGTAGATTTACTTGAATAATTGTTTCTCCGTTTGATGTATGCCTTTAGCGTCATTTCCAGAGACTTCAAATTGTTGTTTATGATTTTCACCTGTTAAATGATTGTTTAGCTAAGAGTGTTGACTGAGCTCCTGACAAGGCCATTCTGCCAGATGACAAGGCCATCTGGAAGTTCTGGCCCCTAAAAAAATACAAATTTAAATGCCTTTGATAAAATTTCACTATTCTTCCATAATCTTAGGATCATAACATTCTTAAAGATTCTTAAAATTATATCCATTTGATTTCAGGATACCATGTATGTCTTTTTAATTGACCAAGATGATAGTCAAGAGGGTCATTTCAAATCAGTAGAGTTAGACAATGTTTTCTATTATATTTACTTTTACTTTTAATTTTGTGTTCTTTCTTGGTACAATACATTAGTCAGTGATAACAAAATAATTGATTAGCAAGACTCAGCAGAAAGCATTCTATTATCTTCATTTTCATGAACATGTTAGCTATTAGTTTTGTAAGTGTGTTTCCTCATGGACTTATAATTTTTTCATAGTTACTGTAAGTTAGACAACTTCAGTCAATATTCTTTTCATCTAAAATAGTCTCCACTTGACCAATATGATCATCTGTTAACTTAATCTCTGGGTCTTCAATATGAACCAGTTAAACTTGAGAGCTGTCTTGCTTTCTGACATAGAAATGTATTTTAAGCTTACTTTGTACCTTTAAACTCCAAACATGATGAATTCATTTCTCCAAAGGACCATGATTCCATTTAGTGTAAAGATAGTATTGAAGAACAAGAATCTGGATGTTGGGATAAATCACGGGGCTAAAATTGCTCCTGGAACTTTTCAATGGACATAGTTAGAAAAAGATATTATTTTTAATTTTACTTTATTTTGTAATATAAAATTGACATTTACAATACAAATAAAATGCCATGATTCTACTTACATTCTTGATTATTTAATTGTACTTCTCCTCAAAGTCGATCTTAAAATAGATGAACTAAAGCAAGAGGCAGCTTTTGGTCTGGATCTACTTATTAAACAAAATTATTTTTTCATGTTATAGAGGTTCACTATCCAATATTATTCCAGTGAAAATCACAGAAATAAAAGGCTGAAAAAATGAAAAAGGAGCTTAACCAGTTGCAGATTTACAAACGTGCCTAGCACATATTTTTTAATAAATCCAATATAGTCCTTAAAGAATTCTTCCTAACAATGAGAATTATTAGACCACAGTATTTTTCTTCATGATGAGTGTACAGTCTTTGTCCAATCTTTGTCTGAATTATTGAAACCTTTCCTGAGAAAATATGACAAAAGACATTTACAAATATTAAAAAAGAAAAACTTGATCAAAAGCAAAAACATAGATAAAGTATTTGATAGAGTGTTTATCAATTGTAAATATCTATTACTAGTATTTCACAGTTTAAATCAAGATAATTTATTTGGGAAAAGAACACTTTAAAAATCAAATTAAATTGTGGCTATTTACCTTGAATATTCATATAAAACATATATCACTAAAATGATGATTTGTAGTAGCACAGGAAATAATTATTAAGGTGATTGCTTTTTCTTCTACATGTACTTTGTAATAAAAATTTGCTTCAGTTGTTGTCTGATGGTGGCTGCACCAGATGTGCTCCTGAAGGTTCTTAAAACATATGAGGCTCCTGGGGGTTAATTTCTGCTTCCATGGGAACTACCCTGGTGTGACCCAGTTTTAAATGACTTCCTGCAGGCTGACACCTGGAGGCACCTGCTCAAAGAAACATCTTTCTTAGGGCTGGAGCAACACACAAAATGAGAAAAAAGTTTCACGTTTACCTTCCTCTGCATTAAATATACCAGTTAACATTTTCAATTTTTAGGAAATGATTTCTTTGGAATATACTTAGTTATGATTTTCTAAAGTTCATTTAGGTGCTTAATAGACCTGGTAGTTTATGAACATCTCTTCTGACATGTAAGAAGTATATATGCCCACTGATAAAATAATCACCAATGTGTCATTTGTTCACTAATTAATTTGTTTGGCAAGTGTTGATTTGATGTGCTTACAGGATAAGAAGTAATTAAGACATAGATGCTGACCCCAAGAATCTAGCAATCCACTTGGAAAACAGACCTACAGAAAAGAACCTTCTAAGACAATCTGGAAAGTTCAATGAGTACTAAGTATACAGGGTAATTTGTGGATATGCGTGTTTAGAAAGTATACCTTTGTAAGCATAGAGAAAAACCAGTCATGGAGACCTCTTTAGAGCAGGTTAGGAACCAAAGGAACAGTGAGAGAGCAAACAAGGGACGGGAAAGAGAAACATTCTGGTATCTGGATATATGTAGGATATGGCAAGTTATCTGAGATGGAAGAAATAGAAACTATAATGGAAGGAGTTTAAAAGGTGCCTGAAGATACAGATAAAGTGGATGGTCACCTAGTCTTTATATTATGTCTTTTAGCCCATATTTTCTAGGTGAAGGGGAGCCACTGAAAGCTTTACAGCAGAAAAGAAACATAAATTTGATTTTTAGATATGTCTCTCTGGTGGCCATGTTGCAAATGGCTCTGAGACAGGGAAGTCTAAACATAGGGGATAGAGAAGAGGTGCTACTGTAGGGTTCTAGACCCGTAAACATGAAAGCCTAAAGTAACACATTGAATAGAGGAACATAGAGGAGAAAAGACTAAATATCTACCTGAAAAAAAAAAAAATCAAAAGGACTTGGTAAAGGATTTGTATTATGGAAGAAGTATCACCTAACACCATGTGTTCTACTAGGTCACTGGTGATTCCAACGACTGAGAGACCAGTACTGTACTGGATATGATGAGTTTGAGATGCCTGTGGGTTACCCAGGTAGAGATGACCAGTAGGAAGTTCTGTATCTGAGTCTGACATGTAGAGATACTACAGAGGTAGACAAAGAGACTTGGGGCTTTCCCACCGATAGGCGGTTACTAAATTAAAGCAATGAGTATGGTCACCCAACATAAATGAGTAGACAAAAACAACAATGAATAAGTATAGGATCCAGAGAATGTTTAAATAGCCATTCTGCTCCTCCTTATAGATGAAGTCAGTACAAACAGGAGAGCCAGGTCTTAAACTTTTGGTGAAAAATATGGAATAATTGAGAGTTCAGTGGCAACAAGAAGGTTTGGGATTATCATAGTTTATAAATAATACATAGCATATATATGAAAATTGTCTTTCTTCCTCCATTCTATCTTTAATCTCAATTCACAGAAGTAATTTATGTTAATGGTATTGGTTTTTATTAACTCTGGTGGATAGTTTTATGACTAGTCTTCCATTTCTTAAAGGTTAATATATAACCTTTAGTCAGGATGCACTAATATCCCCCAATAAAAGATGATTAAATTAGCACCTGAGTCTCTTTTTCTGTTTTTATACTTCCAATTTTTATACTTTATGTTCTCAAAGAGTAAAGTATTTATATCTTGTTCTAAAACTATAATTAAATTTGTTCTTATCAATAGATTGTTTCTAACAGTAAACTTATCACTGGCATTACAATACTGATATTATATAAATATTTATTACTTTAAAATCAAACTACAGGATTAGACCCATAGGAATGGAAATGCAAACTTTGAACCTATATCTATGTCACTTAGAGGAAAATACTCCAGATGTATTTAAACTAGATCTAGCTTCATTTTATGAGTTAGGGAAGGGTGACACAAATCAAAAGTGTCAATTCAATTTTTAATTCATTGCTTTTATTATTTTCCCACATCACACTCCTGCTTTTTAATACTTACTCTGAATTGACATGTTTTTTAGTCCTGCCTAGAAAAGAATTATTCTTTCTTTCAGTGTTCTGTGCAACAGTTGATCTAACAATCTGGTCTCTTTTAATTCCCATTTTACTCAAAATTTCCAAATATCTGGGCCAGCATCCTGTGACAGACATGTAAGACTGGCTCACTGAAGCAGAGAAGATTACACTCTTCTACTGTGTCTTACTGGGCTGCAGGGGCTGGAAAGTTAAAAACAGAACAAAACCAACAGAAACGTAAATTTCCTAAATTCCCTTGCAATTTGGGTTCTACAAATCATATTTATATGTGAGTTGATTGGGCAAGATAGGCTGGGATCTCAAGCCTTCATTTTGCTGTTGAGAGTTATAGTTATGCTTGCTCTGAAGCCCTCGGTTCTGGGGGTGGTCTCGGAATCTTTGGATCATAGCAAGGGAGTGTGTGCCTGAGGTCAATAGGCAACAGTTATTAGGCTGAATTCCTTTGTAGTCTTGGAGTCCACTAGAGGCCCAACCTAAAGCCTGCTTTTCTAGGCCTTCCAGCATTTTTCTGGTTACCAAATTACCTGTATTCAATACTTTCTGCCTAAGGTACATAATATAATTTTTGTCACCTGCAAATAACATTTGCCTGGCACACATTCTGTATTTTTTCAGTAAAGTAAAAATGCATAAATATATTATATTTATATAAATATATTTAAAATGTATTTAGTATAAAAATTTTTTTGTCATCTCCATGAAACTTTAGAAATTCTGACATTTAATGAGACCTTGAGAAGGAAAGTAGAAGATATTTGTACTCAGTTGGATATCTCATCTATAAATATTCATGTTTTTATGAATAATTATAAAACTTGTAGAGCTAAAATTATACATATTACTATGAACAGTTATTCCTTACTTTTATGCATCATTTGTATAATATGAATTTGATATTTCTTTTTAAAAATATATGTCCCATATATTTCTCACTATGAAATAAATGTTGAAGCTGTGATGGAATTTGACAGGGAAATAGTAACCTTATATACACACAGTCTAACACTAATGGTTTATACTCTATTCTAAATTTGACACTTTAGACTATGAAGAACCTATGTTCCCATTGTCACTTTATTCATCATTTAAATACAGTATCTTGATCAATGCGGGAGGCATCTGCAAGGTCCAGAACTGTCTTGATTAAATGATAGTGAGTAATTTGGTCTAGAAACTTATGTCAGAATAGACTGGTTTGAAAGGGACAACCTGCTAAAATGTTTCATTGGATACTATCAATACCATTCTTACAAAAGCATCACCTACTCTATGGTATATTTGTTTATTTTTTCCTTGCTTTCATCAACATGAAATTTGGGTTTAGAGAGTATAGTTCAATATTAAACATCTTACCACCTTGAAAATAAACACATGAAAGATTCCTTAGGTTGTACATAATTTCACACTTAATATTAATTTTGAGGTAGACACAAAAACATATCCTAATAAGTTTCAGAAATCATAGCAAGAGAATTAGAGACAAAAGATTTTATAAGAACTTAAAACAGAAGCTAATTCTTGTTAATGATAGTCTCTGGTGTGCAGTGCTTCAGTTTCAAGGTTTAGCATAACAAGGTGTTTAAATAGGGCAGATACATTAATAAAACACATGTACACACACGCAAACACACAAAATAAAGAGGCATCTAGGAAGTTCAATTTTCTATCTAAATAAAAATTAAGTCCTTTATGTTAAAATTGTATTTACTAAGTTTAATGAATTCCCATTTCTAATTATATGCTGAGAAAATATTGCTTCAAAAAAGAATACTTGTACTCAAGGGGATATAAAATTTAGTAGATGAAGACATTGTGAAATCTGTGTCAGATAAGCAGAGTCACATTTGACATTGTTAATGTTTATTTCTTTCTCCAGTTTGGGAGTGGTAAAAGCTATTAAATGTGGAGTAGGAGACCTGGAGGTAGATAGCAGTTTATCGGGAAGGGGATTATTCAAGGTGGAATACTTCAATTAAATTCTGTCTGCATTAGACTTGCTTATTCTTTGCACTGTTTCAACCTTAAACTGTTCATGAACAAAAGAACGGTGGCTGAAATCATGTGATAATAATGTAGGCCCTTTTGGAACACATCCATGTCCAAACCAGGATTGCAACTGCCGAGGTATCACATCAGAGAAATACATTAAATATATTCATACAGAAAGGAGTAGGAGCAGGTGTGTGTGTTTGTGTGTGTGTGGGTAGGTGTGTGCAGACAGTGGGTGTGAGGCGAATTGGGAGGGCAGATGGGAAGGAAGGAATGTCCGGGTGACTCCACAATAGGCTACTGCACTCAAACATTCATCAGAAGGCACACCTTCCTCACCAAAATGGACTAAACAACTCTTCTCAGCTCCCAGGATGCCTTAATGACACATAAGATTGGTGAAGGAGTCGTGGTCTTAAGAACTAAGATGAGCTTCTCTTTCTAATGCAACCAGCTTGCAGTTGAACCATCATTAAAATGAAGGGCACTAATCAAGCAGCCTTATTATATTGAATACTAGTTTCAACCTGATTATACACAATTAAATAAAACCACACATAGCGTTTTCCTACCAAAATCATGATAAGAAGCCATTTCCAGAATAATGCACATTTAAAGGTCACATATCCTCTGAAAGAAGAATACATAATTTAAATCTGCCTGGGAGCAGCTGGAACTTGCCCTCTAGCTATATAAACATATTTTCTTTTTAATATTTACGCAAGTATTCATTATACATAGTTAATCCCCCATTTAATATTCTCTCCCTAAAATTACCCACACCATGCCTGAGTGATTCTATTTTGAAGAACGTTGGAGATTTATGAAATTTTTACTATTGAAAGAGAGTAGAGAGAAAAAATTATTTTACTAGGTGATTGAACTTTTGTAGTTTTCAATTTTCATATGTGTGTCTATATTAATTCAGTTAGCAAGTATGTACCATAAATAAGGAATAAATGCTTTCAGTCAAAAGATATTCTAAGAGACATTATATTTCACTTTCTAAATTTTTTTTTCAGTGAATAATCTTCCCATCCTTGTGGAAAAATTTGCAAACATAGAGCCAAGTGAAACTGAAAGCGGATCATATTATTGTGCTGGCATTTAAACTGACAGTCAAAGGAGAAGGAGAAAAACTCAGCACCAAAAGTTAACAGTGACCTGAAAAAGCTATGGAACTAACCTTTATTGAGCATTTACTATGAAGCAGATCCTGTGCTATGCAGTTTCCTTAAGATTATCCTATTTAATCCTGGCAGTACTTTTATCACACCAGCTCTAATACCCCTGTTTTAAGGGGCTAAAGAAACTGGAACTTGGAGGGTCTAACTGATGTGTCTGTGATCATGTTATTGAAAGTAGTGGGGGTAATATTTTGGATGCCGGCAGCAGGATGAGGGGACTGCTCTCCAAAGGCCGACCCCCCCTCCACTAATAATCAGTAGGCAAGAGTTTTCATAGACAGAGGGAGGAGGATACATGTAGAAGCTGCACAGTCAGCTCTGACAGTCATCTTGAAATTAGTCATGCGGTCGTCTGATCAACTTCATCTTGATTGTTTTAAGTACAGTTTATCTTCAATTCCAGGGTCAGTTTTTTCCCATTTCATTGAGGTTAATTCTCGGACTTGTGGCAGCTTATGTCATGGCTACAGTCTGGCCATCATGCAGTTAAGTTCTTCCACCTGTTGGAGGTTTCAGTATCTGTAAGACAGCTCAAAGGATATGGCTCAGAATATTATTGATAGCCCTTGAGAAACAACTAAAGGTTCTTGACTTTGCTTAATGACTAAACTATCATTATTTGGTCTTGTTTGACTGTTTTCCTTTGTTTCTGCATTTTTTCCACTTCTCTGATTAAATTTACTCATTGGCTGAAGTTTTTCTACAGACAAAAGGCAGACTGAGGACATGGCAGGCAAGGACCATAGCGTCCTGCCCTGTTTCAATCACACAGCTAAAATACAGAGCAATAAGGACTACTTCTCCTCACCAAATCTGCTCTCTCTGCCTTCGGGTCCTGGGAAGACTCCCAAGGTTTTCCAGAAATTCTTGGTACCATGTTACTATTTTGACTAATGGGAGGTGAGCCAAAGCAGCATGTGTCACTTGTAGTGGCAGTTAGGAAACCTTGTGAATCATCCACATTTTCTCTCACCAGTGCTGTAGCCATTGAGGCCATAAGATGACACACCAGGGCTGTAAGACCGATGTGGGTCCAACCCTGAGGCATAACAGTCTGCTGTGAACATCTACCCAGCAGCACCAGACTTAGAATGAGAGAGTGAACACTTGCTTTATTAAGCCACTGGAACTTCAGAGTATACTGGTTAATCGAACAGCCTAGTCTGTCTGTCTTGACTAAAATATAAAAAAGAAATTTGTACCTTTCCTGGTATTATTAAATAACAAAGAGAAAGGTCACCTTACAGACTGAGTATATTTTAAATGCAACATCACCTGCTGCACTGAATAATAGAGTAGCAACTAGCTTCCTGTAGCAATTGAAGCTTGAATTAATTAAAATTACAAAATTTAAATTTTACTTAGCCCTATGAGTCACATTACAAGTGTTCAACTAGTCATGCATGGCTACTGGTTACTGTATTGGACAGAAACAGAACATTCCCAATATCACTGACAATGTAAAATAGTATGAGGGGCTGATTCCCTATTTACTCTATCATTGTAGATACAAGCAGTGAGTCCAATGATAAGTGGACATTGAAACAGATGGCTTCTGAAATTCTTTTGAGCCATGAATCCTTTGAAAAAGGACTATGTACAGTCACTAAAAATAAAGTGGTTTGGGGAGAAAACTAAAAAGAGAGCCATGGGTCCCCTTCCAAACGTTTCCTTGCCTTTTCAAAAATATAAATATATACTTAAAAAAACTGAATATCCCTATATGATATCTAATAGATATCATATAGGAAATATTAGAATTTATAGATCCTCCCAAGAAATACAAAACTACTAAATAACTAGTTGTTGGTACACCTGCACTCAGATACACTCATTCTTCTTCTCTGTCCACTGGCAACTCTGGTAATAGAATTTCACTGCAGGTAGAAAGAAAAGATGGCAAGCAGACGTAGTTGTTTTTAATTAAAGTGAAATCTCAAAAGATTCTTATTACTGCTCCTAAATCTAAGTGTGAGACTTTTTTTTCTCATGTGAAAGAAAAGGGGAAAACACTTGAACATGAGAAAGGAATTAACATAAATGGAGAATGAGAAACTTTTTGAGCCAAAGCAAAACCAACTAAGGCATAAATACTTCTGTAACTTTGAGGCACTTTGAGAAGCTATCTCACCAACGATTCAAGCAGGTTTTTTTGTCCTTTTCTTTTTTACCCAACTCTCCATCTCACTAACAAACTAAGAAATAAATTCTAGGAAATTACCATATTAAGAACTCACCTGGAAAAAATTTCTCAGTATTCCAGCTTCAAGTTTTACAAGTATCCATCTTTATCAAGAAAAACTGGACTATCATGAAATCCATTTAAGTAATACCTAGGGAAATACCAGCAGCTCTTTCCTCATCAACCTATGAGAGTGTAAAGGAGAAAACAATGAGCACCGGGCCCACTAGATCCCACTTTCATTCTATGATCAAACGCACTCTTGTACCACACATGTGACGCTCCATTCTTGACCCCTGATCTGATATGACAAGAGAGAGAGACCATCAGAGCAATATCTATCCTGTCTCCAGAATATTTTATCACTGACATTGTTTGGAATTGTCAGTATATAATGATGATAAAAAGTAGAATGCATTTTAGTTGGCTTTCTTATTTTTTTTTTTTTTTTATTCTCCATGGAAAACTTTTCCCCTAATTGCCTGCACAATGGGCATATCACTCTCACTGACCCACCTACATCTTGGTAGCTTCTCCAACTTGTCACATGGACATACCAGTGACATACGTATGGGACTATATCTGTGGAGGAGGCCAAATGTTTACTTTTCCTGTAGCAAACTCACGATCCTATGAAAACGAAGCAGCATTCTTCTATTATAATGACTCCTTTTTTCAACTTATAATTTGTGAAATAACTTCTTTCCATTTTTAAATTAACTTTCAATTTAGTATCAAATATCCTATGAAATATTTTCATTTTTTTGTCTAATCGATACTTATTCATTTTTTCACTTTGGATTATCCTAATATTCTTTCCAGTATAGTTGGTATAAACTATGCCAGCCAATGTAAGGATACATTATTTTATGAGTCAGTGCCAATAAATTTTAAGGAATGAATTTTCTAACTTAAAAAAAGTGGCTCACAGCAGACTGAGGGTGAAATAAAAATAAAACTAAACCAAAACCTTTGAAACCCTAACATTTACCCTGAGGCTATTTAAAAACACCATGTTAGATAATATAGGTAAAAAATAGTTAATAATACTCCAACAGAATATATACTGAAATTCAGAAAAGATGGAATTTTATTCAAGTCAATTATTTATTTTTAATGAGAAAAATAGATTAGAGGAAAAACTAATGATGGAAAATATATAACAGTAATTCACTTTAAACTGAAAAGGTCAGAGGTAGGAATGTTCAATTACTTTCCATTAAATACAAGATATCAAATTGACTGCCATTGAGATCATGTAATATCTCATCATTTTTTTCCTGCTTTACTACAGCTTTCTCATTGCATCCACACCATTTCAGATTCACCATTATAGTTCCCATTCTAATAGTGCTAAGCACAGAGCAAAGTGCAATCAAAATAAAGACACAGATGGAAGTATAGATTGACTGACTGGCAAACTCATTGGATGAAAGAAAATAACTCATAGAATATCATGTTGTATTCTTTGAAAAGGGAAAAAATGTGTGCAATGATTAGCCACAGGGTGCGATGATTATTTAACAGGTGAATAATCAAAAGTTTGTGATGAGCAATCACCTTCTTCCCAATTTCATGCTTTCCTTCCCCTCTCTACTCTGCAGGAATTCACAGTCTTATTAATCGTAGCACATCTATAAAGCATAGAGATTTCAATGAACTTTATTATTTATCTCAAGCCTTTCTTTGTGGTTCCACACAAAAAAACATTGTAAACTAGAACACTGTAGGCCAAAAAGAGAAGCATATGACTGAGGTATATAGAATTGCTGAGTTAATGTTTTTGGTTTTTTTTTTTGAGATGTTACAGCAGACATAATCAGTGGCAGCTGGAAAGATTTTGATCATTTTTATCTTAGAAATTTAATATAATATTTGCAAATGTTTGATACCTGGTGCATAATGCAGAGCTGCATTTATTAAGTACTGAAATAAGCATTCCTGAGTATATATTAAAGTAGATAATTGGAGAAACTGATCAACAAACATAGTGATCCAGAGAAAAAAGGCCATGGTATCAGAAAGAAATGACTTTGAATCCTAGCTTTGCAGATTATTACTGTGTGATGCTGTAATATATTTAATTCTTCCAAATCTTTATTTCAGAATCTGTAATGTGAAGATATCATCATGTCTCACAGGATTTTACTGAGCATTTAACTTATTAATGTACACAAAGTGCTCCTTAACATGTTTCTAAAAAGTTTTAGGAAGCTATACATTTCTAGCATATGTCAGTTATGATTTTTGAATTGTGTAGTAATCTTAAAAAGAGTGTCAAAATATTCTTCATCAGAGAGATATAAACTTCATAAGAAAACATGGCCTTGTGATTTTTGTATTTATTTGCCACTGTGTAGCAAGTAAAAGTACTGTTTTCATACTGTTTCACAGTTTAAGTAGATTTCACTGTGGTTTAAGTTCAGAAAAAAAAAAAAAAAAGTGGAAAAGGTAAGAGATTTAAATCATCTGAAAGTGCAAACAAGTATAGGCATAATAACCTAAAACAAAACAAAACAAAAAAACTGAACAAACAAAATCAATCTTCAAAACATTTACATTTCAAGTAGACCGTTACCTGACTGTGGTTCTTTTACTCACTAACTTGTAACTGTTCTTTAGAAGTAGTAAATAATGGACTTCTCTGGCTGTCCATTTGTTAAGACTGCATGCTTCCACTGCAGGGGGTGTGGGTTCGATCCCTGATCAGGGAACGAAGTACAGCCGAAAAAATAATAATAATAATAATTGAAGTAGTAAACAATGTATAATCATTGCATTTGGTGAATGCATTGTCAAATTTATTGGTCCCTTAAAATTTTGGGAACTGATTAAAAAAAAATCTAGTTAGTTGTTTTAAAGGATATATAATCATAACAATAATAGAGGTATCTCAAGTGGAAATATGTATTGAACAGCAAGGATCAAGGAAGAAAGTGAAATGCAAAACCTGCACTTCACTGCCAAACTCGTAACAGTACGGTTTCAATATATCAATAGCATCCATTATATTAGTATAATGTTACTGAGTCAAATTTTATTGAGGTTGCAATTTTGTTTGCAATTAGTGCATTTGTTTGGTCGTGTATGTGGCTAAGAAACTTAAACCTTCAAGTTTTTATTCATTGTATTTTGTGGCTATGCAAATAACATTGTATAAAAATATTAACAGTAATCTTCAAGATGTTTGGTATACAGACAAATCACTTTCTAATAATCAATAATTGAAGCAACTACACAATATCATATTTTATTTTTAGCACGTTGGAAAACTATGTAATGCAAGAATTTTAGTTGTTTATATTTGTTAGTTTTTGTTTCAGTTGGCAAGATTCATCTCTCTGTCAGTAATGTTTCTCTCACCCTGCATTTCTGGCATAAATTTCATTTTTGTGTCAAGGATTTCCAAACCCACAGGATAAAAAAATCTAGAGTCAAATAAAATAAAAAAGGAAAAGGAAGGACATGTTCCCTTTTTAGGAATAAAAAATAATATTTATAGCATTTATCTTACCTTTTGAATAATTTGGTAGAGGGACAAAGTGATATTGTATAACAATAAGATGTTTATTACATATTCTGGTTGTAAAAAAAGAGGAAGGACAGTGGCCTCCTTTACAATTGTAGTGTGAAATATACATACAATTTAGGAAAAGTGCACCCTGACCGGAAGAAAAGAAGATTCTGAGGGAGATAAAAAAAGATGTTGGAAACAGAGAGGACAGAGAGCAGAGGACGGGTCAAGACTTGTTGGGTAAGAAGAAATTAGAGGAGAGAGAGAGAAATATGGGAAGAAGGAAGCCAGGAGGGAACAAAGGGAGGGAAAAGAATCCTCCATTTATTTATTTTTTCACTGATTCACTCAGTCATGTAACATATGATACACTAGTTTACCAAGAACATATCGAGCTCTGGTTATGTGCTGCTCTGAGGTAGATGCTGGGTATGTACTAGGGAAAAAATTGAGCACTTTGCTTAGTCTAGTAGAAGAGATAAACAAATGAACAAACAAATTTAAATGTATCATTAATTTTAATCGCTATCAAAGAAAACAAGGGCACCTACTCTTGTACCTGCTGCTCACTAAACATAAGTTTGAACCACCAGGTAAGAAAAGAAGGTATAGAAAACTAAGCCTTAGAATTTGTCTAACTTTATTCTGTAATCACTCAAGTAGAGCAGTTTATTATTTTCTACACTTACATCCTGAGTTTTTTGTTTTTGTTTTTTTTAGTTCATTTTCAGTTTGGGTCAGAAAGAGATGGATTAATGATTTAACTGGAGATAAAATGTATTTCACATGCTGATATTCCTTTGCATTTTCCTCTGAATCATTCAAATTTCAGTACTGGGCATTATACAAAGGGCATAGGATGGCTGCTTTTATTTTAAATGTTAAAGTTTATAGTTGAACTACAATTTTAGTTTTTTCTTTAAGAGTGCTAATTCATGCTAACATTTCTGAAAATCATATTTGGGATTAGTAATAATATAATTTTTATGGTCATTTTATTATCAAATTAAAGTATTACAATATAGTTTGATCTTTGTCGAAATGTTATACAGTAAAAAACTCGAGATGCACAGCGATGTGAGTGTATTTAATGCCACAGAACCATTCATTTCAGTGGTTAATATGGTAAATTTAACCTTATGTATATTCTACCACAATATAAAAAGAAAAAAAAGACATCCTAAGCAATATATGAAAATATAACAGAGAGGATTGCCCTGCAGTTCTTTGATCTTCAGCTTTCCTTCCTAATCTCTTAGTGCTGTGGTCCTCAGCCTCTATTACTTTTTAAGACACATTTAAGAATCTCTCTGATCAAACGATGTTTTCTTTGTGTACATGAGCAAACATACACAATATTTTGAATAATTTCGTAGGTTTCATAGACATCCTTTAGTGTATCTTTGAGCCTCAGAAAGGGTTTTCCCCTTAGAATAATCTCGGAACCATTTACAATTCACTGAATCATTAAAGAAAGATATCTTATGGAAAACAAAACAAAACAAATCATCAAACAAACAAAAAACTATGCCATTCAAAATGAACAACTCCTCTTCTTACCCAGATCAGTTTTGTTGAGGAATCAGAACCAAGTAAATAAAAGGCATGGACGGATTACTGTGGAAGTAGTGAGGAAGGATTGAGTCAAGACAGGAAGTGACAGAATCTAAAATATGAGCCAGACCATCCAGAACGGAAAGGAGCTTTACAGATAGAAAAGAGATGAAGAAGATTTTGACCACAGGCAAGGTTGTGAGAGGGTCTATGCGGTAGGCGATGAGAACAGGTATTCCCTCTTGAACGGAACACATAGAGATTTAGAGATTAGGAGAATGGACACAGAAGAGACTGGGAGGGGATTAAACAGCTTTGTATGTATCAGCCTGTGGTATGTGGAACCAGTCATGGAGGCCACCACAAAAAGGGACAGAAATGGACAGGCTGAACAATGAAGGTTATTGTTCTCAGCGTGGAGTTGAATCTCTTACAAATGAGCTCACTGCTGGCAATAGAAATAATGTACTTGGTTTGCTACTGAGCACATGTGCAGGATCACCACTATGGGAAATGTGAATGTGATCATTCAGTTCCTCTATGGAGTAAAAGCTTGTCACTGGGCTTGTTGCTCTGGCTGTATGACATTATGGAGACATAAAATGTGAGAACACATCAGGTATTTGGTTTTATTGGTGACCTATCTAATAATCTACAAGCAATATCCATTTGAAAGCATATAACTAGAGCCAGAAAGCAGCTATATGATAGTTTTTAAAACATCTTTTAGTTATTTTAGAATTGCAAATTTGGAAAGGCTAAGAATTTAAACAGCATAATTAACTTTTAAATGCTCCAGTTTTGATATAATGTATGTTGAGGCATAAAATTTTATGGTTCATAATACAAGCATATTCTTCCTCAACCTCAATTCCATCTTAGGATGTCCTTTATTTAGAGTAAAAATTTTAATAGCAAAACCTTAATGACTCATTCCCGTTCATGATCATTTATGGCCATTACAGCATAGGTCACTCACAACTTCTGTTATTATCAGAACGTTAAAGACCCTGTCGGGGCTTCTCATTGTTATTTGCTTGACATCCATTTATTATTTACCACTGGGAACACCACAGATGGCCTAATATCCTTCTGATCCTCTTAAAGAAGAATGATCGTTATTTTTATAGCTTCTCTAGGGGTACCCTATCTGTAAGTAAAGAGCTAGTGGAAAGAGAAATTATATTTGGAGAGTGATTAGCAATTGACCACACCTCACAAAGAAACCAGTGCAGTTAAACAGACTGTACCCAGACTCTTTAAACTTTAATCTACCAGGGAAGATGTGGATAAAGATAATGAGTTAAATAAATGTGAAAGCACATCATAATTGTTCATTATTTAGGAATTTTAAGATACAGATGACAAAAAAGACCTTACTCAAACTGGTTTATGCCCAGGAATGTGTTAACTTCTATAACTGAAAATTCCAGAAAAAGTGATGGCTTTTGGAGGTTCAAATAATGTCATTAAATTTGTTTTTTCTCCATCACTTGACTCTGTTTCACTGGGTTACTTCCTTTTCAGACAGAAAACTCCATGTGGTTGCAAGATTGCTGCCAAACTCTTGGGATTACATCCACATTTAATAGGAAAGAACACCTACCCTGACATTCCCTGCCAAAGTCCAAGTACATCTCTTTGAGTAGGATAGTATCTCAGGCCCAGCCCTGAAGATAGAGCAGTTTTCTCAGTAGTGTGAAAACTGATTTTTCTACTTCTGGCTCACACATTGCATATGTGCTAAAAGAATAGAAAAAGGAAAAGAAGCCAGAGTTAGCTAAAGCAACAAATTACCACAACAATAATAAAATACAGTTAAAAAATAACCCTGATGTGATTGACATCAGTAGTGGATAAGGTCATCAAAGTCAATTAAAGCTAATGCCTTTACAAATCATAAAATCATATATTTTTTAAAAAAGTAAACCTTACATGCAAATCAAAACTACAATGAGGTATCACCTCACACCAGTCAGATTGGCCATGATTAAAAAGTCTACAAATAAGAAATACTGGAGAGGGTGTGGAGAAAAAGGAAACCTTCTACACTGTTGGTGGGAATGTAACTTGGTGCAGCCAATATGGAGAACAGTATGGAGGTTCCTTAAAAAACTAAAAGTAGAGTTACCATATGATCCTGCAATCCCACTCTGGGCATATATTCAGAGAAAGTTTAATCCCAAAAGATACATGCACCCCAAGGTTCACTGCAGCACTACTTACAATAGCCAAGACATGGAAGCAACTAAATGTCCATCAACAGATGAATGGATAAAAAATGGACTGTTACTCAGTCATAAAAAAGAATGAAATAATGCCTTTTGCAGCAACATAGATGGACCTAGAGATGATCATATTAAGTGAAGTAAGTCAGAGAAAGACAAATATCATATGATATTACTTATATGTGGAATCTAAGAAAAATGATACAAATGAACTTATTTACAAAACAAAAATAAACTCACATAGAAAACACAAACTTATGGTTACCGAAGGGGACAGTGGGGTGGGGGAAGGTAAATTAAGAGTTTGGAATTAACATATATACACTACTATATATAAAATAGATAATCAACAAGGACCTATTGTATAGCAAAGAGAATTATATGCAATATCTTATAATAACTTATAATGGAAAAGAATCTGAAAAAGTATATATGTGTGTATATACATACATACATACATATGTATAACTGAGTCACTTTGCTGTACACCTGAAACTAACACAACATTTTAAATTAAGTACACTTTAATAAAAAAAGATTAAATTAAAAAAAGTAAACCTTATAAAGGTATATATTTTTCGCTATTATTTTGATCTAGCTCCAAGAGAGCTCTTAAGTCATGGTGTTCTCAAGACTATCTTTCTTTCCTAAAGCACACACACAATACATATTCTAATTTCCATTTCTCCTTTTTTAAAGTAAATTTTTAAAGAAACTTGCAAAATAATCTGATGGCACAATTATTGTTTTTAGACAATTTTCCCTTTAATTTTACAGTTGTCTCCCATACTTGTGTCAACACTGATTTATTTTTAGACACTCATAGAGCGTGGTCGTCTTCTTTTTCTAAAGCACACCCAAAGTACATATTCTTAGATTTCCATGTTTGCTTTCTTTAAAGTACAGTGAAGGACTTCCAGCCCAGACAGATGGTGTACACCTGTTTCTCCCTTTTCTTTCCCATTCCTCTCCACTAAGTACAACTGTAAACTCTGGAAACAACCCAAGACTCAACCCAAAAAGAGCTTGGACAGGTTGTCAATAGGTAAATGGGTTAGAGACCTGAGAAATATCCCAGAGACATATGGCTGCATCCCCCACCCCACACACAAAAAAGGCCACCAAGATTCGTTGTCTTCCAACCACCAGCTTAGCCACAGAAGGCGACATGGGTGTGTTCATTCTCCCCCAGATCAAAAGAGAAGCTCTCTGACAACATCATGAGTAGGGGTGATCAGTCAGGATCTCCACAGACAATAAGGGCCAGCAGGGGAATCATTCCTCTTTTCCATCAAATTTGAGACAACCCTCCTGGGAGTCTCTTTGTCTACATGGAACCTGATTCCTCCTTTTTCCAGAGACTTTGGCCATCTTGTGGTAGGAGGGAATGGGAGTTACCAGTGAGATCCTGTCACGCCTCTCCCCAACCCCTCCCAATCTGGGGAGCCCCCTTCTGCCCCTTTAGGCAGTATTACTGGGGAAAAGGAGAAGACCAGCTGCAACAGATAAACCAAACAGACAAAAACAGAACTGCAAAAGCTCTGAAAGTCCACTGACAGTCTACTAAAGTAGGCCAAGACCAGCGAGCTAAACCTAAAGAAGGTGACCGCTAAAATAATAAATAAAAATAAAAATCATTTTAAAAGACCAGAATCTTTTAACTGTGAGGAAACAAAACTTCCCTGGATTTTTCAGTATTCCTATAAATAGATCATAGTTCCTAAGATTTTACACACCTTGAAAATTAGACCTGGAGCCATTTGTCTACTTGATTGTTCTGATCTGAAAGATAGTAGAAGTTCTCCTCTCTCTCTGGGGTCCAAATAGTTACACTCTTGCTATATTCCTAGATTAAGCCACCAGAGAGCCTGGAAGACTGAGGGTATCTTCTGCCATATCTACATTTTAAGAAAGAATGAGGACATGGACATTGGAAAGAGCTCTTGTCTGTTGTATCTGAGACATTGGGCTATCTGGTGCCCATCAAAAATTTTATTTATGTACAAAACTTTTAGGAAGGTGGAGGTGTCTGCCTCTTTCCCCTTTTTATAAGTAGAGAAAAAAATTTCCTTTCTCACCTATGACATATCTAGGTGCTCATGTAGGAAAAATTCCCAACACTTTCATCTTGTCACCCTAGAAGTAAGGTAAAGTTCCTTAGGGGGTCTGATCCTTTATTATGTATTATGATGTGTTTAATGAAAAAATCTGTCACTGATTCAGAACACCTATGTATGATTATTAGAATTATTTAAATGGATATTAAAGACACTCTACTAATATAATAGGTAAAATGTTCAGGATTCAATTGAAAATCCCCCCACCATTTAAGAAATAAGAAAATTATAGCTTAAATAATAAAAGACAATTAACTGATCCTAATACTGAACTGAATCAGATGTTGGAGTAACCTTACGAGGATCTTAAAGCAGCTATCATAAAAATGCTTCAATGATCAATTGCAGATTCTCTTGAAACAATTTTTTTTAAAAGAAAATCTCAGAAAAGAATTAAAAGTTATAAAAAACAATCAAACTGACTGTACTGCTGAACTGAATGAATAAGCATTTTCAGAACTCTAATGAAAAACTGATGAACTCATAAAAGTGCTAACAAAAGATCAAGATGAAAAAAAAAATTAATTACATGGGACTGAGTGAACTGATGAGGATGAGTATAATTTTTGTGACTCTCTGTCTGAATTAAAAAAAAAAAAATCCAACAAGGACTCAGAGGCAAAGAATATACAAATCATTTTTCACTGCAAAGTAAAGGAGCTGTTACAGTGGAGGATTACTGGACTGAATGTCAATATTATGACATAGTATGAGTGTGTTTCATGTTTGGTAATTGCAATCATTGTTGCTTTTGTTGTGGTCATCCATGTACAATGCTTGGTGTCAGTCTATTTATCTCTTGTAAAAATAAAATACAGTGTGTGTGTGTGGAAAAAAAAAAGAATTAAAAGTTATAAAAAACAATCAAATGGATACTATAGAACTAAAAATTATAGTCAAATTGATATTATACAACTAAAAAATAGAGTAAAACAAATTTTTATAAACTTACTAGATGTACTCAATAGTAGAGACCATAGGGAACTGTAGAACAAGAATAGAAGATGCCACATGTGTTTCTTCAGAGTCCCAGAAGATGAGAAAGAGAATGGAGCTAAAAGAGTGTATGAATAAATAACGGTTGAACATTTTCCCAAACTGGAAAAATATACAAACCAACAGATCCAAGAAGCTGAGTGGATCTCTATCAGAATAAACCCCCCCAAAATCTATAACACAGATATCATAATTAAATTTTGGAAAACTAAAGGTAAAGGAACCTAAATGAAAATGAGGTTTCCATAATTCACACCAAGTGGAAAAATGTTGATACCAGTAGATTGTTATACATCACGTATTCATTTTGTAATACCCAGAGCAACCACTAGAAAACTATATGAAGAAATATATCCAAAAGCACTGTAAATAAAGTGAGAACTTAAAGGTACTTTCAAAGCAATCTGAGTAAAGTAATTTTTCTTAATTTTGGTACTCCCTCCCCCCATTTTTACCCTTGTCTCTTCCACACATGTATTGACATCAATTTTTTAAACCCCAAGTTCCCATTAAGGGAGCCTTAAAATCATTGCTGAAAACCTACCTATCTCAGGGATAAGGTATTTGAGGCTCTAACGGTTTCTTTTCCTTTTCCTACCACACACTGCAGCTCCCAGTCAAAGGTCTCCAAATCTTGCTGTTTATCAGCATGACTTAAAGAGCTTTTAATGGGATGAACTAAGCCAGAATTTCTGGGGGTGATATTCAGGTGAGACTCAGGTATTACTACAGTTAAATTTTTCCAAGAGATTCTAATGTGTAGCCAAGTTTGAGAACCAGTGATCTAAGTGGTTACTTACAACATTCAGTAACCTTTTGTTGAAGAAATTCTATGTGTTGATTTAGCATATGGACACTTGGAACTGGAGGAAGATATCTACATAAACATGTAAGAAAAAAATGACAGAAATGATCAATAAGGCGAGTCATCACTTATTTTAAGAATGGGCATTTCTAAATTTGGGGGATTTAAACTTTGTTGTAATCATTTCCCAAACAACTGTTACCTCTCAGTCATCAGTGGTTTAATCTTGAATGTTAAGAGTCACATTAATCTGTAGCATTAAAATAAACCCTAAAAATAAAATTACCTAGAAAATCATAATTAATCAGAAACATATGTAATACTTTTGGACCATGACTGCCTGCTTTCCTTCAGTTTCTGCTTCGTGCTGTCATTTCTACTTATGTTTAACAATAATTGAACATTTGATGAGAATCTGTTAAATTCTGCTTTTGATAACATTTTTCTTTGGTTAAGATCTTTCATTCTTTTATTTTCATTCAAAATTCTATATATATTTTTTCCCTTTTACTGGGGTAAAATTTTTATACAGAGCAAGAAATACATAGCTTGTCACTGTTAAACTGGGTGAGTATTGACAAGTGTAATATTATCCAAATAAAACATTTTGCATCATATAGAAAGTTTTCTTACTCCTCTGTTCAGTCAATTCAATAAGCAACCTCTGTATTCATTTCTATCAGCACATATTTGTTTTGCCTGTTCTTGAACTTCACATACATAAAATCATACATTATGAACTCATTTGTGTTTATCTTTTTGGCTCAGCATAATATTATAGCTGTGAGATTCATCCATTTTGCTGTGTATCTTAGAAGTTCATTCTTATGTATTGCTGAGTAGTATTCCATTATTTGAAAGTAACCTAATTATTTTGTCCATTTTCATGCTCACATAGGTGTTATTTTTAGGTTTTGGCTGTTATCAATAAAGCTGCTTTAAAGACTCTTGTACAAGTGTTTGTAAGGACATATGTTTTCATTTCTCTTGGGTGAGTTTTCTCCCAGGAGGGCAACTGTTATGTCACACCTTAAATGTTTAACTTTAAAAATGACTTTTTAAGAAGTTAACTGTACTGTTTTTAAATTCCAAGAAGCAATGCATGAGGGTTCTAGTAGCTCTACTTCCTTATCAACATTTGGTTTGGTCAGTTTTTCATTGAACCATTCTCATGGGTGTGAAGTAGTAAAGTTTACTATTTTGCAGAATTTTTTCAAGTATGATGACATGAAATTGTTTATCTTTGAGACAACTAATTTAATTTTGAGGTTTATATTTAATTTTTTTAGGAAGAAATTTAGTTTTCTCAATTACAGGTATCTCATTGTAAAGAAAAGTCTGTTTTCTGAGTTTTTGAAAAGGTAATAAACCCAATATAATCATGTTTTTCTTTCTCTGTAACTTATCTTTGGCCTAGTTGAAATTTTACTTTTAAATTTTATTATTATTTTTTTAATAAATGATGTCACAGAGCTTGGTCTTTCTTGTTTTTGTTTTCTTTATTTAGCAAAATAATTTTGAGAATCATCTATATTGTTTGTGTCAAAAGTTCACTCTTTTTTTAAATTCAGATATAATTGATATATAATATCATGTAAGTATAAAGTGTACAGAGTGTTTATTTGACACATTTATATATTGCAATGTGATTACCACTATAGCATTAGCTAACACCTCCTTCAGGTTATATAATTATTATTTCATTTTGTGGTGAGAACATATAAGATCTATTTTCTTAGCAACTTTGTGGTGTATAATATAGTACTGTTGACCATACCACAATGCTCGTCATTAGATCTCCAGAACTTATTTATCTTCTAATTGCAAGTTTGTATGCTTTGACTAACATATTCCCACTTTCCCCACCCCCGAGCCCCTGATAACATCATTCTACTCTCTTGTTTCTAAAAGTTCAGCTTTTGTAGATTCTATATATAAGTGATGTCATACAGTATTTGTCTTTCTCTGTCTGACTGATTTCATTTAGCATAACGCTCTCAAGTTTTATCCATGTTGTTGCAAATGGCAGAATATCCTTCTTTCTTATAGCTGAATAATATTTCATTGTGTGCACACACATCTGTGTGTACACACATCTTTGTTATCCAATCACCCATTGACAGACACTTACATTGTTTCCATATCTTGTTTATACAACTCAATGACAAAAGGCAAAAATCTGATTAAAGCACAGCACTACAACTGAACAGACATTTCTCCAATGAAGACATAATCAAATGGTCAACAGGTACATGAAAAGATGCTCAACATCACTAACAATTAGGGAAATGCAAATCAAAACCAAAATGAGATATCATCTCAAACCTGTTAGAATAGCTATCATCAAGAAGAGGAGAGATAACAAGTATTGGCAAGAACGTGGATAACAAGGAAGCCTTGTGCACTCGCTATTAGTGGGAATGTAAATTGATACAACCACTGTGGAAAATAGTGTAGAGGTTCTTCAAAAAACTAAAAATAAAACTACCTTATCATCCAGAAATTTCACTTCTGGTTATATATCCAAAGGAAAAGAGAACGGTATTGAAAAGATATCTGCACTCCCATGTTTATTGCAGCGTTATTCACAATTGTTCATTTCTTTTACCAGTAGCTAAACTAATGGTTGTCTTAATACCAGACAAAGCAGATTTCAGAGCAGAGTTTTGTCAGGGTTTATCAGAGTTTCAACACTCCACAAAACTGCAGCAGCAAACACATTCTTTTAAAATTTAAATGGAACATTTGCCAAGATAGATGATATTCTGAGTCGTAAAGCAAGTTTCAATAAATTGAAAATTATTTAAATTATACAAAATGAGCTTTTTAAACATAATTTATTCATTCATTCACCTGTTACATACAATTAAAAAATCACAAATATTTCTCAATTTATAAGGTATATGATATTTAAAAATCTGGATAATTGATAAACTAGCTAATGTGAAATCCCCAAGAAACATGGACTATTATAAATATGTGTCTTTAGATCAGTGACTTATGAATAACCTCTTTTAAATAGGAGGAGATAGAATAGAGATAATAAAAAAGTAGACAATTCTCTCCTTTTAAAAGTTACTGATTTTCTATTTAAAAGTAATCAGTTTTTCATACAATCCTAGAATGAGGAATTAGACTTTGAATGTTCCTTACCACTTTGGAGTGAAAACAAGGTAGGTGATTATCCAAATCAATTTTACTTGAGACTGATAAATTTTTCTCCAGTTTTTAAATAACAATTCTTTAATGTATGTTCTATAATGTTGTTCCTTATATTTATTATATGTACATATTTTATTTCTTATGCTTAAATGTATCATAATCAAGTATCTTTTTAAACTATGTAGTGATTCTAATAATATTGTTTTATCACCAAGTCCAGTGTCTATATGGAGAGTATATTAAACCAGTTATATTCTGAGATTAAGTTTAAACTTTATTAATCTATATTGTTTGTTTATAGGTGATGCTTAATGAAAAAAAATGAATAAGAGTTGACTGATCTAAATTAGAATCTTGTGTCTGCCACTTTCCAGATTTACAAACCAAGAAAAATCATTTCATCCTTCTGCTTATCAGAATTTTAGTTCTAAATATAATGGGAATGAATGATAAAGTATATATGTATATTACTATTATTATTTATTTTTTTCTATTACATGATTTCCTAATTGTAGAACCTCTATCTATTGCAGTTTTAATATTTTGAGTCATTTCACTGCTTCGGTAGAATCTTTTCTATTTGTTGCTGCTAATAAATCATATCTTTTGGTGAATTCTCTCTCACAGTGACAGGTGGTCACAAAATTTGGAAGCTGTTTTCGTATTAACAAAATTTATGCGAGCAAAGGCTTGATAAATAATTGCACACTGGAACTTGTGCTCCTGAAAAACTTCCTTTTGAAAGCCATTCACCATACTCTAAAGACCTTTGTATTTTACTACAGAATGACTTGAGGTCATGTGATGAAAAACCCAGAGGATAAGAGGCCATTCATTGTTCACATTCCAGTTTCTCCCGAGCTTCCAGCTGACTGCAACTGTCTAATTGATCTCCAGACATCAACAAGGCAAAACAAAACAAAACAAAAAACCAAAAACGTCAAATTGAGTAAAGTCAACACACAAAATCATGATATCATAAAGTGTGGAATTATATTTTGCAATAGTTTGTTACATAGACTGGTGGGCAGAATAATGATCCCTAAAGTATGTCCAGGTCCTAATCTCTAACACCTACAAATATATTGACTTACATTGACAAAAAGACTTCTCAGACTTAATTAAAAAACATGAGAAGGGGAGATTATGTTGATTTATTCACATGGACCCAATGAGGCAGGGAGTGTGAATCAGAGAAGGAAGTATGTTGACAGAAGAAGAGGTCCGAGTGATGCAATTGCTGGCTTTGCAGATGGAAAGGGACAATGAGTCAGGGAATGTGGGCAGCCTTTGTGCTATGGACTGAACTTTTGTATCCCCTCAAAATTCATGTGTTAAAACCTAATCCCCAGTGTGATGGTATTTGGAGGTGAGGTCTTTGGGAGATAATTAGAGTTAGATTTGATCATGAGGGTGGGACCATCATAATGAGATTAATGTCCTCTTAAAAAGAGGATGAGAAATAAAAACTCTCTCTCTCTCTCTCTGATTTTTCACCAAGGAAAGATCATGTGAAGACATTACTAGGAAGAAGGTCCTCACCAACCATGCTGACACCTTGTTCTCAGACTTCTGTTAGGGAACTGTTGACCGAAACCAGCCACCTTGGCCAGGACCACTTGCCTGAGTTGTCTCACAACAGGAGGTGCCAAAAAGGAACATGGTGCTGCCCCAAAAATTAACCAGGAGAATTCAGGAGGGGCCAAAAGAAGGAGGAGATGGCCAACCTCCTAGAGTCCTTCTCGCTGGAATCCATCTTGGCAGAGAGATGTGCATACCACTAGGAAGGACACTGAGTCAGACTGGGTCAAGCAAGGTGATTGGCCAGAGATAAGCCGGACACTAACCCCATTGCCATAAAACCTGACACTGAGAGCCATGTGGCAGAGAAGTTCTCCTGGGTTCCCTAACCCTGCTGCTCTCTGCCCAGGCATCCCTTTCCTATAACGCCTCTTGCTTTGTCAGCACTTGTGTCTCCTTAGGCAATTCATTTCCAAGTGTCAGACAAGAGCTCACTCTAAGGCTCTGGAAGGCGTCCCCCTTCCTGCAGCACTTCCAGAGTCCAAAACTGTGAGAAATCAATGTTCGTTGTTTAAGCCATCCATACTATGGTAACTTCTTATAGCAGCCCAAACTGACTAAGACACTCTAGAAGACTTCAAACTAATACAGTCTTGCTGACATCTTGATTTTAGCACAGTGAAGCCCATATCCGAGTCTGACTTCAAGAACTGTAAAATAATAAATTTGTGTTTTTGAAGTCACTAACCTCTTGTACTTTCTTACAGCAGCAATAGGAAACTAATACTACTAAAACACAGAAAAGTGAAACAGAAACCAATACACTACAAGTGAAATACCATTGTAACAAAATCCTAAAACATCTGGCACTGGCTTTCTGTCTGTGTAGGAGAAGGAGGCCTGAATGTAGGTAAGGAGACTGCTGGTGAAGTCTGCTAGAACAGTGAGGAAATTGCTACTAGAGACCAGAGACAAAGAAAACCATGTTTTGCATAGGCAAAACAATTAGGAAATGTGTTGCCTGTGATAAATCGGAAAGCAGAAAATGTAACGAATGAGTTTGTGAATCAGTCAGATTCACAGGCAGCATAATGAAAGTAGTACTTCTCTTTTTTTCTTCTCTAGTATAATAAGGTTTTGCAAGACAGAGATGTGCTAAAGAAATTTTCAAGGAGACTTTAGAGGGATATTATTTTTCACAAGATTTGTTCTCTCATTCTCACACTTTGCAGCTGTCAAAGTTTCTCAAAGCAATACATAACATAAAGACAACTTAGCAGAAGGAAAGAAATCATAAAGATCAGATCAGAAATAAATGAAAAAAAATGAAGGAAACAATAGCAAATAGCAATAAAACTAAAAGCTTGTTCTTTGAGAAGATACACAAAATTGATAAACCATTAGCCACACTTATCAAGAAAAAAAGGGAGAAGACTCAAATCAATAGAATTAGAAATGAAAAAGGAGAAGTAACAACTGACACTGCAGAAATACGAAGGATCATGAGAGATTACTACAAGCAACTATATGTCAATAAAGTGGACAAGCTGGAAGAAATGGGCAAATTCTTAGAAAGCACAACTTTCCGAGACTGAACCAGGAAGAAAGAGAAAATATAAGCAGACCAATAACGAGCACTGAAACTGAAACTGTGATTAAAAATCTTCCAACAAACAAAAGCCCAGGACCAGAGGATTCACAGGTAAATTCTATCAAACATGTAGAGAAGAGGTAACACCCATCCTTCTCAAACTCTTCCAAAATATAGCAGAGGGAGGAACACTCCCAAACTCATTCTATGAAGCCACCATCACCCTGATACCAAAACCAGACAAAGATGTCACAAAAAAAGAAAACTACAGGCCAATATCACTGATGAACATAGATGCAAAAATCCTCAACAAAATACTAGCAAACAGAATCCAACAGCACATTAAAAGGATCATACACCATGATCAAGTGGGGTTTATCCCAGTAATGCAAGGATTCTTCAGTATATGCAAATCAATCAATGTGATAAACCATATTAACACATTGAAGGAGAAAAACATATGAGCATCTCAATAGATGCAGAAAAAGCTTTTCACAAAATTCAACACATATTTATGATAAAACCCTCCAGAAAGTAGGCATAGATGGAACTAACCTCAACATAATAAAGGCTATAATTGACAAATCCACAGCCAACATTGTTCTCATTGGTGAAAAAGTGAAACCATTTCCACAAAGATCAGGAACAAGACAAGGTTGCCCACTCTCACCACTGTTATTCAACATAGTTTTGGAAGTTTTAGCCACAGCAATCAGAGAAGAAAAAGAAATAAAAGGAATCCAAAAAGGAAAAGAAGAAGTAAAACTGTCACTGTTTGCAGATGACATGTTACTATACACAGGGAATCCTAAAGATGCTACCAGAAAACCACTAGAGCTAATCAATGAATTTGGTAAAGTAGCAAGATACAAAATTAATGCACAGAAATCTCTTGCATTCCTATACACTAATGATGAAAAATCTGAAAGAGAAATTAAGGAAGCACTCCCATTTACCACTGCAACAAAAAGAATAAAATACCTAGGAATAAACCTATTAAGGAGACAAAAGACCTGTATGCAGAAAACTATAAGACACTGATGAAAGAAATCAAAGATGATACAAACAGATGGAGAGATATACTATGTTCTTGGATTGGAAGAATCAACATTGTGAAAATGACTCTACTACCCAAAGCAATCTACAGATTCAATGCCATCCCTATCAAACTACCAAAAGCATTTTTCACAGAACTAGGACAAAACATTTCACAATTTGTATGGAAACAC
The DNA here is from genome assembly GCF_965194805.1 of Balaenoptera borealis. Lineage (NCBI taxonomy): Eukaryota > Metazoa > Chordata > Mammalia > Artiodactyla > Balaenopteridae > Balaenoptera > Balaenoptera borealis. The sequence goes on from NC_138862.1 coordinate 23,272,223, forward strand.
AAAAGACCCTGAACAGCCAAAGCAATCTTGAGAAAGAAAAAGGGAGCTGGAGGAATCAGGCTCCCTGACTTCAGACTATACTACAAAGCTACAGTAGTCAAGGCAGTATGGTTCTGGCACACAAACAGAAATATAGATCAATGGAAAGGGATAGAAAGCCCAGAGGTAAACCCACACACATATGGTCACCTTATTTTTGATAAAGGAGGGAAGAATATACGATTCAGAAAAGACAGCATCTTCAATAAGTGGTGCTGGGAAAACTGGACAGCTACATGTTAAAGAATGAAATTAGAACACTCCCTAACACCATACACAAAAATAAATTTAAAATGGATTAAAGACCTAAATATAAGTCCAGACACTATAAACGTCTTAGAGGAAAACATAGGCAGACTCTCTATGACATAAATCACAGCAAGATCCTTTTTGGCTCGCCTCCTAGAGAAATGGAAATAAATACAAAAATAAACAAATAGGATCTAATGAAACTTAAAAGCTTTTGCACAGCAAAGGAAACCATAAACAAGACAAAAAGACAACCCTCAGAATGGGAGAAAATATTTGCAAATGAAGCAACTGACAAAGGATTAATCTCCAAAAATATACAAGCAGCTCATGCAGCTCAATATCAAAAAAACAAACAACCCAATCCAAAAATGGGCAGAAGACCTAAATAGACATTTCTCCAAAGAAGATATACAGATTGCCAACAAACACATGAAAGGATGCTCAACATCACTAATTATTAGAGAAATGCAAATCAAAACTACAATGAGGTATCCCCTCACACTGGTCAGAATGGCCATCATCAAAAAATCTACAAATAATAAATGCTAGAGAGGGTGTGGAGAAAAGGGAACCCTCTTGCACTGTTGGTGAGAATGTAAATTGATACAGCCACTATGGAGAACAGTAGGGAGGTTCTTTAAAAAATTAAAAATAGAACTACCATATACGACCTGGCTATCCCACTCCTGGGCATATACCCTGAGAAAACCATAATTCAAAAAGAGTTATGTACCACATTGTTCATTGCAGCACTATTTACAATAGCCAGGACATGGAATCAACCTAAGTGCCCATCGACAGATGAATGGATAAGAAGATGTGACACATATATATAATGGAATATTACTCAGCCATAAAAAGAAACGAAATTGAGTTATTTGTAGTGAGGTGGATGGACCTAGAGACTGTCATGCAGAGTGAAGTAAGTCAGAAAGAGAAAAACAAATACCGGATGCTAACACATATATATGGAATCTAAAAAAAAAAAAAAAAATGTTCTTAAGAACCTAGGGGCAGGACAGGAATAAAGATGCAGACGCAGATAATGGACTTGAGGTCACGGGGAGGGGTAAGGGTAAGCTGGGACGAAGTGAGAGAGTGGCATGGACATATATACACTACCAAATGTAAAATAGCTAGTAGGAGGCAGCCGCATAGCACAGGGAGATCAGCTCAATGCTTTGTATCCACCTAAAGGGGTGGGATAGGGAAGGCGGGAAGGGAGACACAAGAGGGAGGGGATATGGGAATATATGTATACGTATAGCTTATTCATTTTGTTATACAGCAGTAAGTAACACAACATTGTAAAGCAATTATACTCCAATAAAGATGTTAAAAAATAATACATAACATAAAGACAAACATCAAAGTCAGGGTATTACTAGTAAAACATAGTCTTGAGATGCAAAATCAAATCAAATGTGTCCTTTGTTAAGGTATCAGTAATTTAATGAAGTGCCTTGTAAAGTTTCTTAACTGGACAAATGAGCTTTTAAGACTCTTAAGGGAATTTACAATTCATCCCATTTTGTATCCTTATATAGAGAGGGAAATGTCTCAGAGAGATTTGAAAGTGTGAATTTTGTCTAATGTGGTGGATTACAATTTAACACATACAAAACTCACACTCTTTTTAAAGGACTTGTATCAGCTTGAAGTCAATGGGCTTAGTTTAAATGAAAATAGATTTCTAGGTACTAAATACATCTGGTCAGGAAGCAGGCCAAAAAATTTACTCATAACCACACATCATTTTCTACATAAAAGCAAAGATATCAAAAGTCACCCTAAGAGTCACTGGGAAGAATAATTTTAGTAACCACTTCCAGGGAGTAGAACCAGATCTAAATTGTGGAAAATCCCCTATAGTGAAGGAAGGGGGAATTACATTTCTTCCTGGACTTACCATGAGGTTAGATCCTAATAAACCCATCGTTAAGTATCATAAATTGAAAATGCATTTAATACACCTAACCTACAAAATATCATAGCTTAGCCTAGCCTACCTTAAATACGCTCAGAATATTTACATGAGCCTACACTTGGGCAAAGTCATCGAATACAAAGCCTATTTTATAATAAAGTGTTGAGTATTTTATGTAATTTATTGAATACTATACTGAAAGTGAAAAACAGAACAGTTGTATGGGTACAGTATGATTGTAAGTGTATTCGTCGTGCACCCTCATGATCCTGTGGCCGAGTGTGAGCTGTGGTTCCTGCAGCTGTCCAGCGTCACCTGAGAGGATTGTATTGCATATGGCTAGCCGGGGCAAAGATAAAATTTGCAATTGTAAGTACAGTAGATACTGAATGCCTATCGCTTTTGCACCATCATAAGGTCAAAAAATCCTAAGTCAAACAGTAGTAAGTTGGAGACTGTCAGTAGTAACTCTTGACTGGCTGGACTTCAGAGATTCTACAGAGAAGAAATTGTCAAATGCCCTCATTTCCTCCCTCCTTAATTTTTGAATGGCAGCGTCTATTGGTCTATTGTTATTTTCCTGCCCCTGTCTCACAACTCTATGTAGGGTTTTCTGGGAGCAGTTGTCTTTTTCATGTCCAGGCTTCAGCACTAACAAGGTGCTCTTAATGTATACAGCTTGAGGAACCTTATCAGAACGTGGAATTCATTTAGTTGAATAAATTCTGAAATTTAAACCTGATCCTGATAACATGATGAGGTAAGGTTTTGGAAGTCTTGGGAAGGGGTGAGTGAATTTTGCATGTGGAAAAGACGTGAAGCATTAGGAAACAAAAGGAGGATAGTTCCATACTATAACACAGCTAGTATTCAACAAGTCATACTCTTGTTTACAACTCCTATGCTCACACTTTGATGATGTGTTTATTCACATGACTTTATTTAACCAGTTGGACATCGCAAGTGTGATGAAAAAAGGCTTGGTAAGTATGTACACATTGGAGCTTCCATTTTTAAGATTCCCTCTCAGAAGCCAGTAGTCACATAAATGAGCTCCACTACACCGCATGGAACAAAATAATTGCCAAGCTAAGTCAAGGTAGCATACATAGTCATGGCAAATATTACACTGTTGATGTTTTAAACTATTACATTTGGGTTTGATTTGTTATTCAGCAATAGATAACTGAAACAAAAATAGAAGTAATAAAATGGAAAGCCATTCTTTCTACTTTTTCAGGCTCAAATTTAGCCTATTAAATAATTTATGAAGTTATATATTATGAAACCATTGACTTTATTTATGGTTTGTCTCTAAAGGATATGAAATAGCTGCCTAACACAGTGTTGAAATATGGCAGGTATAGAGATAATCATAACTACCATTTATTTGGCATTTTGTGTGGTAGACACTGCTTAAAGAACTTCATAAACATTATCTCAATAAATCCTTACATTGATTCTTGGAGATAAATATTACTCACTTTAGAATCATTATTTTATTGATGAGAAAGTCAAGTTCTAAATTTGTATATAAATTGTTTAAGTTCAGAGCTAGCAATAGGTAGTAGGAATTGGTATGTGAGCCTGGGTGTATTCTAATTCCAATATCTAGGTTCTTATCTATTTCTTATTATTACTTCAATGATCCCAGTTCTATTCCCACTGCAATTTTGTGGGCAATTCTTCCTTCATCTTTTTTTTTTTTTTCTTTCCTGGTGAGTATAAATGTGAATTTCTTGGTTTCTGAGTTAGTGAAAGTTGCATTTATGCTTTTCAGAGGGTGTTTTGGTTAGAATTGGAAGAGGAGCTTCACATAATCAAGCTTGATGATGAAGCTTCTGCAACCCCCCTTGAGTGATCTTGAGTATGTATTTTACAAAGTTTGGGTCCTTGCTTACAAATAAGATGACTATTTTCTTCTCCCAGTCAATACCTCCAAGTATAAAGAAAATTGCAACTTCTATCTAAAACTCTCCATTTATAAACGACCCTTCCATGAGAATTTGTAATGACTTGATCTCCAGATGTGATAGTATACAAATGTTTTGGATTGATTTTGGTAATCATTTTTTCTTCTATATATTCTTTCTTCAATCTTGCTGGTCAGTTTCAGACATTGATCATGCTTATGATAGGTGAAAGGAAGATTAAACTGATCCAGTAGGGAATGTGAAAATTGGAGATGGAAGAGGAGATGTTGATATGAACTGAATCATCAAGTTAATCTTTTTCCAAACACTAACATGCCTTAATACTAGAAACATCTGCCTTTATAGCCTGCTGGATTAATAAAAAGTCACAGTAAATTAAATTTTGATTAAATTTTATATTATTCTAGTACAGTAGTACAGTTGTCTCTCCCATCTTAAGTTATCCAGGTAAGTTGCAATACTCAAATGTATACATTTTGTTTTGGAGAACAAATCTATGCCAAGAATAAGTACATATACAAGACACTGCACATAGAGAATATTATTTTTATTTTGAGAACATTCTAAATTGTGTATTGAAAAAAATCTTTCAGAAAAGAAAGAAATTTAAAAAGAAATTTAACATGCTAACTCCATGTATGACATGAATCTTAGGAGACATACATTCATTACTTGCACCACAAGTAAAGAGGATTTATGGAGGCAGTGGCTTGGGTTAGAAAGAAATAGAAGAAACTCTAAAAGATTAACAGGATTAACTAGTCAATTCTCTTCATATATCAGCGACTTGGTTTTGGTCTATTTCTCATGACATATTTTGCATTTTATTATAACTATTCTTTCATTAAATATAAGATACTAAGAGAACAAACACAAAATATATCTGTCCCCATTTTTTCACCCTTCAAAGCTTATTTAATGTTATTTTTATTCTATATGTATATGTACTTTGGGCAATTTGTAAAGCTTATATTGAAAATTGCCCCCTTGTGAAAATTCAGCTTTTTTTTTTTTCATTTTAAGAATGAGTTAAATTTACACTGGTTATAAAAATAAAAAGAAAGAAAACACTTTGTAAAAGCTTGTGAGATGTCATTAACTTCTCTTCGCTTTTAACTCACAAAATCCTAAAAGAAGATAATCTATATGAGAAATAAAATTCCAACATGAACTAGAAGTGAATACTGGCTTATCATTAAAAGTGTGTCTTTTAACCCAGTGCGTATCAAATTTTTGTGTACGTCAGAATTATCAGAAAGGCTTATTAAAAGACAGACCCTGGGCCCTTCTCCCAGATTATTCTGATTTACTAGGTCCGTGGTTGGGTCCAGAAGCTTCCATTTCTAACAAGTTCCCAGGTGGTGTTGATGCTGCTCATCTGGGGACCACGTTCTGAGAACCACTGCTCTTACCAACTGTTTATTCATTAAATTCTCTGACTGGGCACAGCGTAGAAGCCAAAAGACTGTGACTCAGGGTGAGGCAAGATGACATAAAGCATTCTCTTCTTTTGAATATATAGAGATAGGTTTGGCAATTTTTTTTTTTAAATACAAAATATTTGTCAAGTCATAAGCTCTCTCACTGCAGAGATATTATTCAAAATAAACATAAATGCAACACTTTATTAAAGTAAAAGTATTTTTACTATTAATATACAAATGGCAAAGAGTGACAATTTTGATATACTGTTAAGCCATACTTTCAATGTCTCTCATAAATACAAAACTTCAACATTTGCAGTATAATTTTTACAGTTTAGACATATATATACAGCATTTCATAGGAACATACTCTATTGAAACAATAAGAAAACTTTGTGGTAGCTAACAAGAATATAGAATTTGAATGGCATATATAAGTTAAAGAAAATAAAAGGCAGCGTGTTTTAATGCATACTGAACACAGCATAGAATTCACATACCAAAAAAATAAGATTTTTTTTTTAACCTTTATTTCTAAGTTCACAGATACCTAACAGAGTTTAGAGGCAAATGCTAAACCATGAACATTCCTTTAAGAATTGGAACAGATATGTTTCCTCTTAACAGTACCATTTATTTTACACAATGCTTGTTGTTCAGTAAAAAAAAAAAATCCTACTTGCAAAATTGAATCATAGGTTCTATCTATGTTAACCCTCTCCTCTGGATTTCTCCTTTGGGTCAGTATAATTGGCCTTAATTTTTATCTACACAATTTTCCTTGTCCCTGCTCCAACACTTCTCATACTAAGATCCTATTTACCTACTCCAAATGTCAGAGGTCTGTTTGCCTTTCTGGATTCTTTCAGTTCTTTGCTCCTCTATTCTCCTATGCCTGGTTGTGATTTGAAATGCTCCAACAGTCATTGCTTTGCTTATTCTTTTCCAAGGAAGGCTAAAACCAGATGCTAAAAGGTATACATTTTAATTTTGGAAAACAATTAAAATAAGTGGTAATATTAAATTTGGGCAATCTTTATATTAATTATGAACATCATGTGATCAAAATTCTGAAAATATTATTAAAAAATTAAAGTGGTGGTACCGATTAATGTAGTTAAGGTATTGATAAAATCCTATAGTGAATAATAAACTATTTTTCTAAGAATATTAAATATGTTATCAAATAAATATTAAGCATTGCATATAATATGAGTCTATGAGGAGAAATTATTAGCACTCTGTATAATGTTGTTAAATAGCTGCATCGACATGGGAAAATGCAATTTTTAAAAAAGGAGAAGAGGGACTTGGAAGTAAATTATATTTGTTCAGCAACTACTACATCTAGGCTCAGTTACACATGTAATCATTTCATCTCAGAACATTATTAAGCCTGTGAGTAGAAGACTTTTTTGAGAGATTTTCATTTTAGGATTGAAGCACTTCATTTCCGTGACCTTCCACAGTTGAATTTTGGCATATGCTAACACATCCATATGTGATTTCAGTGTGAAAGACAATGCAATAATGCTTCAAAGGGTTAATAAGAAGATGCAAATCTTTTCTCTCTAAAGATAAGTAATGCAAACCATCTCATTTAAAAAATGTATTTTCATCTACTCGTAAAGTCTGTTGAATAAGCACTTGGAGGGATTGAAGTTGAGCATTTACATTATTCTCTGTGATAAAGAATATTGCAAATTTAATAAGTAATTGTAATATGCTATTCCAATATTTCCTAAAATTAAGAAATGGAGATTATTCTTCCTATCGCTTCAGCTGTAGATATTTTCATCAGTGTGTTTTATCATCAACAGTGAAGGATGATTTATGATCCCCAATCAGATATATAACAGGAATAATGCAGACTCAAGTGACACCACAATAATTTACCCTATTTTAAAAAGTGTCTGTTGTCTTTGTCTTAAAACTAGTAAAATTCAATTTCAACAGTATCTAGAATGTATTTATTGTCTAGAACAACAAGAACAAATTAAGTATATTTTGTGTGTGCATTAAAATAATTGCTTTGCCATGAGTGGAAATAAGTTACACAGTATAATTTGTTTCATTGAGATTTTGTATTGAAGGTGAAGTAGTCTGAACTGAGCTTATTCACTAAATGTAAATAAGAGAGTAACATACAAGTGTCATAGATATAAGCGAAATATATCAAGAAAGATTGCAGGTTTTTTTCTTTTAATAAAGCAGAATGTCATGCTAATCCAAAGGCACAAATACATCTTAAATATTTAAAATAAGAAGCATAAACTTAAGGTGTGAGTATAAAGTTCCAATTAATTGTTGGCACTCAAATAATTTGATTAATAAAAACTTTCTGTTTATATAAATGTTTAATTCAAAGACCAAGTTTCATGTAAACTTTGCTGGATCAAATAGTCTTTGAAAAAATGTTTTCATAGGTATTAATAGTAAAAAATGAAGTAAAACTCGAGAAACATTACATTAATGTTAGACATTAGTATCAATAGAATGGCCATAAATCAACCCATGAAAATAATAAATCAAAATTCTTACATTTCTTTGCAGATCATTGTAAAATATGTTGATACATAAATTTGTGCCAGTTTTATAAACAAAATACTGCTAAAATGCTGATATTATTGTTCCCTCTTATATGTTATTGGATATAGATTGTCATTGCCTAATTGCACATAACCTATCAAGAAATACCAATATTTTCAGTGATATCTTTGCTTCTTTGTTTAAAGTAGCATAGGGTTCTGATTATTTAACACTACTTATATTCAGTTCAATATTTTGACATTTTATACTAATGTTTAAGTGTACTCTTAGACAGTAAAAATAACATTTATACAGTTGTATGGATATGTTTAGTCTAGAATAAGAATGAAAAATAAGAAACAGATCATTTCAGTTCTACTCATATTTTACAATTTACTACAAGCCAGCTCTTATTTGGAAACTTTTATAAGTAGAGTCATTTGGAGCATTCCATTGAAATGTAAAAAGAAAAAAAAAAATGTTTATCACAGTATTGCCTTGCTCTTGCAGGGCATAGAGTTCAAGGACAAGAGGTAAGGACCACTCAGACAATTGAAACAGTGCACTTGAAACAGTCTGTTTACAGTTAGTTCCAGATTATCTGTTAACTTCAGATCATTACTCCACATTAGTGGCAAGAAATTTAACAGCATACGTATGTATATATATGTGTGTATATATATATATATATATATATATATATATATATATATATATATATATATATATATATATATATATATATATATAATATTTAATTAAACTGCTTTACATAGAAAGCCCAAAGACATGCGAGAAACAGGACTTTCAAACTGAGGGAAAAACAATCTTTGTTTTTTATTATGATTTCTCTGCTCTTGAAGTATAGCGTGGATATAACAATAGTAAACATGCTAAATTGCTTTCTCAGTTTTCCTAATTCTTTCACCATAATTACTTTAAAACCTCATAGTCCTATCCAGGAAAAATTAGTATCCATGCCTACTGCTTCACGGACACTTTGCTAAGCTTGGTTACTCTGCACAAACCAATTCAAGTATTTTGATTAGTTTTAGCACATTCATGCAAAAGGGATAAAACAGTAAAATAAAGCAAACAGATTATCGGGCAAACATAACTTAAACAGCAACAGTCAAATCCATCAAAAGACCAGTTGGATAATTACTACTCAAATTCCTAGGTAGGCACAGGAATTTTTTTCTTCAGAATATTCCTGAAAATATAGCAAGGAGAGATTCCTACATCATATAACCCTGTAAATTATGGCAAGGACACTGTAGAGATTTAGTGTCTGAACATGCAGATGGGCAGGTTCTGTCCTCTGATAACCATAGTTTTGGAGAATTAGTCGTCTCTCCTTGGTTGACAGTTTCAAGTACTTTGTAAATAAAAGTGTTCATGAGTGACATTAATATTACATTTAATATTTGTCAAATAATCTCCATAGAGAAATACCCTAAAGCAGGTCACTCTGCACTGAGACTTTCCTCCAGGGTTCTACCGGTCTGCATTCCATAACCAGTGCAAGTTTGAGCTATGATACCACCTGAAACAAGAAGTTATGAATGTGATGGGGCCTAAAGAAACCTTTGGCTCTCTAGGGTAAGAAATAATCTAAAACCTGCTCCCAATTGGTATGTATATTTATAATCATAAATACATTTTTTTTTTACCTTACATATAAGTGAAAATCATGTTTCAGCCTTTTACCTCTGGGAGCTTGCATAGCTTGGAAGTTAATAAATATTTTATTCTGGTATATATTACTAATAAGTGACATTAGAAAGTTTGTGTTGAATAGTTAAGGAATTTCTTCAACCCAAGTTGTTTATCAAAATCTTAAAATGACTTCTAGCTACAACATCCAGAATAAAAACAGATAGTGGCAATTCAATTGTTCATCATTGACACTTTTATGGCAATGTCTAAATGTCAATTTCCCCATAATTTAACCACTAAGGATTTTAATTCCCATTAGCCAGTTACATATAAGGATTGACCTATAACACTGGGAACATGAAGTTTTAAACAAAGATTATCTAAAACAATGGGCAAAAATGTATCTGAGGATATGATTCGAAGTATTTGAACACTAAAGACTCATTTTTGATAAAATTATTTTAAAAAGTAAAAGGTAATCACATATTTATAAGTATATCAAGACAACATTGATATTGTTCCCATTTCAATTTACTTTATTTGAAGCTGAGGGCAGAAATCAATATTATTTTCACTTGCAATACATTTCCTTTGTGTGTAATCCATTGTGAGTGAATATGGCATATATAAGAGATAGAGATTTATGGACTCTTTCTAATCTAATTTTACACACAACTAATATTCATTTAAATGGGTAATGATTTTGATCTGGCACTTCAGTCTATTAAAAATTCAACTTTGAAGTAGCATTGTAATTATAACGTAAAAAGAGTTTTCCAAAGTTTCTCTCATATTTAACATCTGCTAAAGATAACTGGCTCCTTCAAGCCTAAGTTCCCTGAAATTCTCTGGATGAAAAGTGTAACCTTTATTAAGTATTTTCATCTTAAACTGAAATCCACTTTAATAATCTATTTGCCCAAGATTGGATTAAAAAACATGCAGGGCTTTCTTATACATTTAACTCACAAAGATTTTGTTTTGTTTGTTTTTCCTTAAACCCCTACTTGTGGAGAGGTTGTGTTATGAAATATAGTTCTTAAGAAATAGAGCACTTTATCCATATAATAAATTGCAGTACTTCAATCATAGAATCAAATTGATACCCAAGAGTTGGTGCCGGTCAGGTCTCTATATTGAAATTCATAACAAAAGAAACAACAACAGCAACAACACAACAACAAAAGGAAATGGACCATGGGCAGGAGTATTTGATCATATGTATATGTGTACAAGCTATTCCAAGCTAGAAGTTTCCCAAGAAATTAAGGTCAATGGAATAGTTTTGGTCATAGGGTCACTGCAATCTAAATGCTCTTTGTAGCATTCATTGTTAAAGACTCTGTGATCTTGGTGTTATGCTTTGCTGTCGTCTTCTTTTGATTGAATGACGTCATTAGAAACCTTAATTTCTATAGTTTCTGGATTTAGGACTTCTTTCCCATTTTCTTCTTTTAAAGGCAATTTTCTGGAAGAGAATAGAAAAATAATAAACAATTGGCTAAGGCACTTTAAGTGGTATCTCAACATTTAAGTTATTGTTTTGTAGAAGGAAATAGAGTACAATTATTAGAATGAAAAAAATCAGATTTGCTAAATATCAAATTGACAGAAATATAATCTAAAAGATAATAATACAATATTGTCTACTGTAAAAATGTGATGTAATGAATAATAATGAATGAAACAATACATTTGCAGATTTGGATGCACCAAATTGTTCATTATAGGGTGGCTTTGGTTTAATAACCCTCTGAAGTATTAAAAATATAATGAAGTGTTTTGGATTATGAAAAAGCCAAAATAATTTTATATGTTAACTAGCTGATTTACTAGTACTCCAGTTTTTCAAGTAAAAACAACCAACAGATGCTGCCATATCTGTTACATAAAATTCAAAAGCTGGGTGAATTAGTAATATTCTTTGGAACTTAATGCCAACAGATATATTTCAGGACTTTTCCACTTTTTTATATTTATTATATATGTTTCTTTAATTGATCTCTTTTCACTATTATTTTTTCTTGATACTTTTGTAATTTTATAGCACTTTTTTGAGTTTCCAATTATAACCTATGAAGCAATAACAACCTTTGTTTCTTAATATTAAGACAGCTTTACAAATCATACTATGATAACAATAAATCAAGATTTAGAGTTTTTTCTACCAGCCTAAACTCAATGCTTTATTATTACATCTTGTGCATATGGTTTTGAAGGCAGTATTTCCTCCTTTGATAAAATAATTTTTTCACATCAAAAAAATTAAGTAACAAATAGAATTCTAATTCACCTCCGTGACTTCAGCCTCACCATTTTATGGAGTAGTGAATGCTACTATGCTAGTTCCTCTGGGATTTATTTGTAATTTCTTTTATGTTTCTGAATGAGAAGAGAAAGCCATGTCTTTTGAAAGTCAAAGCTATTATGCGAAAACTAACCAATTGAAAGTAAATTATTTCATTGCTGGAGTGAAGTAGCATCTACTTTGTACCTACTAGGGCAGGCTCTCTTTTATGTTTATTATAAATAGTGCATTCAGAGTTCTTTTCTCCCATTCCTAAATACTGAAAACATTGATAATAAAGGATTATAAAAACAATGGGTTATTTCTAGCAGCAAAATATACAGAAATTTAGAGCTTGAATGGGAGGTTAGCATAATGCTTAATATATCTCTTACTCACAAAACTATGTATTAAATTTGTCATTAACCAGTGTTGTCAACTAATTCTTGGATGGTGTACTTTTGCATATATATTTATTCACTATTTATATTTATGTTAAATTGTATTTTTAAAGATTACTGTTAATGCTATTATTTTTACGTTGAGTATTTCTTTTCTTTAATTGAGAACCAGAGTAGTTATTAAATCATCTTGTTTTGGTTTGGTTTGGTTTCAAACTATGGCCCGTTCTATGTAAGGGCATTTTCTTAACTAATCTTCATACACACCATTATATCATAGTCAGTGTTAATTAATAGATAGGAATTTGTTTTGTTGTGTAATATTTTGCTTCATTGAAAAAACTTCTGATTTCCGAAGGGAAGTGTATAGATGTGTTTATTTCACACTATTTCTATTTTAGACTGTCATATTCAGAGCAATAGCTAATTTTCTGACACATTTTTATTTCAGTAAAAATCAATCACATTTTGCAAGTATCACTTTTTTAAACAATAAGATTAGTGTAGGAAAATCCAACTTTTTGACATGCTTGCATTATTTTGATATTTTTGCATAAACTTCTGAATATATTTGTGAACAGGAGATTTTTCTCTGATGGTACAAAATCTTCATGTGAAATATCTCAATAGAAAATGGATTTTAGATATTCACATGTACTTTCATTGAAGAAGAAACACCATTGTTTTTAAAATGATGTTATTTGTCAATATGTGCTAGAAATAATTATAATGTGTTCATCACTTTACAAATACTTATCCAAGAATAATTAAGCATTTCAAGCTACATACTCAGGTTCTGTTAGTGGTGTGGTTTCATTTGGCTCATTTACTGGGCTCCCATCTTCATGATTAGTAATTCTTTCATCCTCTGTTCTCATCTCCACTATTGGTTCTTTTGATCCATCTTTCCTAGAAAAATAAAGAAAAAAAAAAATCTTACCTATGAAATGTAAAAAAGGATGCATTATGGAACATGGTTAAAATCTCCACAAAATCCCGCCACCCCTGGATTCTGATCCAGCTTGGTCAGAATAAGAATACCACTAAGAATTTTTTTCCATTTAAATTCATCTAGCCATATATTGTTCAGAAAAAATAGAAAGAAGAAATTCCATTTTGTCTAGAATTATTTTCCTCATCAAAATATTTCACAAAAGTAGTTCAAATTTTCAATTTGATTATGCAGTTTCTTTTGGAAAATAAATGAAAATTATTTCATTAAATAAAAGTTATGACATGAAGTAGCTTCTTCCCCCTAATTAGCCATACACATTAAAATATATATTTTTATTTTAAAAATAACATTAAATAAAAACATGTTGTATTTGAAAAATAACATTGCTTCTATATCAAAATCTGGAAGATAAAATTTATATATAAGATACGTTTAGTTTCAAATGTCTCTGAATTTATATGATTTTAACTATAATGTAACCATTGACATATTTCATATATTTATGTTTTCAAGAAAATAGTTTAAAAAGAACAATATTGTAACATATATGCATGATTATTTTCACTTATAATTTCTTATCCATGTCATTTTGTTAGATGTCTAAAATCTGAAATTAAGTGTGATTTATCATAATTGTGAGTAGAAATTTTACTGCAAGGTTTTGTAGCACAAAAAATAAACAAAAGAAAGAAAAACAAGGAAGCCATTTGCTGATGATAAAGAATGAAGTGAGATATAAGGGTTGAGAATGATGTACTCATCATACAGATTACAAATATGGCACATGAAAAAAAATTTGGAAGGAATGGGTGTTTTCAACTACCCAGGAATATAGTCTTACCATACAATCCCACAATTGTGCCCTATGTGTTTACCCAAATGAGCTGAAAACTTATGTCCACAAAAGAAATCTGTGCATGAATCTGTACAGAAGTTCTATTCATAATTGCCAAAAATTGGAACAAACTGAGATGTCTTTCGACAGGTAAATGGATAAACAAACTGTGGTACATCCATACAGTTGAATATTACTCAGCAGTAAAGAGAAGTGAACTCTCAAGCCAAAGAAAGACATAGAAGAACTTTAAATGCATATTGCTAGGTAAATAAGCCAGTCTGAAAAGGTTACATACTGTGTAATTCCAACTAAATGACATTCTGGAAAAAAAACAAAACAAAACAAAACTATAGAGACAGTAAAAAGATCAGTGGTTGTCAGGGGTTCAGGATGAGGGAGTGAAGGCAGGACGTAATGGTGAAGCACTGGTCATATTAGGGCAGTGAGTGTATCCTATTTGATACTGTAGTGGTTTCGTAATCATATGATGATGAAATTAGTTCTTTAAAATCAAGTAAACTAGGATTACATTTAAAAGAATGCAAACAACAAAAACCCAACAATGGCTCAAATATTTAACAGACCTCACAAATGTTGAGACCTGAAAAGAAAAATATTAAGGCTAATAAAACACTTTGATCAAGTGGCAGGTGTGATGTTGCTTTTGTTTGAGTATGTAGGTACCTCACATAAACACACAAAATTTTGAAGAAAATCTAGAAGTCAACAGTGAAGAACTCTTTTTACATCTTTAAAATTCAAATGTCTGTTGGAGCTGGTGGTTCAAACATGTTTAACAACATCCTCTGTTTTGGGGCTCCAAGGAAGCAAGAGCTATATAATAGTAGAGATGATGAAGAAGCACTTCATCATTAGATTTTAGTTTTTTGTTTTTGTTTTTGTTTTTTCTTGGTTGTTTGCTATTGTTGTTATTCTTCAATTGATTCTTTTAAAAAATTCTTCATGATACCAATGCTCTTGATGACATAGAGGATGATAGTTTGAAAAGCATGGCTATTGATGATTCTGAGCAGAAAAGTGACTCAAAAAACAGATTTTATTTTTAATTATTTTAATAACGGGTACAGATCTGTGAAGAAATGAAACAGAATGCAAAGAAAAGATAGAAAAGATAGTGAATTTTGATTTTAATTGTATACTTTCTTACCAAAAATAAACGGATAAGCAAAGAACTTTAAACTAGAAAGGATAAAATAAACATTATTGAAAAGAAATGAAGGAGTAACATGAGAAAATGGTGAGTTGTCCTAAAATCTTTATTTTTGGTTTTAATAATCTTTTTGATTTTTAGCTTGTTAGCATACAGTAAAGACTAATACAAAAGGGTAGAGAGGGAAAAGTGACTCTCCCTTCCACTGTCTGTAGGATATTTAGTTATCTATCAGAGAGACAATTACTGTTGCATATTTTTGCCTTGTTTCCAAGAGATACTGTAGGCATATGCCAGCATATATGTGTGAAAGTGAATTATTTTTAAACAAAGGATAGCATACTAACTGTGTGTAATTTTACCTTTTCAATTTACACTAGGTATTAGCTGGAAGCCATAAAAGAGCATTTAGAGCTGCCTCAATCTTTTTCATGGTGCATACTTTCCCATTGTATATATTCACCACGAAGTATTTGAACAGTCTCTAACTGACAAACATTTAGGTTGTTTCCAACCTTTCTTATTACAATAAATACTATCTGAAGCACACATATAACCTACATGAGTCTAATTCCTATTCTGTATAAATTACATTTAATTATTCTTCTAGTAATATCAGAATAATTACCAATATGGAATTATAAAGAGTGACAAAGCAATATTTTGTTTAAATTGGCATAAAATATATGTCAGAATTTATAGAAAATTTTACAATTTATAAACTGGTAAACATAGAAATTCTGGCCAGATTTCTAGAACTGATTATTAAGCAGAAAATGATGACAAGTGTAGCAGAGCAGTTAAGAGGATGTGTCCTAGGACCAACCTGGCTGGTTCTCGCAACTCACTGCATAAACATTTCTGGCTTGGTTAGTAAAACAGAGAAGATAAAGATACCAAACTAATTTCTGCTGTGTCCTTAGAATAGTGCCTGACATGCATGCAGTACTCAATCATTGTTAACTGTCCTCACCATCCTAGGAGGGCAAGGAGCATTTATGTTAGGAAATATACTACTAAAACTTGCAACTTGAACAAATTAAATAAGAGCAAAATGAAAATATCTTGATGCAAACTGAGAAAGAATATTTTATACAGTTGATCAATTCTTAAATGAAAATGTAAAGTTCATATAAATAATGGCATCACTAGCATAATCCAAACTTTGGGATAGATTGGGGAAAATATTTGCAACAAATACAACATCAAATGATTAAGGGTCACATTATATAATCAACAAGTGAAAGAAAAGTCAAACAACTCTATGAAAATGTGTAAAGAATATGAACAGGAAATTCCAAGAATAAAGTGACCAAAAGAAAATCATAAAACAAATAAGCTCAGACTCAACCCCGATTAGAAAAATGCAAATTTTAAATGATATTTTTCACTTATTAGATTGAAAAATAAATTGATAATAGTCAGTGTTTGAGAAGCACTGTAGGAAATATATGTTCTGTGATTATTTGGGATGTGAATTGGGAAATATATATTCTATGATTATTTGCAAGGTGAATTGGTACTGGCTTTTGTGGGCAATTTGCCAGTATTTTTCAGTTTTGATCTTCCATTCCATATGTAGGAGCTTCATGTATATTTACAACAGGATTGATGTAAAAACGAAGTTCAAAACAGCATAATATACTTTATTTAATATTATAAAGATATTGGAAGTCTTATCTAAATTTTAACAATAGAGAAGTGGATAAATACACTATGATATATAATACTATGGAATACTACTTATTTATTTTAAAAAAGAGTCAGAAATTCATGTACTGAAATGGGACATTTTGAAGCTGCATTGTTATGTGAGAAAAATTGCACACACACACATACGTATCTACATATGTACATATAAAAATCAGTGTGTGTATGTGTGAGGGGAGGTGTATGTTTGTGTGGTGTGTGAAGGCAGATGTAATTCTTACCTTTGCTTCTCTAGCTTTTTTCATGATTTTTTCTTTATTTTTGAATTTCTGTAGTTTGAAAATTATATGCTTAGGTGTAGTTTTTTGTGTTTTATTTTGATTTTTATCCTTCTTGGTGTCTTCTTTCTTTGTTCTTCTGGTATTCCTTTTGTGCATATGTTTAGCCTTTTGTAGTTGTCCTACAGTATTAGATATTCTGTTTTCTTTTTTTTTCAGTCTTTTTTTTTTGTTTGCTTTTTAGTTTTGACATTTGCTGTTAAGATCTTCTCAAGATTCTTTCCACAGCCATGTCTAGTCTTGCTAATAAGCTGATCAAAGCGATTTTTCATTTCTGTTATGGTGTTTTTGATCTCTAGCATTTCTTTTAGATTCTTTCTTAGAATTTCCACCTCTGCTTACATTTCCCATCCCTTATTCCATCTACTTTATCCATCAGAGTTCTTACCATAAAAAAAAATTCTTCGTCTGATGATTCCAACATTCCTGACTTATCGAATCTGGTTCTGATGCTTGCTCCGCATCTTCAGACTGATTTTTGCCTTCAGTGTGCCTTGTAATTTTTTCTTGATAGTGGGACATGATGTACTGGCTAGAAGGAACTGCTAAATATAGACCTTTAGTAATGTGGTGGTAAATTTTGGTGTAAAGAGGATGCATTCCAGAGTCCCATGATTCGGTCTCTGTCTTTTAGTGAGTCTGTGCCCCCGGACTGTGAACTTCATAATTTTTTCTCATTTTTTTTCCCCTTTAAGTGGAACAGGATGGTTAGAGCGGACTCGAGTTCAGTATTTCCCTTCTCCCATGTGGCAGTAAAGGGGGCCAGAGCTATGTATCCCTCTTTCTGCATGCTGAAAAGCCATTTACACACACACACACACACACACACACTTGACTAGTTACTTCCTATTCTTTTTTATATTTTAGTTCTTTCACAACTTGCTCAGCTAAGTCTGATTAAGTCAATTCATTCTTTTTTGAAAAGTAGTATTTACAACAGAAATTTCTTATTTATTTATCCATTTGATTGTTTTTTAATCGAAATGTGTTTCCCATCACAGTAACTAGATGATGGCAGGGACTAGTTTGCTTCCTCACAGTTGTATCTCTGGAGCTTAGATAGTGCCTGGTTATCTAGGTGTTCAATAAATATTTGCTATTGCAAATTAATGCTTGGGTAAATAAGGGTATACATAAAGTTTGGTAAAATAGTAATCTTTAACCATTTTATAACATAAACTATGAGAATTCAAGATAAATGTTAATTTACATTGAAAGCCAAATAATGGAATATTCTAGGACTTTACAAAATGCCGTCCTGTATGCCATTGACTTTAATTTCTCTTTTTTCCTGCAATATAACGTTCTTTAAATAAGAATGCTCTAAGTGTTTAATTAATGTGTTTTGTAAGAAATCTACACAGTCTTATAACTTGTGATAACATGAAAGGACTAGTCTTAGAATGCTTGGGGTCATATTTAGAAGCTAGTATATATCCAATTAATCAAATCAATTATGTCCTATTTCTCATTGAGGTTTTATATATATTTTTTCCAATTTGAATAATGAATTTTTGAAGAAGAGTTGAAAACTGTTTTCCTAAGGCAGAGGAAATTGTGATTTAAAAACCTATGATAGACAACAAGCATGGAATGAACCATGTGTTTTCATCTTTCCAAGTCTTTAAGGTTAATTAAACTTGGCAGGAATTACAAACACAAGTGTTGGTGGATAAATTACCAATTAATAAAGTCAAATAAAAACAAACAGCAGAACTTAGATGTACCTCATTTTTTTGCACGTGGTCATCAACAACCCTGTAATTAATTAAGACAAAAAAGTGAAGGTCCTTTTTGATTTCTCTCTTTCTTTCATCCCAAAGTTGAATCCGTCAGCAGTACTTGACTCTACCTCATCTATATTTGGGTGCTATACACTTTTATATGCCTATAGTACTACTGGCTTGGTACAGAAGACCATCATTTTCTACCTGGAATATTTCAAGATTCTCCTACCCAGTCTCCCTGATTCCAAATCTTTCCTTTTCACCTACCAACCCTCCAGTAATCCTTCTTCACAAGCAGCTAAATAAACCGTAAAAAAAAAAAAACTTTTAGTCACTTTCTATTTTAAAAATATTTCCTTACTTTGACCAAGAAGATTTAATACTTTTGTACTCAGGTAATTCTCCCACCTGATCGGTACCACTCTCTTTCCCTGCCTCATTCCACTCAGATCCATTTGGCCTTTAAGTAACAAGCTCATTCCTGACTTAATGGCCTTTGTATTTATTGTTACATTGCTTAGAACGTTCCTCCCCTTGATCATTATATTTCTGGCTCTTTATCACTCACTCTTCAGCCTAAGTTTCACCTCCCTGGAGAGGTCTTTAATGACCCAACCTCTAGTGACAATTGTCATTCTGTTTTTCATTTTTCTTAGTGCTTATCACTACCAGACATTTTCAATTTTAGTGTTGATTATCTGTCTTCCTACATTGAAACATGAATTCCATGTGAACAAAGTTCTTGTTTGTTTTGTTCACCACTTTATCCCTAGATTGTATAGAAGTGCTTGTTACCTAGTATTTATTCCATTTAGTTAATAACAAAGCAAGAATGAAGATATATAAAATTCAGTTTTGAGTCAATGTGTGCATATATATATCATATGTATATATGTATAATTATGTTACATAGTACATTGTTTTCTTGATATGTGAAAAAGTAACTAAAACTAAATTTGGTGATATGTTTATTTAGTTAACAAGACAATCTAAAAGTACAGCGAGTTATTAGGAAGTACAATATGTTTTTACGAGGAAAGCAAGAGATATTGAATAGTGAATTGTTTCCACTATATTTACTATGTCATACATTAATATCTCTTTCAAGCATGAAGTAGAGCCTAATTTCTGTTTGTTCTTTGCTATGTGCTGTGTCCAACAAGTAAGCAGGTGACATTTTGACTGTAATATTTAATGTAATTTTTTAATTGAAAATGTATACTAAGTTATTATCCCATGAAGTGAAAATATTCCTTACAGAATATCCATGAAAAATGGTCATAGACAAATTGCCTAGAAAGACTGAAATGGGCTTTGGAGAAACAAAACCAAAAATAAAAATATAAAAACAAAACAAAACAATGTGGCAATGCAAAATGGATTCTCCTATATCCTTAAGCCTAGAAAATAATGTATGAGACCATACACGCTCAAATGTATGTATCAAAAATGAATAGAAATGACTCAACAATAAAATGAAATGAATTGTTGACACACAGAACATCATGAATGAATTCTAAAACATTATGCTGAGTGAAAGAAGGCAGACAAAAAAATACACATTGTAGGAAACTATATCAAGCTTTATAAGAGCTAAAAATTATCTATGATAAAAAAAATCAGATTATTAGTTGCCTGGGGCAGGGGGAGTTGCCTGGAATAGTGTGGGTTGTCTGATAGGAACATAAGAGAACTTTTGAAGATGATGCTAATATGGAAAGCTTTTTGCATTTCACTCTAATTTTTGCATGAAGAAAACATAAATTTTGAGCTCTTTGTAGTGATATACAAAGAGTCTATCATTACTTTGATGCAGATGTCTGATACTCACAGGTATGCAGCTTTTCCTTCTTCAAGTTCTTTACTTTTACCACTGGAGCCACTTTTCTTCCCACACATTCTCCTGGTGATGCACATCAATAACCCACATTGTCGAATAAAGAAGCAGCTGACGTCTGTTACCACAAGAATTAACAAGAGTGCAGCGACTCCCAGACCAATGACCGCTCCAAGCCCAAGACCATTAAAAAGTGTGTCTTAAAAATAAAAGAAAATAATTTTATTAAACTCCAGATTAGAAAAGATTATACAGTTATTTAAAAAAAGAAATAATCTTATCTGAGAAATATTCAACTTAAGAGACAGGAAAAAATATCTTCATTAGCATACTTCAATTTCATGATTGCTGGGAGCTATTGTCTGGTTTTCAAACAATGTTTTAAGCAACTGACATGATAAGGATTTGAAATATTTCTTACAAACTTTCTTTAGAAAAATCACCCTAAGTAACTCTTCTTTCCAATATACTTCTTGATTACCTTTGGGGAAGATAATGAATATTTTATCATAACCCTAACTGTACTCTATCAGAAATTCAGAGCCATTAATAGATCATCACTTTGTTAAAAGAAAAATTATAGTCAAAACTCCTGTAAGAGAAGTGTTAAATAAATGCTCTTTATGGAATCATTTTAGTTTTAAGACTTGGGCTTGCAAATGATGCTGGAGCACTTTGCTTTGACAGAGAATGCTCTTTAAAATATCTGCCTAGAAATATTTTAAAAATCATCATTTCAGAAAAAATGGTTTACTTGTATTTTTCCAGTTAATATTTTAACAAATCGTATTAGACTAGAAGCAAACTTTAACAGAGTTGTGGTAATTATGACCTTTCTGAAGTCATATCATGAAAAGGTAGGGGAAGATGGGAGCCACTTTTCTGTGACATATGGTTGCAGGAAATTCCAAAAGTCATGGAATTCATGAAAGAGGTGATGGAGAATAGGGTGGAATAGGCTGACTGACAGAGTAAAAATGGCAAGAGTGGCTAGGACAGCAAAAATGAATCAAACGTTATATGCCTGTAGTCGAATATGAGGGTAGATTACACAACTATAACAATGCAGATAGGAAAGTGAGCACAATGGAAAGACACAGGATTAAACTGGTGATACTGTGTTATCTAGAGGGAAAAAAGAGAATTATATGACAATTTTATAGAATTGTTAAAATGATCAACATGATCATGTTAAAATTTGCTTATGTAACATTATAAAATTATAATTATCATTTTTAATCATAAAATATAATTTTCACTCAGCATCATAATCACATGCTCAGCCTGTGAGTGGTGTGCAATGCAAGTGACAGATACAGGGAGAGATGCAACTTTGAGTTTTGAGAAAACCACTTCCAAAAAAAATGTATATGTAAAACAAAGATTTTGTAAGTCATATTTTTAAAGTTAGGTCCAATATATTTTAATCATGACTGAAGAAATTGTGATCCAAAGGAACTGATATAACTGTCCTTATGTTGAATCTTCCACTAACAGGCCAGTCTTGAATATGTCACACCTGTCTGAATCCTAGTTTATTTTTCTGAGTCTAATGTCTAAACTTATTTTACTTTTTTCCAGGAAATACATGTTATTTATATTTCTTAACACTCTCAGAGCTTGCAGATAGATTAATAAAAATCATTCTATTTGTTACATGGTGCCTGGCACTTACCCAGGCAACTTTGTTCTTCACCTGTGCTAGAACACAGATATTCTACAGTGTCCCCATGATGTTGCACGTAAGAACTCTTTAAGCACTGAATCAAAAAACTTGGAACTCACATGCCCAAGAAAAGTGTGATTTTGGTTATAATTATTTTATTTCCGATAATGAGAAACAAGTGATAAACACATGACAGTTGTGGAGGAAAAAAAATTTTCATGCCATTTTCAGAATCTCCTTCCCCTATCAAAGTTTAACATGATATTTAGATGGTTTTAGTGTAGAAAAATTGCCTAGCTCATATCCAGAGAAATTATTAGCTTCCACAGAACTGTTATCACATGAACCCATTTTAAAGAAAGACTAGAGAAACAAAAATATTTTT
Organism: Balaenoptera borealis; assembly: GCF_965194805.1. Lineage (NCBI taxonomy): Eukaryota > Metazoa > Chordata > Mammalia > Artiodactyla > Balaenopteridae > Balaenoptera > Balaenoptera borealis. The sequence goes on from NC_138862.1 coordinate 23,295,242, forward strand.
CAGCCATGGAAATTTAGTATCATTTTTTATGCGAAGTTCCAATATACAAACGGACAATGAGATTCTAAATATTATTTAATAATTTTCAAAGATGTATCTATATGCACAATTTAAAAAAAATCTAGTGCCTCCTGCTATAAAAATAATGTATCAAGCACACCAGGATTTCTTCTAGTGATTTAAAAAATCATTTTATGCATTTTCTTCCATTATCCTTTTTCAAATATAAATGATTCTCATCTGAATATATTATTACAATATAATGAAGACAACTCAGCTATGAAATATCTTTGATTATATGTAAAGCAAAAATATGTTTTACAGTGTTCATAAGTAATTCTTTTGGATGTACTTCACATGATTCAACAACCAAAGCTCAGACAAGAATAGTAGAAAAATACATCTCCAGTTGAGCTTTAGCCCATCTGGATATATTGAGTCAAATGACATTTGAACTTTAATCACTTCTTTCTTACTTCATTTAGGTTCCTCTCACATGCAAACATAGTTCTAGACAATAAATCCCACAACTCAGTTATGATATATCTGTCCCAATATATAAATCCCCATTTACCTTTTTAAAATGTGAAGACTCTTGCTTTGTATTTAAATGTACTGGATCTGGTGTCAGAAAATCCTGGTTCCATCACTTACTCCTATATATCCTTGGTTGAGTCATTTAACTTTTCTCTAAGACTGAGGTGCCTCTTTATTGAAATGGGGACAATTAGGAAAACAGCCACCACAAACTAAGTCATGAGGTTGTTGGAAAGATTTTTGTGAATATAATAATGTATTTAACACCTCGAACACTTTTGCCTAACACTAAGTAAAAATTTAACGAGTATTATTATTATTACTATATTATTATTATTATTATTACAAAATTCTAGCGAAATGAGATTTTGGTTAAAAAAATAGACCATTTAAAGTTAAATTAGTCCAGTAAATATATTTCTTCATCAGCGACCTTCAGAATCTCTTGTTAAGCATTGATTATTCTCCTGAGAAAAAGATCACTGTTTTAAAAAATGACTTAGTTTTAGCTAGTTAGCTTTTAAATGATAAATATTTTATTCGTGACCTTTTTAGCATTAAACCAGTATATTGATCTGCTCCATTCCCAAGTTAGAAAAAGCTCTTAGAAACATTATATGTGTAAAGCACCTTATAGTAAGGGACTATTGACGCTAAAATAGCTATTACTTTTTTCTAGAGAAACAATATTATATCTTCTTAACAATCTTAACAAGCAAGATTACAATCTTGGAAGATTACTAGAAGTTATTTTTTATGAAAAACCAAACATATTTTTGTCATTGCATAGAATAGGCATGGACGTCGAATAGGTTTATGTTATAAATATTTAATTACGTTTTTTTTGAAAGATTTTTTAAAAATATTTCAGCTTAAGAATGTATTTAAATGCTCATACATTCTCATATCCCATGAAGTTAGGCTATAATAACTATAAAAGCTAAATTTTCTGTTCTTTTTTTCTTTTGACACCAATTTAATCTACTGTGAAAGTTCATTTATTTGTCTTTGGACTTTTCACAAAGTCATAATCATGTGTAACATTACATCACTAGGATTTGGGGACTAGCAATGATTTATTTCCTCAATAACATACAAAAAAATCTTTCTTTATAAGTAAATTGTGGTTTTAATTACTTAACAAATTGAAACTGAGCATAGAAATCATTTAAAGGATTTTATTTATTTAATTAATTTATTTTTTAAAGGATTTTAAATTAATCTTTTCAGTTTCCCAGAATACTTACACGTGTTTTATGATATAATTTTTATTAAAGTCCATTACCTAAACAAAAATATTTTCAGGTCTATCTTCTAGATAAGAAAAATGAGGTCCAGAGAGTACAGTGACCTAAGTCACAAGACAACCCTTAATACCCTTAATATTAGATCTGTACAAATGAAGACTATTTAGCTTCCAGTTCTATATAAATATATTGGCCTCACCACATGGCTTCTGGGATCTTAGTTCCCTAGCTAGGAGTTGAACCTGGACCACAAGAGTGAAAGTGCCAAGTCCTAACCACTAGACCACCAGGGAATTCCCTGGTTTTATACCTGTGTTCAAGTCAACATTTTGTACTGGATACTCAGCTTCAAATAATCAAAAGATAAAAATAAAATTTATTGACTAAATTAAAATGTATAATTTGCTTGCATAAAAATGTCAATATCCATTTTTTCATATACAACTAGTGGAAAAACAACTATTTAAATGAGGTATAATTATGCAACTAATTATTTCTTGCTTTTATGTATTTTTCTTGAATTCTTATTTTCAGCTTCTATTTTAGTGATCTTTTGTATTGCTCTTTTGAAAAGGGATTTCATATTAGAATTGAATAAGAATAAATAATTTAGGAATCAAAAATTTAAACATCTATTTTTAGGTACATATTATTGAAAGTAAACATGAGAATCAGTCTAAATGAGTTTTTACAATCTCCTTCCAATCTGTACCTCCCACACTGTGAAATTTAAAAATTGGCTAACTAAACCAGTATGTAGCCCCAGAGCTTTATGTACTTGCAATTTAACAGTCATCAAAATATAAAATCAAAACAAGAAAATAAGAAAAAAAAACTTCATTTCAAATCCATCGTATGCATGTGTTTTCATGTTTCTGTTGTAGAAATTAACTCATTGCTAAAACACTGCATTAATTTTCCATGAAATATACTATGTTTATACTAGTTTTTCAAAAACCACTACAATTTATAAAAGTAGCATTGTTTCTGACTCCTTAAGTAGTTCAGTTTTTTAGTTAACTCTTTTTCTATAGTTTGAGAATTACTTTTAGATGTGGAAAGTTGTGATAAAGATACGGAGAAAAAACTTTTTTCTTAATTTAAAGCATCCTAAAATGGAGATTTGGTTGTTGCTCCCAAAATAGTGGCAGTTATTTTCATAAGCGATATTGCTAAATACAGTGAGTTTAAGTGTATAAAAGATAACAAGAAAAGCCGTTTTTGGTCTTCATCATGACATTAACTAGATACTATACCCTTCCACAATAGAGGTAGGTCTATTTGTCCCCTGTTTATACATTCTTCCTTCATTCTGCCTAGTGTAACACATTTTCAAATATCAAATGATTTCTGGAAAATCTAGGTATAAATCTATACACACGTATGGTTCATCCTATGTGGAAAGATGAAGTAGACAGTTTCTGCATTTGAGCTCCATCTAAGCAGTGATGGTCAGCCACTCAACTACTTTAAAATCAAACATCTGGGTTATCTAAAGACTTTTGTGTCTACACAGTTTCATTACTTTTTTAAAGGACTATTTATTCACTTAGGCTTCACAAACATTTATTGAGTGCTACAAAATTAGTGCAGTATTAGAGGGGTTTCCTGATAACATACTAAAATAAGTTAAAAATTAACATACGTCTTTGGGCTTATCATACAGCTATTTAAGTCCCATTTGACTTATGAAGCATAAGTTCCCCAAATTTAATTTCATTCATTGGATTCCCCAAAACACAACAAAGGAATAAAAGGGTAAGATTTTTAGATTAAGAAGGGCCTAGATTTAATAGTAAGAGCTTCTAAAATTATGGTAATCTCCATGCACTATAAAAGGTACGCTCTAGAGTAACACATACTTTTAAAAGAAAATGTATTGCACTAATTTAAAAACCAACTAAAGATTTCACAGTTTCTTGTTGTGTTATGTTAGACAGCTGTTTTCCAAAATCACTTGCCACTTACATACTTGGAAATTATCTTAAATTGATAAATTAATGTTCTGTGATATTTTTCCTAGGAACCCCCAAATCAACAAAGAATAGGAAAATATAATAAAAAGAGCCAAAGTGTAGAAATGAGACCAAGGTCTAGACTATGTCAACAGAAAAAAAATATTTTTAAAAGCTTTAAAATTTTGATAAACTTTACAGCTTTAAAAACAGTGGGGATAGTGAAAATGAAGTATAATCACAATATTCCCCCAGCATAGATGAAGCTGCAGGCTTTACAATCCTTGACATAATCCACTTGTCAAGAAAGAAAATAATATTTTCCAACCCTGAGGAGCTGTGTAGAGAAAAGTCACATTTATGAGACTTTCTATTTCCTATGGGGAATACTTGACCTGCTAAACAGAACCTAAATTAGGTATGATTTGTTTTTAGGATTAATAGTCTTCTCTCAGTTATACTAAATGAGGAATCAGGCATATTCATAGAAATGCCATATTTATGTATTTTAGGTTTTTAGAAAAATGATTCCAAGTATCTATTTTTATATATTTGAAACAACAAATCACTTCTGCAGGTGTAATCACAAGTAGAAAAAACAAAGAAAACTTTGATTCAAGCATGTTAAAAAATTCACTATTAAAGAGGGAAATGTTGAAAACTGCTGATATAACAAACTGAGTGCAATGCCCCACTCTTTCCATTTCTCCACATACCACATTTTTCTTCTATGTCATGACCATGGGTCTCCAGCATTTATAGTGACTGCTGTTAATCCCTGAATTGATGGATCCATTCCATTTTTTTTAACATCTTTATTAGAGTATAATTGCTTTACATTGTTGTGTTAGTTTCTGCTGTATAACAAAGTGAATCAGCTATACGTATACTTATATCCCCATATCCCCTCCCTCTTGCGTCTTCCTCCCACCCTCCCTATCCCATCCCTCTAGGTGGTCACAAAGCACCGAGCTGATCTCCCTGTGCTAAGATCCATTCGATTTTCATTCATATTTAACATGCTTGTTTGAAACAAATGTTTGAACTTCTGAGGTTTCCAATGTCTGGTCAATGCCCCTTTAATTGTATTAAATAGAAAGAAGGAGAAAATCATGGCAAACTGTATCAGCAAGGATGATTATATCATTTTCCATTAATCCAAAATGTTTAAAAAATTCAAACAACAAACTCGAGTAACTATGATTGGAGTTTATATTCTTCCTCCAATCCGAGCCCCTTTTTTTTTTATTGCTTCCCCATATAAATCCAGAGAAAAACTGAGTCTCTCCTCCTATGATATGTGGTTTTCTTTTAAAAGTATTTTACAATGTATCGATCCTTTGAAAAAAATGCAACGTACAATTACAAAACATACCAAAATAAATTAAAATGATATAAAATAAATATTGATGGAAATTCTAATATTTTTTATCTCTACCGTGGTATTGTTCACTCATTTTGTGGCCTACACACTACAATCGGATATATCGAAATCATAATTATAATTTTATTCCATTTCATTACTGATGAAATGTGGATAACAATTCCCATGTATCCTAGCTAAAATATTCTTTTTTTTTTTTTTTTTTTTTTTTTTTTTTTTTTTTATTTATGGCTGTGTTGGGTCCTCGTTTCTGTACGAGGGCTTTCTCCAGTTGCGGCAGGTGGGGGCCACTCTTCATCGCGGTGCGCGGGCCTCTCACTATCGCGGCCTCTCTTGTTGCGGAGCACAGGCTCCAGACGCGCAGGCTCAGTACTTGTGGCTCACGGGCCCAGTTGCTCCGCGGCATGTGGGATATTCCCAGCCCAGGGCTCGAACCCGTGTTCCCTGCATTGGCAGGCAGATTCTCAACCACCGCGCCACCAGGGAAGCCCCTAAAATATTCTTTGAGAATCATATATGAAGGGTACTTTGGGAATTCCAAGACACTGTACATATATTACTTTATGCTCACTTTGTTTATAGCTACCTCTCATTACTCACCATTTGTTTATAGTATCTTCTTTTAAAAAAATTAGAACTTCTTTTACCCAAAACCTTCTTAGATTTTAGCAAATATAAATATTTGAATATTGCTAGCATACATGAACTAGGATGCATAAAATAACTGTAAATACATGTTTATATTTTACAAGTGTTTTTTATTGTTTTTGATAAACACACTTCATTAAGGCCTAAGGTTTAAGTATATTTTCATTCTTCTAGTTTTAGATGTGCGTTCCACTGTGACCAGAACTCAAGAAGATTTTAGTTTAATATCATTCTTTTTTAATTTATTAATTATTCATATCATAAATTATTTTTTGGTCCCTCCCTTACTTCTACATGTCAAATTAAAATCTTTTTTTTTGAACTTTGAAAGACTGATGTTAAAATGAATGACAGAAAGATAATTATTCATAATGCTCTTATTGTCTCTGACAGGTGACATTGACTTTTGCTCAGTTTGGGGACAAGAATATCCATATTTATATTTTGGTATTCTTTTCTTCTGTAATTCATTTTGTCCTCTTTAGCTCACCATTAATTTTTAGGTTTTTGGTTATCTTTATTGTTACTTTTATTGTGGTGGTTATTTTGCACAATATTTTAGGCACATTCATCTTCATTTAAGTAAAAAGTGAGATTAAAACTCTCAAAAGATTATTACAGAGTGGATCAAAGTCTTCTTCCTAAATTAAGACTGTACTTTCTTTGTGTTCAAATCTTTTACTCTGAAATATCGGTTTCCTTTTGGACAACTCATAGTATTTATGAGATAAAGCATTTACATCATTCAGCTTTCTGACAAAATGCACTTATTAGCAAATTTTTAAGTGCATTTATGTTCATTTTATTCAGATATTTAATTGCTTACTGAACTAACTGTATGAAAACTGTGTGGGTACAATGTGTAATCTCACATGTTTTTCAGTGAACAGTTTAAAGAAAAAAGTACATAATGCTTGTAAATCTGTGATGGCTGTGAAGAGTATTGTCATTAGTGAAGAGAAAACTGCAGGGTCTTTTATAAAGGATTGCATTTTGGGAAACGAATATTAAAATGAAAAATCTTTTATTTTATTATAATTTAATTTTTTTTTTTTTTTTGGCTGTGTTGTGTCTTCGTTGCTGCGAGTGGGTTTCGCATTGAGGGGGCTTCTCTTGTTGTGGAGCACAGGCTCTAGGCGCGCGGGCTTCAGTAGTTGTGGCTCGCAGGCTCTAGAGCGCAGGCTCAGTAGTTGTGGCGCACGGGCTTAGTTGCTCCGTGGCTTGTGGCATCTTCCCCGACACAGGGCTCGAACCTGTGTCTTCTGCATTGGCAGGCAGGATTCTTAACCACTGTGCCACCAGGGAAGCCGTAAAATGAAAAATCTTAAAAAATATATTAAAAATCAAAACTGTTAGAATCTTGAGAAAACTACATACTTATATGTAATTACATCAATTTATATGTGCTTTGTGACCTGTCTGAGGGATTTTTAGTTTTTAGGATCACGCAGAGGTAATTAGCTGTGTTTTAAATGAACATGTATTGAGTTCATTGGAGCTCTTTAGATATCTAGAAACAAATTATTAAAGTCATGCTGGAGATTAATACTTATGTGGAAGTTCATTGTATGTGATTTTCTAGCTTTCTGGTTCTTTGATAAAACTCTTTGTAGTATCCACACATTCATTTAGGAATTTAAATTTTCAGATTTCAAAAGATATAAGTAAAATTCACCAACAATTTTTCAACATTATTCAGATATATCAATAAAGCCTTGTGCTAATGTTTATATATGTTTAAAATCTTCAGGCTATTTTTGGTACATCTTAAAAAGGAGGTCATGTCTTTTCTGTGTGTACTCAGTTAAACAATATTGATGTAGACAGTTTATTGCTTACTTCCAAATTTCTTTTCATACAACCCTGTTATTTGGGGATGGGGTGAAGATTGCATTTTACTTCACCTATTCCTTACTACTGTGTCTCTAGTCTCTAGTCATTTTGATTTTTTTGTCAAAATGATTTTACATGTATACCTAATTTTTTTAATATAAAAACAATGTTAATACAAAATTTCCCTTCAAGTCACTTCTCCCTACTAAGAGGTATTCTTTGGAACAAGATGGGGTCAGGAGGTAGCACTGATAATCCAGACTTTTTTTTAAACTAAATATCTGATTTGGGGGAAGAAAAAGTAGCTAAGTGAGGATAATTGGTTTAGTAATGGAAAGGGAATTATAAACATGTATATTATATAAATGACATTAATAATTGTAAAACCCTATACTTTTTTTCTAAAAGTGTCTTTTTCTATATATGTTTGTTTACAAAGGTGGGGTTATAAGTTAAATATCTTTTCAAAATATCATCTAGTCCTTTATATTACAAAAGTGATCTTTTTGCCCAGGGATAAATTGGTCAAAGACATATAATCACCCTTCAATTTATCACAATGTAATTAAACAACTTTGTCAAGCAGTTGTGAGAATAAAATAACAAAAAGGAAAAGGACTCTCTTCTCAGGGAGTTCTTAATATATTGAGAAGGGTGAGTAAGACATGTACAGTCGAATGCTTTCCTAGTGGTGAAAAATAATGTGACCTGAGCAAATAGGTGGAAGAAGCATGTAAGTTGATGGTTAGTGGTTAAGGAAGGCATGATAGAGAAGATAAATTCTAAGATGATGTTGAAGAATAAGAAGCTTTCTATCTGATGACAACTCCCTTTCATCCAGAACATGATGTGAGCAAACATGGAGATGTATGAGATAATACAGTATATTTTGAAATTAACAGATATTTATGGATATTAGAGATATGATATTGGGGGTAACTGGTGGAGGATGTTGATTAAGTGATAAATGATGAGGTTAAAAAGAATGGACCCTGCAATTGAATAAACAAATAAATAAATCAACAAAAACAAAATAAATAAACGCCACTAACAACAAAACCTAACTGTGATCTTTTCCTAAAAGACGGTAGGGTGTTGCTAGAGATACATAGGGAAATAGAGCCTGTTGCAATGGTTAGGAGCGAGCTGGTAGAGGCCTGGGCTATGGCTGTAAAATATCTGTCCAGTCTTCCCTGTCTCTGATTCCATACCCATTTCCATAATACATGTAGACATGTCAATCCCAGCTTGATGTTTAGATTTAAGAAGCTAGGAAATAGACTCAGTCTCTTATATGTGATTAGTGATTAAATTAACATTAGACAATTTATGTCTATTAATATATTTCAAAAATAGACACTGTATAATACTATAAATTTATATAAAATATATTTATAATTAGTATAATGATTCTATATACTTCTAAATGGAATGACATTTCAAGTGGTTCATAATTTTCACCTTTATTTATTTTTTTTAATATCCACCCAATCCCCCTTAAGGTTTTAGTATCTGTCGTTTTTAAAACAATTCCTTGTAAAAAGTGAATAATCCAGAATATAAAATTGTTATTCTTCTATGGGAATGTTGATAGAACCTTGTCAAATTTCAGTATGAGGTAAAGTAACAGTTTAATGTAAGAAAGGAAATAAAATAAAATAAACTGTGTTATTTAAAAAAAAAGTTGGCTAAAAAGAAATAGTATTGTAGATAACAGCACTTTTTTGATAAATGTTTCAAATAGCTGAAAACTTAGAAGTGAACGTTTTTAATAATTGTTGTTACAAATCTGGTGCAACTATAAATTGTGGGAAATTGTGAAATATCTAAAGTCCTTGCACAGCAGAATATCTAGGCTCTTATCTACACTGACATTTCAAATTGCTAAGTATGTTGGAATGGAGAACACTTGTCACAAAACCCTGTCAAAAAAATGGGATAACGAGATATAAAATATTTTTATATGTGATAATTATTCAAACTGATACATTTGAAGTTCATTCTCACCTCACTAACTGTATACTTTCTCCATATGCAGTTTAAATCTTATGGTATATGTTCAGTTCGCTATGGTGGAATTGACTTAGTTATTTCCCATAAGATAATGAAATTTTTATTGGTTAATAGGAAAGGGAGCTTCTTAGATTGAAGTGAATATGATCAAAACAGATATTGGCCAGTGTTAAAAACTGAATAGTTTAAATTTTATGTCCTTGTTTCAACCATTAACTGGCCAATTTCATTTTTTTCTGTTAATATTAAAAGGCTATTCCATATATTAAAAAAAAAGGAAATCAAATTTTCTCTGCACAAACAGAAAATACTTTTTTCTTAAAGACTATATTACAAAATTGAATTACACCCATATAAGATTAAACTACAACTGATATTTTACAAAGTGCTTGTTGAAATTCCAAACTGTTTAATCTATTTATTATAAAATTCTTAAATATACATACCTTTGAATTTTATAAATGTATAAGACAATAAATGGAAAATGTGAACAAATATATGGATGGTATTATTTTCTAAGGAATTTATAACATGAGGTTTACAAAATTTCTGTTTTTACACACTCACTTTATTGTGTCTTAGAAACTTCAATTTCTGCATTGGGGTTAAATAAAAAATTATGTTACATTATTAAAACTAAACATTCTAAACATGTAGGGCCACTTATATATTATTACCCACTGCATCTGAATGAATATATTGTATACCATCAACCATAAAGTAGAAATGTAGATTTTCACTTAAGAAAAATAGAGGCAAGATATTATTCATTTGGTGAATGGATAAAACATGAGACATCCGGGCAATGGAATATCATTCAATGCTAAAAAGAAATGAGCCATAACATCATGAGAAGACATGGAGGAACTTTAAAGGCATATTACTAAATGAAACAAGCCAATCTGAAAAGACTACTTACTGTATGATTCCAACTATATGACACTGTGGAAAAAGCAAAATTATGAAGACAGTTATAAAGATCAGAGGTTGCCAGGGATTAGGAGAGAGGGAGAGATAAAGAGGCAGGCAGAGCACAGAGGATTTTTAGGGCAGTGGAACTATTTTGTATGATACTATAATGGTGGATGCATGTCATTATACATTCATCAAAACCCACAGAATGTGCAACACCAAGAGTGAACCTTAATGCAAATTATGAACTCTGGGTAAAAATGGTGTGTCAATGTAGATTCATTGATGGTAACAAATGTACCATTCTGCATGTTAATAATGTGGGAGGTTATGCATACATCGGGATTAGAAGTATGTAAGAACTCTGTACATTCCTCTCAATTTTGGTGCACACTTGGAACTGCTCGAAAAAATAGAGCATATTTAAGAGCAAAAATAACCACCAAAGTTAGTATCTTTAAAATCTTCACGGGACTGGCTAACGTGCCTGAATCAACTGAGAGTGTCCATAAGTGCAATATTCATAAGTATTAAAAACAGATGACATATTAAGTTATGAGTAACACACAGGCAAGTCAATTATTTTCAGCTACCTGCTTCTGTATGAAGAAATCCACCAATGAACCATACTGGACCCTGCTGTAGAGAAATATTTCTATTTCCTTAAGTAAACTTTCCTTCATGTCTGAGCCATTTGATGGAACAATAAGTCTCAGGATAGCATATGAAAATCCAATAAATTGTTTTCTGTTTTCCACCAATAAGCACCAAGAAGTAGAATATTTTTCCTGTCATTTTTCAAGAGCGTCAGCGAGTTTTGCATTTAATCTTCCATGTAACATACATATCCAGTTTAGCCGTGGTGAAATTATATAGAAACAACAGCAAATTGAAGTTTGTCATTCAGAGATTCTTCAAAACAGAAATGCTAATTTGAAGAGATAATTTTTAGTTTTGTTTTAACCACATTTAAACAGAAAAAAAAGGCTACATTTTAATAGGACTTTTAAAGTAATTTAATATTTCTCTTTGTAATAATAAATGAGAAATCAGTAGAGAAGCAAGCATATAGCCACTATGCAAATTATGTATTGAACTGTTTAGTATGATTTCTTAAAATGAAAAAGATAGATGCTGAAATGGAAATATTTATTTTGGTTTTTATTAGATAGTAACTAAAAATATTATTTTATATTAATTAAATATCATTTATTTCCACAAAAATATAAATAAAGTCATTTTATAAAGGGTTTTCAGGCAATGTGCAAAAATCAGAAAATAATAAAATTTAACTTGATATTCTTTGAAGGCTATAAACTCACTGTGAGTTTATTACACTGATCTTGGGAATGCAGCTATATGTACAAGTTGACCTGAGAACCATAACAGCTGCTTAAGAGAAGTATCATGACTACTCAGAGGAATGGTAGTTGGTGAATACACAGCCCTTCCTTTGCCACAAAGTTTTTTCTATGGTTCAATCAAGAAGAAATCAAAGAAACTAGGTTAAAGATATAAGATCATATAAGTGATAGACAAGAGATTTAGGTATGCCTTCTTTGATTCAGTGTAATTTGATAAAACAAACATATGAGGAAAACTGAGGGTGTAAGTTACTTGACTATGTCAATGACTAGTCATTCTTCTTCTCTGATCCTCAGATTGTTGATATAATAAAATCATGGTGTTTGATTAGAATATTAGAATAAATTTTCTCAAATCTCTTTAGTTTCCTCACAGTGGCCCCAAACAACAAAGTAATATAAAGCTAACAAAGTAATATAATACTGTGACAGTCACCATGAAAATTTCCAACCATCCCCAGATAGTTCCCATTTGATACCATATCATTGTTAAGGAGCTTCAGGAAGAATAAAAACAAGAACAACAGAAAAAATCAGCTTACCTTTCTCTCTCTCCCAATATATAAAACTTCTGTAACTAACATATCAATTGAAAGAAGTTCAATATTATAACAACATACAGATATTATATGAAAATTTTCACTTTGAAATGTATGCAAACATTTTTAATGGGTGGTATATATATTAAGACATACATTTGGGAGAGGGCTGTTCTGGAGTAAGGAAGATTAAGTGTGCCTTAAAATCATGCAAATCTTGAAAACAAATATTTTCCCTTTTGTAATTTCTACACTATTTAATTTTTAACTGGCAATGCAACACTTGACTGTGTTTGTAAAAGAGAAATATATATTCATGTCTAAACCACCAGTTTTTTTTCACTTTATAAAAAATAACTGAATAATTTACTTATTAAAGAATTATCATCGGAGGGACGTCCCTGGCAGTCCAGTGGTTAAGACTTTGCCTTCCACTGCAAGGGGTCCGGGTTCAATCCCTTGTCAGGGAGCTAAGATCCCCCATGCCTCAGGGAGAAAAAAAACAAAACATAAAACAGAAGTAATATTGTAACAAATTAAATAAAGGCTTTAAAAATGGTCCACATCAAAAAAATCTTAAGATAAAAAAGAATTATCATTTGAACCCAGGTTCAGCGCTAAAACAAACAAACACAAAGTAATATGATGTTTTAGAAAGGGCACTGGAACTCCGTTCTGTGACTCTTCACTACGTAAATTCCTCAACCTCTTTAGGTCTCACTTTTCTCATCTAAAATATGGGAGAAATGCTACTTCATAGTAAATGAAATATTGCACTTAAGGCATTCCATGCAATGTGTATCACAGTACATGTTAAAAAGTAGAAGCTGCTCTGTTTTCATATTATTGTAATTATTTGTAAACTTCCGAAGCCATTTTTGTTTCATACTTTGGCTGTGGATGAACTGAGAATCTTAATGATTTTCTACAACTTTATTCTCATGGTGCTCGAACTGAATTATAGTAATATGTTAACCAAAGGAATTGGAGAAAATCACTTTAAGGATTTATGTCTGCTTTCATAAATTTTTGCTGGCAAAGGAGACTACTCTCCAATTATTACATTATTTAAATGATTAACTATATTAATGTGTTTTATTAAGATATCATCTGATTATTATGGTCTCCACTAGTAACAAAAGTTTCTAAGAAGACCTTAGAACTAGTTTACTACAAAAGTAACAGTATTTGGTATTGTTCCTAAAATATTTTTCCAATATGAGCCTGCTGATGATATATTATTTAAACCGAAAGAGAAATCACTCAATGATCACATGTTTATTACACTGAGATATTGAATCTGATCAAGTTAGAAATGAAAACACACAAGACAGAAAACGTTTGTACCAGTAATAAAGAAAACACATATAACAAAGGTTTTCCTCAGTTTTCTTTATTACAACAATGGAGACACAGAAATACAGAAAATAAAATGACATTTAATATACTATGAAACTCATGCATAGGATTACACATAGTGCTGGATATTATGTCAGGGATTTTAAATAAGAGATGATACTGAGGACAATACATATATAACGTACATTTTATTTCAAGAAAATAAGCTATGATGAAAACAAATGCAATTAAAATGATCAGCAATAGTCACTTTAAAACAGAAGTGTTACACATAAAATCAATGTAAGATGTGAGATAAAAATATTCTTGAAAGAAATTCATGAATTATGGATGTTCTTTAAAACAGTAATTTTTAATTGCTTGCTTTTAAGGAAGAAAAGGATTTGCTGGAGATTTATTTTGTAGTCCCATTTAGTACATAGATAAAATAAAATAAAGATGGTATAATTTAAAATTATGCTACCTATGAATATTATGCAATATTTGCAATGTGTAACTATATTTCTATTACTTAAAATGGAGTGATAAAGAATAACTGAATTTAATTTGAACATACACAAATTAAGAAATTTTGCAATATATCTAGGCTTAATACAACCAACATTAGATTGGTTCACACTTAAAATTTAATTACACTTGAATGAGCATATCTTTAAAAAGTAGGTCAAATAATAGTCTATTAACAAAGGCATGAGGACATCTTCTGCAGTTCAAATCACCTCAGATATACTAAAAGAACTTTTGAACATATGTGCTTTCCTTGGATATTTTGTTTTTCAATTTTGCTAAATAGTAGCTAAAAATTGATGTTATAGAATAATCCACTCTTTCTGTAATATTTAGGGACAAGTATTTTAGGCTTCCAATTAGTTAATAGCCATGAAGGAGGGGAGGATGACTACAAGAGATGTTTATCTGGTTCATAATCTCAGGTAAGATAAAGAAACTAAAGGTATTTGGAAAACAAAGAATTGATATTAAGCTCCCATCTCTGCTTTATTTCAGAACAATTAAATTAGATTTATACTTACTGAATCCACTCCCTTACATAAATATTGAGATGCTGCTTACTTTTATAATCTTTATGTATTACAACAAGTTTTTAAGCACCATGTAGTAAAGAGAGATACTACCACTTTTAAACATTAAAAATGTTAACTCTAGAAAAATACTCTAGTTTAGATGGTGACTTGGAAAAGAATATGTTAATTAGATATTAGATACTTTTTCTTTAGTTAAGACCTAAAATGTACTCTGTTAATATTTTCTGAATTCTAAGATTAACCATTGAGTGTTGATAGTGATTAAATAATACTCCTTTTTAAAAATGACATAATCAGCCAATTTAGATATAGAGTTTTTACCAATTTCAATTTATATTGAAATTATTTCAGCACTATTTGTAGGATATTCATATCGCTAATCATTTGAAATATATAAATTTAAGCTACCCATTGAACGCATTAGCCTTGTTGAAGGTTTTGTGACATATATACATATCACAAATTCTGAAATTTTACAATTTAACAGAGATTAACAGAAAAAGAATAGAAGAAATGCATTGTATTTATTCATGACCAGAAATTGAGAGGAAGGAAGAGAGAGAGGGAGGATAGGGGGAAGGAGAGAGGGAGGGAGATAATATTAGGAAGAAACGATTGGAAGGAAGAATGAAAGGGTATAAAACCAAGAGAAAGCCTACTTAATTTGTACTTATTCAAAAGCGATTTAAAGGATATTACATTGTGCCTCACAGATTTGAACCATAATAAAATACATAAAATGACACATTTAGGTATGAACTTAGTGATCCTGTATCTTTATTCATTGAGCGAAATCCTAATGCATAAGGGCTAAAAAATATATAAATGATAATATTTAATTTAGGTAGTGTCCTAACAGCTTATTTATTTAAAGCTCTTAATGCCGCTAATATCATAAGCAAAAACAAATGGGTGGAGATTTTCAGATAACTTTACATGACTAGAGGTATTTCTTAGTTAACTACTATAAACTGAAAATATTATATATAATATTAGCTATTTTTGAAAGCTAGGTCCAAACACACTTAACTATTGTATTGGTGATGTAAATATCCATCTTGAATTACTAAAATGATTTGTAATCTAAAATGATTTGTAATCTAAAAATTTTATTCCTTCATTCTTAGTGTAGGTATGCCATATGAATAAATAAAATACTTTTCATGTATCTGAAAGTACTCATCCAGATCCAAAAGTACCTGGCCTAATTCTCCCTTGCATATTCTATTTTGTTCAATATAAATGAATAACCGTAAATCCAACTGTCCAGACTTGAAAACATTGTGGAACTTTCCTTATTTAAGTTTTAATTTAAATTAAATATAATTAATGGGAATTCTTAAATAGAAAATGTTTGTTGTATAATGATTTTCAAATTAACCCAAATTGTATAACCTATGAACTACTATGCATAGTTGTAATTTTAATTATTAATTTTAAAAGAAATGCTGAATACTTAAAAAGTCAAAATTATCTGCAATAAAATTATTTGTGCAATTATTTGTTTATGTAATTGACATATATAATGTTAATCAAATGTCTAGAATTTATTTATTTATTTAAAATTGTTAAACACTTGAGGTATTTTAGGCTAAGAAAAAAAAAGGAAAAAAATTTTTTAAGAAAAATGAAGCAAGTCTTTAAGTGTTTCAATCTTGTTCTTGTCTACCAGTAATTGATTCACATATGTACACTTGCATGATGGTTTGGGAAAGAATATGGGTATAGAGTTTACAAAATCTACTTATTCCCAATGAATAATAGTATTGGGACAGAAAAATAAAAATGACAATTTACTTAAGGTTCTTCCATGTAAGAAAAAATTTCATAGGAAAGAAGATTTTACTACTACCTCCTAGACTTAATCTGTTAGCATATCTAAAATGTGGTTTGATGGGCCTTAGAGCTATATGATAAATAATTAGAGTCTGAATTGGGATAGAGAGACATGTAAGGCTGAAGGATAAATGGAGAAAAGAAGATAGACTTTGAAAAATTGGGAGAAGAAAAAAGGAGATTTCAGATTTACATAAAAAATTAATCATGATACTTCACATGCAGATAATGGCGATTATGCATAAGCAAATCAACCTAACTTTACCACTGGTATAATATGGTCAAAACAAACTTTTAAAATGATTTTAACATTGGATGATAAGATATACACATCAATAAACATAGGTACATATTTCTGATTATACACAATGGATAACAAAACTCACCTTACACACAAGTTCATATTTACACATTTCAGACAGAATTTTATTTAAAAATCCACTGGATGAAAAAGAATTATTGGATGATACTAGGGAGAATTTTTATGCCCTGCTTACCAGTCACATTTACTTAGACCTACAGCAGACATCAATTAGACAAAAATGTGCTGTCAGTTAGACTTTATGGTTGCATATAACAAGAGTAAAGCTCAAGTAATAAAAAAGATAATTCAGCAACACTTACATATTATTAAGATATAAAAAAAAAAAATCCAAGAAGGTAATTTACAATCTCTAAGGTTTCATTTTTTGAAAGGCAATAGCTGAATTGTTTATAGTTTTGTGCTTTCCTGTTTCTTATAGACGTAAGACAAAGCACAGAGTCGATTATTTTAAGATGTCTGAGAATTTTTTAAAATTTTTGCCTATCTTAGAACTGTAAAATAACTGTTAATCTAAGAATAAACATTTAACCAAAGGATATATAGCTCATTAATTTTAGGATTAATATCTTGATCTGTACTTAGATGTTTAAAAAATCTAAATGAACCACTCATTAAGTGTAAATAATTCTGCTAAGATATTAGAATGTCAATTTTAGGCTCTTTTCTGAACTGTCCAAATGTCAGTCTAGGTATCATTCAAACCAGACTGAGTGTTCTTCTTATCACTATTGGTGACTTTGAGTCATAGAATATAAAATTTCAAATAAAAATCAACTCTGTTATCTTACTAAAGACATATTACATGTTCTTCACAAAAGTATTTTGTAATCATGAACTAAATCAAGATAATTTCTATGACTTTCTCATGGAAATATTTACAATTTATTGGAGAGATCCAGTCAGGTTATAATGAATGGGAAAAATTGTTCATGGAAGTGTTATTGGAACTCCTTTCTTTCCCAGCACTTGTTACATGTTAGTAATCAACATATCTACAAGTCTTATCCTAACTCATGGAATGTGATATACAATCATGGAGTGTAGTATGCGATTATAATTAGTTCTTCAATAAACAGAACATTGGCTCTTTTAATTTTAAAAATCAAACATTCCCAATAAATAGGTTAAATCTCCACACTGCAAAAATTGGAATTGGGAAATCCCTTTGTCTCAGCAAGGGAGAAAGAAGTGTGTTTAATCTGTGAATGGGTCACTTCTGCATTCTACAGGTCTGTTGTTAGCTCAGAAGAAAAAAGTACAGCAGTGGACAGCAAAGAGTATGGAAAAGATAAATTACAGAAAACAGGCTACCAAAGGCAGGTCTATCTTTAGATCTTACATGATAGGATCCTGCAGGTATTTCTTTAAAGACAGAATACTTTCATGCAACCAAACAAATTGATTTTGATGAATGAATCTCAAAGCCCAGAAACCAATCATTTGATTTACCATGTAAGTTACAGTCACTCTTGTTAATATATATAAATCTGATTGCCTGCTAATTGTCCTAAGTGAGTAGTAAGAATCACTTGCTAGCATGTGGTTGGGAGTAAAAAGCACAAAACACTCTTTTCTCATTTTGTGATGAATGAAAACGTGAAAACAAAAATCATTTACTCATGTTACTCCCTCAAATCCAGAGGAATCTCCTCTGAGAGCTGGAATCTAGTAATACCCCCTTCTCATCTCAATTTCCTCTTCTTGAAAGTAGTAGCTAAAATATTTACTTCTCTCTCTGATCCTTGCAAAGAAATTGACTCAGGTGTCCAGGAAAAAGTAATAAATACGTATACATATTGTTAGAACACGAATACTTGATGCCACCTCAAAACACAATTCCAATCTAGTGCACAGGGTGCAACTTTTTAAACATATTCAAACTTAATTTTTATTTATTTTGGGGCAACTGCAGAAGATATTTTCACTTAATGAAAAAAAAAATTTGGATTTTTAAAAATTGGTTTTCAAATTGAAGAAAAAAAACTCCATTTCACTTTTATTCCTTATGACATTTTAAGTCAATAAAAAGAAAATAAGGCAGCACAATTGGATACACACCTAATATAATAAAAGTTATCAGGTTTATATTTTATATAAATGGTAAACACAATGAAATATTATAAATGTTTTATAAAGTTGGAAACTTACATTTAAAATATAACAATCCAAACCAATATAAAAGATCCACAATTCTACATAACAAAATTTCTACTTATACAATGTATGGCCATGGATATTGAGTTATATTTGTAAAATAATCAAATGAAAGATTAGATATAGCAAACGCTTAAGTTCCAAATAAAAGTGACATGATATTTAATAAGCTCAACTTTAGAAATTACAGAAAAATTTAGAATGTAACAAGTTACGCTGTGAACTAGTACTTGGAAGAAACAATCCTGGTTCAGTTTCCTTCTGTGATTTTCTGACAAATTATCTACTTTAAAGGTCAACAATTTGGGGAAGGGAAAAAAGGCTAACTATTCATGGGTAAGGATAAGTGCATAATTAGTTGGACCTTAGAAAATATTTTATTATAATTTTAGATTAGCCTTGTAAATTTGCAGGGAATAAAAGGAAATATATGATGTAACAACATTAAAACATGCAAGACAAACTTATGGCTATAATGAAAGAAAACCCAGCAGCATTCAGCTGCCATGACTGGCTTCCATTTTCACCTTTATTCGCTTCACAGCATTTATCTGCATGATGAAAATTATTTTTGAAAGTAGAACAAGAATAAAATAATTAAGGAATAAAGAATAGAGTTACAAACATGAAAATAAAGGAAAAGAAAAAAGTGACAGTAGGAAAGAAAAAAAGAGAAAATAATTAATACAAGATGTACACAAAGCCATCACTAATTACCTACAAAAAATTATTTTGATACAAGACAAAGAATTTAAAAAATCTAGTATAAAACGCTTCTAAATAGTTGTCACATATTAAAAACATAACTCAGTTCTATCATTGATTACTTAAATGTGAACATCTTAAATATTTTTTAATGAAGATACAAATTATTAGAGAAAGGTCACCAGTCATTCCACTGTGCTACTGGTAAATTCACACTGTTACTTAAATGAGCTCATCATATTCTGCAATGTTTGCTGCTAGTTTTTTTTTTTTTTTTTTTGCTATCATATTTTCCTATAAAACATATTTAATAAAAGTAGTTATATTTTTAATAATGAATGAAGTACCAAGAAATATAATTGAAAATGACAAGTTCACACAGTGAAAATTTTCAAAAGAATAAAAGCAAGGAACATTAACTCAACTGGCCATAGGCATACTCTAGACATATGTTATTGTTGCTCATTTAAAATAATTTTGAGAAACAAAGATCATGAAAATAATTTACAGAAATTTACTTTCACATTATGTACTAAACCAAATAAATATTGTTTTGCATGTATCATTAGTATTTAAATTTGACTGAGATTTTCAGATAGTTAAAATGAAGTTCTTCCCAATTAACTGAACTTCAATTTCACCATTGTTTTAAAATTTCTTTAATTTAAATTCTAAAACAATCATAACCTTAAGAAAGCATTTTAGTATTTGCCATGCACTTGAATGTTTTGTTTTCCGTTCATGTTGAGTTATTTGGAGATGAAAGGGTATATTAGTCTTGCTGGAACTAGAGTTGAATGCTATCAAAATAATTTTACTCTACTGTTCATTATAAGTATAATCAAAAAAGTCTATTAAAATTAAAATTAACTGAAAAATTTTAGCAATATATTTATTGGTGGTGATCTATGTCACTTCTTGGTATGGATGCAATTATTTTCCATCAAATTATAATGAGAGTCTATGTTAAACTTAGACATGTTTTCAATTCATAGTAACAAGAGAAGAAAAAGGAAGCAATTTACTAAGGGTTTTGTTTTGTTTTTGGTTAAAACAAACAATATTACACATGTCCTAAAGCCAAAAGAAATGATGAAAATTTTTTTCAGAGTCATTTTATCTCCAAGAATTTTTTAAAGCATTAGATTATACTCATTCTACTAAGTTAGGAATATTTTTAGTCCTTAAAATTACAGAACAAATCAATAAATATCATTTTAACAGCCTCTAGTTCCATAGATGGTTTTGTAATCAGTTTTACAAGAATTAATTTGTCATCACTACCCAATATTTTCATTGTTTATAAAATAAAATGAGATGGAATTATGCTGTATGAATATTCCAAAAGAGAACATAATTGTGATTTTGCACACTCTGTTTCTATGTGAATCAAGGAACGCAGCTTTCAAAATAAACACATTTAATAAGTGAAGAAAGGAAAATATTATTAATCATAAAATAGTTTTCAGATCAGAATCATGAACTATGGAGAAATGTGGTGTCCACTAAGATAGTACATAGAAAAGTCATTATTATCAATAGAATATATTACATATGAATGTAAGGTAAGCCTACTGTTAAAAAATAGTCCCTCAGTCCAACAAATAAATGTACTCTAGATTTAGCTTGCTGCTTTACTCAAAGAGTTAAATATATCTGAATGCACATAAGTAATGGGTTTTTAAATTCAAAGTCCGTAAACCTTATTTGGACAGTTTACAATGCATGCTATTTAAAACATAAATTAAAACTAAATTAACTTTTAAACTCCATATATTTTCCAAATTAAATAAGGCTTAAGATTTGCTAGTTTATTATACATAACTAATTTAAAATATGTTTGAATTTCTAATGTGTATTTTTAAATGGAATAAGAAATTATATAACTATAAGAGTAATTATGATGAAGGCATATGAAGATCATTTTTTCTTATTTTGCTGATACATAATTTTAACTCTACAGTATTTTGTGGGTTTAAAGGCTCCCAAATTCACCATCAACTATCACAGCTTCTAAATTGTCCCAAGAATCCTCCCAGAGCTAAATCAAACAATTCTTGAACTATAAGGGCACTTCTTTGATCTGGCTTTCCATGAGACCTTAGCAGTCTCTGGATTCAGTCACAGTAAATTATATATTATTTTGTGACATTTTTATAGATAAAAATAAATCTTTTATCTTTCCCTTTTCCAGTAAGATGATCTGGTTTTGTATCATCTGTACAGTTTAGAGGGGATGAATTCTATCTCCTACCTTCTCAGGTAGCTTTGTCTGTACATCTGTATGTCTGACTTTTCCTTGACTGCTTGATCTGTTTCATCAGCTGTGAAACACGTGCTAGCCTTTTTCATCATAAAAGTCCTTCTAACGCTGACTATTTTTTCCCCCTCTGCTCTCCTTCTTACAGAGCTTCTTGAAAGCATAAATTAACACGGACTCTAAACCTGCTAACCTCCTATACAATCCTCAGCTCATTCCTACCTAATTTCTCTCCCAAGCACTTCAGCAGAGCTGTATGTAATAAGCACATTTCACATCTCTTTCAATTGAGTTGTTGGCCTCTCAGCAGCATCTGAAGGGGCAAATGTGATTGATAAATTTCTTCTGGAAATATGACTGTCTTTTAACTTCCAAGATACTACAGTCTTCTGTTTTTCCAGGAACTCTACATCTTAGTAGAGGGGAGGGGGAGGGAGGGGTTTCCTCGTTCTGTATAACATGGTTATACAGGACATGGTTCTTAACACTCTATTATTCAGTAACTCAAGAAGCACCCCTTGAACATTAATGCTGTGCCAGTCACCCTTCTAAGTACTGGTATTGGGTACTGGGAAACATCTATGAGTATCACAGACATCAACTATTTCTCATAGAGCTTAGACATTACTCACTGTGTGGTTTTATCCCCACCCAGGCTTTAAATACCAATTATCTGTTAAGGCTGAAAACATCATAATGTATATTTCCAGGCCATGGCTGTCTTCTCATCTCCATACACACATATCTAACATCTATTTGACATTTCAAACCTAATGAATACCAAACCGATTTATGTTTGACCCTTACTCTCCAAATCCTGCTCTGTTTATAAGATTCTTCATCCTGAGAAACGATGTTAACAATGTTCCAGTTGCCCAAGCAAGAAACTTGAAAGTCATCAATATCTACTGAATCCATTCTGTTACACAGGCAGGTTAATCTACATCTACAACGTGTCTGGAATTTATTCATTGCTTTCTTTTTCTACTGTTATCACATTTTTTCAAGCATTCATGTCCATCCATCTCTTGCTTCTATCCTGATGAGCAAGATTAATCTGTCTGTAATGTCTATCTATTCATATAATTTCCCTGCTTCAAATGATTTCTTATGACTTTCAGGATCTGTTTTAAAATTATTTACATGGTTTTTAGAAGACCTTGGATTGGTTGGGTCACAGATCTCTCGGTATCCTTATTTTTGTTCACACACCTCCAGCTTCTCTCCCAGCCATCCTTTTTCTAGTTCTTAAAGCAAATCAAATTCCTTCTTCTTTCAGAGACTTCTTCCACATAAGACACTTTCCGTGGAAGGCTCATTCCTTACAAGTTTCTTTCAGAAAGTCACTTTCCAAGGGAATCCTTTCTCAAGCCTCACCTACCCCTATAAGTTAGGTATACTTGCCAAAGGCTCTCATGGCAGCACACTGCACCAGCATATCTCTTAGTTGTAATTACTTGGTGGTTATTCTAACTCTTGATTAATGTCTATCTTCCCTACTAGATTATATAGTCTTTGAGCGCAGGAACCAGTTCTGTACTTTTCACAGATAATTCCTCTGCACTCATCACAGTACTTTCCACAAAGCAAGACCCCAGTGAATAACTGGAATGAATGAATGAATAAATCTTAATATTACAGAACCAGAAGAAACTAGCTTAGGGATTAGGAAATACATATCAAGAGAAGTTAAATGACAAGAGCAAAGTTGAAACTATAAACCATTTTCCTTCTAAGCACTGTCCACAAACTAACTTTCCAAAACTGAAACAAAATGTTTTTATAGAAAATGCATCATAACATACTTTATTTTTGTGCCTCCATATATATATATACATATATATATTCTTCATATATATGTTCTTCATATATATTCTATCTTTATTTATTTATCTTTTGGTTTATACTTACTATTGTTTTATTAACAACAGTTTCTTATAAAAACAGCATAACAGGGACTCTGGGAGTATAACGTAAAGTAACCTGCCTGAAATCTATTTTTTTTACAGTTTGCGTTTTTATCTGTAAAACTAAATTATTGCCTTCCATTTCAAAAAATATTCATTTTTATCTTGATTAAAGATGTAGGAGGATGTTGTAAATAGTGCTGCAATGAACACTGTGGTACGTGTCTCTTCAGCATAGCACAGGGAGATCAGCGCGGTGCTCTGCGACGACCTAGAGGGGTGGGCTAGGGATCGTGGGAGGGAGGCTCAAGAGAGAGGGGATATGGGGATATATGTATGCATATGGCTGATTCACTTTGGTGTACAACAGAAACTAACACAACATTGTGAAGCAATTATACTCCAATAAAGATCTATTAAAAAAAAAAAGATGTAGGAGGATGAAGTTTGCTCTTGAAATCCTCCTTTGAAGATTCTGACTCAGATTAAAAATCATATTTATATCATGTTCCTGATATCTGCAGAGAGGATAATTACTACAGACATAATGCATTATAATTGTAGAAGCATTTATTGATGTTTAAAACTCACAGAAACAATGAACTTAATAGTTCATTCAACCATTCTTTTTATTAGGTGTATCATCTTGTAAGGACATGGGATTTGTCATATGATTTAAAGTAGCTCTGACCTTGAACAAATACTTCAGCTTCTCAAAACTGTATCTGTAAAATGAGGATAACTCTTTGTTGCTCAACTCAGATTCAAGAATAAGATGAGATAATAAGTGCAGAAGTACTTTGTAAATTATAAAAAGTGCCAGCACAATATGATACCCAGCTATCCATATTATTTCTAGATACTTCCAACTTCCTAATTTCAAAGTATAATTGGAAGCACTTATTAATTAATACTAGCAATGCAAAGCCATGATATAAATTACTTTTAAACCATAAAACCAATAGTAATTACTTTTTTATAGAAAGATTAATTGTATAAAGCTGCTTTCAATTGAAAAATGATGTATAACAAAGTCATACTAATGAAATTAATATTAATTTGAAATTACAAGAGGATTAAATAGCATGACTGAACTGACAAATTTTTTTCCAGTCTCAAAAATAGTATGTAATACTGATACTCTATTATAATATGACTTAAATAAATCATATTTATGAATATGCAGCTCTGATGTCTCTATCTGTATATAAAGAGTATGTGTGTATATATACATGTATGTATAAATTTTAAATTTAAAAATTTTAAATATGTAAAGGAACGATGAATGTTAAAATATGACCAATATGACAACTCATTAACAGAGTTAACTGACTATGACTCAGGACAAATTCTTGCATCTTCACCTCTATAGCATGTATCTGAAAAAAAATTTAATATCCCTCCTGTAGACTTTGACAATATCACTAGCATAAAATAATGTAAGCACTATTCCCTAATAAAGGTAGCCACCAGTGTGCTGTGACCACCAATAATGAGTGTCCTACGACTTTTTGAGCTTCTTTGAAACTCTATTCATAGTTCTTTCTGCGGGTGTATCTGTGGTTGTTTCTGCCTCATTGTGTGATAGATTTTATCTTTCCAAACTCAACTTGCTTAGTCAGGCATGAATGGGCTCATTTTCCCAGAAGTGGAGGACCAGGCCTCATGTGTTTGGCAGAGAAGTTTTCTCCTTTGCAAAAGTTTTTTCTGGTCTCAACGAATATTTTTCATGTTGATTTTCAACAGTTTCTCTTATCCTCCATCCTCCCCCTCTGCTCATTCTCTCTCTACCACTTCAACCACTAAAGTTGTCAAAGCACATTTACAAATGAACCAATCTTTTATGGCAAGAGCAACTGAGAAATCTTGATTAAGACATGTAAATAATCATGATTAGAACCTAGAATTTATACTTCCTTCTATAAAATTATGTTTTCAATATTAAGAAAAAATCCAGAGGGGTTATTAAAGATACTATCATATTTATTTTCAGCCTAAGAAAGCATATAGTTTGCTTACCTTTAATAATGTTGGGTTTTGGTGGCATGCTGAACTCATAGACTGTTGGTTCTGAATATCCCAATCTATTGGCAGCTGTAATTTGAACTTCATACCCCATTGTCCACTGTAGATGCTCTAAAATAATGTGGTCCTTATTTCCCTGCACTTTTTTCTCTAGCCACTGGTCTTCTTTATCTTTCTGTAAAGGCAATACAAATATATTTTGTAAATACCCATGCATAAAGTTGTGATCTTTAAAAAAAATAATTTATCTTGAAATGGAGCAAGTGGGTTAAAAGGATATTTTCTCATCCACTGGGATAAATGAAGTTGTATATAGACGAAGTCATTTCTAAGATTTTTCCACAAAAAATGTAACTGTTTTTAAATTAGCTGAAGAGTGGTAATTCATAATTAATCCTTGATGATTCAAATGATAATTCACTTACATTAAGATTTTTAAAAATTTCACATATATCAGTTTGCTGTTTAGCCACTTTGTTGATTATTAATAATCATGTGAACAGGGAAAACAAAATATTATATATAGAAAAAGCTTAACATACCCATTAAAACAATTTCCAGAGACTATTGTTCAATGTTTGGGGCAGGGCAGGCAGTGGGTAGTAAAGTGTCTTACAAATAATGTCTGGATTTTTAAAATAGATTTAAATTTCCATTATCATTTTTTATTACTATGATGTTTTGGACTCATAATGAAACAACATACAAGAAAATTTATTACCTGTTAAACAAGTTATTAGCATAAGAAACTAAAATATGTTATCCTATCATGAACATTCTACACTTAAATCCAGATTCTTTTTCTAAAATAAATGTTTTGGACAACATGCTATTTGAATAACCCCTTAAAAAAAAAAACTATGACTACAGTTACAAATAATTGAAATAATTTTATGGATTAAACTATCCTAAGCATTGTGAACATTCAGCTGAGCCATATGTAAACCATTTAAAGTTTAAATGGTAATCTCTGCCTGTGTCCCTCATCTCTATTACAGAAATGAGGGTAGCAGCTGGCTCTGTTAGCTTTCATGAGGAAGCAAAGAGGAAAACTGAGTAAATTGTATATTCCAGGGCATTAAGAATCATAACCACTTAACAAATGACAGCTATTATTAAAAAGAAACTATTTCCATAATAACTATATAGAAATGAAATATTTTCTCTGAAATCACATATCTAATAATCCAATAATCCATCACTGCCACTGAAAATCTCAATTTCCCAGAGGTGTAATTATAAATAAATTGTAACCTGGACATAGTGATAGATAGACACATAGATATATAGACAGATCAACAGATCGATTAGTCAATCTTTTTTTAACCTCAGAGCTCAGCCCAGTATTACTTTATGTTGAGCCAATATTTTACAATGTTTATTTGACTAGAAAGAATAACAATGTTTTCTACATTTATAGTGAAAAATGAGGATTTATTATCTAAAATCAAGTTGTGGAAGTTAAATTCATAATTGCATTAAATTGATGGTACTACAAATATGAAGTATCCTTCAAAAGGAGATAAGACCACATTACAGTTTTGGTACCATACTGTGATTCTCTTTTCCGACTTAATTATTTTTGGCTCCATAGAACTTTTATTACAAAGGAAGTCGGTTGGCCTCTTTTGTTGCTTCATCTAAAACTGGAGATACTACCCCTCTCCAGGTGTTTCGGACAAGCACTTAAAATAATCATATAAACAAGAGGTAAATTCCCTTGCTTTCTGAAACTTATAAACTCACTAATTTATTAGACTAGGCTGGTGTCCAGTGTTATGAAGTGTACTGAAAAGCCATTGGAAAACAACAGCTTGGACCAGAAACCTTGTAACTTGTCTAAGTCATTAAATGACTAGTAAAGTTAAGAAAGGAATCTAGGTGTGTTTTTGAATTGCTTAGAATAGCTGTGTCATTAGCCATGATTCTCCCAACATCCGCTTTCTTCATCAGTTCATTCATCAATTATTCAGTCTTTAGTGGATAGTGAGACTCTTCTAGAACTATGAACACAACAGTGAATAAAACATGTACAAATCCTTATTTTGGAGTATACAGACCAACACAGAAGGAAGACATGAGTTCTTTGAAAAACAAGAGGGTGTTTTGGGAGCATATAACAGGGAGAACTAATAGAGTCCAGGAATCAGGAAGGTTTTCTCTGGGGAAGTAATGTCAACTTTGCTGGAAATAACAAACTCCAGTACCATTTTTCTTTTCATTCATCCTCACCTAGTTAATGAAGATGTGATTCCTTCACAGAAGTTTTGATCCAAAAAAATAGGCAAAATGATTGAAAACCTCAGAAAGATGCACAACCTCTGGGAGATGTAAAAACAGACACTGTATGTGTATTGTTTTAAGTACATGTAAAAGCACTTCATAGGTATTGACCAAAAGAAACATAAAGCTTACAAAAATCTCCACTGAAAAGTAATTTTAGATCATATATGATATGACATATATACACAAACATACATATAAACAGTAAAATACATATATAAATCTTTGGTATATTATAAATTGCATATAGACACATATACAGAAAGGAGGAGATGAGGAGTAGGAAGACTGAATGATTAGATAAGGACAAAGTTACACAAAGCAGTAGAGAGTTGCCCCTGTGGATGTCCCCTTACCTCAATAATTAAGTATAAGTTCTAATTTATTATCAAATGCTTGGTGAAAGTGAATATTTGTGTGGAAATCCAGAGTTGAGTTTTGCTTTGGATCTGAGTGGAGATGTGGGTAAAAGAGCCAGAAATAAGCCAACAGCTGGTATCTGGATTACCCTAGGATACAATTTATTATTCAGAGGGACGAAGAGACTTCACGTCCTTTAGGTTATTCTCCAAAAATACTATTTCTGAGAATTGAGCATTTGAAGTGGAACTTCCTGACAAGCCCAAGGCATGCAGATAGTCTCTTGTGAATTTCCAATCACTTAACTTTCAATTGTTGAAGCTCTTAGCATGATAAATTAAAAGCCCCTCCATCATTTTAGATAGTTGGACTGATGGCATAAGGGACCGAAAGGAGTTATAATAATTTCCCAAATTTGAGTCAATTTCATCTTCCATTCACCATTAGACAAGGACGCTTTTTAATCCCTTAATTACTATTCCTAGGGAATAGGGGAAAAAAATAAAGTGGGTGTTACCAAATACTTTCCTAAGCATCAAAATCTCATTTATGCATTTGTAGAGTGCCTAATTTACAGAACTTAAATGCCGAGGGAACAATTTAAGATAATCTAGTTGCAAAAAGTTCCCCTAGGTAATTTAATGAGATGATTTGCTGAATACAGCTATTATTAATAAGCCAGTTAAATGTTGAAGGGCAGCTACTGAAAAAAATATGGTCATTTTGCTTTGATATAGTTTCTTTTAAGCAATCCTTTTTGTCAAAACATAGATAGCAGGGCCATATGACCATTAAGGGGACTCCTTAAAAGTTATTCTAAAATCATAATATCAGCATATAGGGAAATATTTGCTATCAGCTGTATAGAGAGGAGAGTGGAGGAGAGATGGAGAGGGTTTTGGTTTGCTTATCTGTAGATGATTCCTTGACTGCTTTTATTCATAATAAGAAGAAATCTACTAACTTTCTTTTCAAAGTCTCAGGGTATATATGGTCAACATCATCTTAAGTAAAAACTGAATAATTACAAAAAGAGAGGACAATAGAGAAGGTGAGCTTGTATTAACCTGATTAATTTTAAGGTTCCTGTGATTCCACTGTGTTACGATTTAAGATTGTGTGTTCCAATGCAAGGCAGTTCCTTGTTTCTGGACTTCCCAGTAGCCTGGTTCAGCTATTCACTACTTGTATGACCTTACAGAAGGCCGCAGAATTCTCTAAGGCTCTGTTTGCTACTCTGAATATGAGAGGTGATTTAGCAATCTGGGTAATTTACACACACACACACACACACACACACACACAAACACACACACACACACACTCTGCTGTGGTTGGGAAAAATGCAAGGTTTGGAAGTTTTTAGGAGAGTTTCAAATTCTAATCTCTTTTTTAACATTATTATAGTTGATTCAAACTGCCTTTGTTCCAGGTCTTGAAGCTTGGTAAAATTTTGTAAATTGGACCCTACTTTATCGATTCCAACTCTCCATCACCGAGGTACTTCTTTAGGGAAAAATAAGATCTAATTTTTCCTGTTCATCACCTTCTGTGTTCTCACATCCCATGAAAATTCACACAGTGCAAGTGTTTTCCCTTGCATTTATTATTTCTTGTATTTATTAATCTAGATACAGGATCATTTATAATTGTACAATGTAGACTAACTTATTTATTGTCATTGATGCATTTATTCATTCAGGCAACAATTAGTCTATTTGATGTTAACAATACAAGGATGAATAAAAATCATCATTTTCACTAACAGCAAAGAAAAAAATACCAAAAAGTTTAGTACTCTTTAATGTCCATAGCTATTCAATGTTGGAAAATATTTCAAAACTTAAACTGATGGCTTTAAAGAAATGTCAATATACACACCTAGACATAATTAAATTAGAAAATAAGTTATTAATAAACTTTTAATAATTTATTAGAAAATAAGTTCCCTCAGCAACAAAACCTCAGTTCTACTTAATACCCTTTTCAAAATTAACTTTTCTTTTTCTATGGCCATTGAGATACAACTTTCCAGACTTTGAGTCAGGCTTAAGAAGGTCAATTATGACCTAGAAACACATGCTAGAGCAGTGTTTCTAGTCCCTCTAGTATATTCCTCAAAATTGATGTTAGGTCACTAATTTTATTTAACCCTTCTTAGCTCAGGAAAATTATTTAATGTACCAACACTAAGTGATAGTTATGATCCGATACCTATCATCGAATTAGAGAGAAAACAGTGAAAAACTAATGGAAGCATGTACAAAAGTATTTATTAAATTATATAGAGTTCTTTTGATATTACAATATGAAGTAGGTAAAAATATTCTGTACATAGAATAACTGCTTTAATTTTTTCTATACACGTTACAAGATTAATGTTTGTCTTTATTCTCCAAATACATTGTTTAATCTCACTGACTTATTAGAGATGTTAATTTTCACAATGGGTCCATGGAGGCATCTAATTCTGCTTTTATTACTCTAGTTCTGTTCTAATAGATTCTGTCTTCTTAATAGGTCACTGAACAAAGTTGTGTGTTCTATCTACTACAAGATAACATAGAATAATGTGTTTCCTGATTCATAATCTATAGGAAGTTAAACATTCTGTGTATTACAATATGATTAGTCTTCCTTTTCCAGTGAAATGCAGGTTTAAATATTCAGATTCAATGTCTGCTATAAATCAACACTCACATAAGGAACACATTATCTCAATTTTGTTTCCTAGCTTATAAAACATATAGTCCCGTGCACAGGGGAGTTGAAAGGTAGGGTAAAAGAAGCAATCAAGTAAAACTCATAAGAGTGTTCCTTACTTTCCAAATTTACCTATTTTATTTCCATAGAGGTTATCCAAATAAAAAATGCATTGCATATAGCTAAATAAAATTTTAAGTTGTTCAGCTGAGCTTTTCTCCACTGTGGAATACATGCAGTTTGAGGAACTAATAGATGAAGTAGCTCGGAATCATACAAAGAACAGCAATAAGTTATTTTTGAAATAGTTATTATTTCAATTACAAGTGAAAATATCAAGGTAAATGCAGCTATAAACATTTAGCGACTGAATCTTGAACATGAAAGTTTTTAATGTGAAGAAGTAACCTGTTGAGAAAGAAAATGTGGAGAAAATTATTCCTCCCCAAGATGGGCTATTGTTTGACCACATAAATATAACTTTATACTGAATCTTGGAATTTGCAATTGGGCCTGCAGAGCATGATATTTGCAGGATGGAGGAGATGGTAAAGGGAGAGAAAGAAAAACACAGGAATATGGAGATGATTTTAGTGTATTGGAGTACAAGGCATACCACTAAATGATATGGTAAAGATGAAGCGGATCAGAATGGTTGTATTTGGAGGCACAGGTCCTAGGTGATTGAGTTAAGATGGGACAGTGGATGAGGAGTCAATACAATCTCCACAGGCAAATTTCAATTCAGCCCTTACTGCTGCAAAAGTGTTTCTGCTATAAAGTCTCATGTTTTGTTCCCCAGCCCCACAGGTGACCAAGTCACCCAAATTCTGTAAGGTTCAGTTTGTCCATTACAAAATGTGAAAAAAAATCACTTTATGTATGATTATATATATTTTTTCTTCCAAGAGTTAGCAATACCTTCCTTGAAATACAAAGGATATGAGGAATTACTTTTACAAATCTTACCGTAGAAGCCCAAAGTTCTACTAATAAAACAGTGTTCCCTGCTAAAATGCTAATAAGCTTTAGAGCAGTAACCCAGTAATTGATTATCCATCAATTATAGCTATGTTTGAATTATGCAACCAATCATTTTCATTACGATATTTAAAATGAGATCCACTAGTAATTTTTGTAGTTAGAAAAAGCTGGCTCTTGTAAATTAAGAGGAGAGGGTTGGTAAGACAGAAATAAGATGGAATTGGGGAGAAACTAAAACTTTCTTTTATTGGTAGAGTAAACACGGATATTGAGTAAATAGGCAAAAGCAGGGCATTGCTAACATTAGGCTGATTGGGGCAGGGTGGGGGGAAGAAAGGTGAAATAATGGAAGCTAGAGCTTTACTGAAAACAAAACTTTTTCTTTTTCAAGTTTTAATCTGAGGCTGAGCCACATTAGCTACATGTAAAGGTAAAATATATTGATGACCTATCTAAATTTGAATCACTCAAAATTTTCTAATCTTATTATACTTAACACTTTACTTATCTGTGTCCTTGTATGTTTCGCACACAACTTCTCATAGAAGACTAATTCTAATACACATTAAGGAAACCAAAGTAAACTTGGTCAGCATTTTAAACGGCAATTTATGTTTTCAAATATATACATATATTTCCCCTTGAATGTCTATTTCCATTTTGTGAATCTAATTGGCTCTAAACAGATGTAGTGATACTCCAGTGAACATTTTCATTTCAACAATGACTGGGACCACTATTTGCAATAGTGAGTGGGGGTGGGAGATGCTAAACATACTGTAATGGGTGGTTGAGTTCTGGATGGACCACTGTTATGCCACCCAAAGTGCCAATAATGTGCCTTTTTAGATACATAGGATTCATGACAGGAGCACTGTTATGGACTAAATTGTGTACATTCCCCACAAATTCATATGTTAAAGTTCTAATCTCCAATGTGATTCTATTAGGAGATGTAGCCTTTAAAGAAGTAATTATGGTTACATGAGGTCCTTAGGATGGAGCCCTAATCCAAGAGGACTTATATTTTCATAAGAAGAGGAAGAAATACCAGAGGTGTATGTGCACAGACAAAAGGCCATGTGAGGACACAGCAAGAAGGTAGCCATCCACAAGCCAAGGAGAGAGGCCTTGGGAAAAACCAAACCTGCTGAAACTTTGATCTTGGTCTTCCAGACTCCAGAACTGTGAGAAAACACGTTTGTGTTGTTAAAGCCACTTGGTCTGTGGCATTTTGTTACAGCAGCCCTAGCAGACTAAGACAGCCTATATAATGATAAAGGTAATTACTTTAACAGTATATTGAAGACTCCATTGTTTAGCTGACCCAACTCCCAACTATAACACCTTTCTTTTAGTGGTGGTCATGAGACATATTCTATCTAAGGAGACATAATTCTAATTCTGCTTGGTGGAGGTTTTGAAAAATGTGTACGGTATTGCTGGAAAAACAGACAAATTAAGCTTAAACAACCTATTGCTCCTTTTGTTCTTTTTGCTCTCTTCATGTTCTAAAGGTAGATGGGAGGGCAACATCTTAGGAACACACGATAATCTATATGAAGACAAAAGCCAACATGCTAAGGATGAAAGAACATCAGGAAAAACAATTTGGACACCTGACTGTACAGCTGAACAAAGTCACAGCATTCCTACATATGCATGCTGTATTAATAAAAGTCACTAATAGATGAAGAAAAGATACAATTTGAAAGAATAAATATTTGCCATCATCAATTGAAATTAATGATTCTGGTTAAACTCAATATAACATTTGTGTTATTTCCAATATCAACTCTTCAAAAGGCCAAGACAAGCACAGCTTTTAGTTTTAGGTAGAAATTATACATATAGAGAGTATATTAAGCATATTTTTACAACTTGTCATTGAATTTCAGGGTTCACCATGGGATTTTATTGAGGTTACCTACAAATTCTTACCATTCATTTTGTACCATAAATTCTTCTGGGTGCAATTGTAGGCCACAATCTGCATTCAAGTTCTTTTCTCCCAGTTTAATTCCCACTAATTTGATTTAAGTGTATGACCCTTACAGAGAGACTCTTTCCCTTCCAAAGATTTTTCCAGATGGTCAAATAAAAATGGGCAAGAAACCTGGCTTGACTACTGAAACACCATCAGATTCATAGAGAGACAGGTGAGCCTTTCAGAGTTGTTTTGGAAGGGAGGCATGAAGCCTCCATATCAGATTAGCAATAAGACACACACAGCTGTTCATCGTCCCCAGATTGAAACCTGCAACAAAGAGGGGTCCTGGGAAGGGGATATCAGTTGGAAATGTAAAACACTGAACTGGTGTCTAAAATTAATTGTTGACGTATGCTACTCAAAATTAGACTCCTTTTTACTATCCTTCAGAATTGAGATGTTTGGATACTACATATAAAATAGACAACTGATGGAAACATACTGTACAGCACAGGGAACTCTACCTAATGCACTGTGGTAACCTAAATGGAAGAGAAGTCCAAAAGGGAGGGGATATCTGAATGTGTATGGCTGATTCATTTTGTTGTGCAGTGGAAGCTAACACAACATTGTAAAGCAACCATACTCCAATAAAAATTAATTTAAAAAAATGAAAATATTTAGATGTTTGAATTTAAAAGCAACAACATTATAATTTAGAAAATTGTGGATTTGTGGGAAAATAGTTAAAATTCATCTATGTACTATTAAGGAGCAATTACACTATTTTCTAAAATATAACAAACTTGGAAAGTATTAATAAGTGTTCAGTAAACATAAACATGAAATTGAGACAATATGGGCCTAATCATAAACATTAGTAAAACGGAAGGTAAACAAAATAAATTAAAAATAAAATGATCACCTAAAATTCCAAGGTTTGCCTGATGTGGAGAAAATAAATAGGGAATATTTTTCAATCTGTTTTGTGAGGCCACCATTACATAGACACTATAAAACAAACAAACACAAAAAAGTAATCATGCCAACTGGAAGCCAGAAAAAATTTTAAATTTGGTGTTACATTTCAAAAATTGCAAGAAATGAGTAGGTGTTGGAATACAAAAAGATGTATGTGAATTTAAAATGATAGCTGCACATAATTTTGTCATGGAAACAAATTTAAGGGAATTTATTAAACGTATTAAAGTGAATTTTGAAAGGATGGAAAAGGAAAAAAATTAAAATAAATAGAATTGACACAGTATTATGGAGATAATCATAATCATTAGTAAATAAACTTTACAAAGTTTAATTAAAATTGTCTTTCACTTTTAACATATTCCACAGTAGACACAAATACTCAATGGTTCTTATGGCAAAGTTGTTAACAGAAATCACTTCTAGTGGACTTTGAAGTCATTTTCAGACGAAGGCAAAGTCTACCAGGTGACTTTCTTCATCACTCTGCAACTAGAGGACATCCTTCATCCCCTGCATAGAAGACAAGTCCCAAGGCAGCTTTGAGCTGTCCAAAATCCCATATTAGTGCTAATTAAACTTGAAGAAATCTATTCCTTCTTTCTCAAGTTAAATGTGGCCATTCTTTTTAAAATGTTGATTAAAGTGATTTATTTTGTAAAATCCATATTAAATAATAAATGTATTTTAAGTTAATAATTTAATAATTCATGAAAATGAATAATAAAGTAAATTTGAGATGTGATTTGTTTATCCTACCTACATTAAAGTTGAGAAGATAGCTTAGCTTGAAGTCACTAAAATCAAGCAGAGTGGAAGGTGAAATATCCTGCTAACCTTGTCAGAAAAACAGGGAAAATGATATCTCATTGCTGAAATGTTGCTAAGTTTAGAAATCACAAGATGAAAACCATAGAATTATTTTGATTATTTACGCTTAGATTTTACAAAAAACAAACAAACAAGCAAGCATTCTACAACATATAATGATGAATTTCAGCAATGGAAAATTAGCATTTGAATTCCTATGAAAACACTTTATCATTGTTGTTACCTAATATGCATTCACTTCTGATATATCTATTAATTCAATGCAAATTTAATGCAACTTGAAAACACTGTGCAAAATGATAATAAACAGGGTACTTACACTTCTATATTTCACGATGTATTCCAAAATAGGGGCCCCTCCATCATCCTGTTTGGTGATACTGAGTTTAAAGCTCTTCCCACTGCTTGGCTGTCCATGTATCGATGGAGGACTTGGTTCACCTATATATGCAATACAACATTCTTGATATTTGCACAGACCTCATATATGTAGAGAAACTGAATTTTAATTAAAAAAATATTGTCATGTAATCAAAATGTATGATGTTATCCTGGGTTTATCACTTTCTATTTGCCCTTTATTGTGATATAAACTCTGATCCTCTTTTTACCCATCCAAGAAATAGAAACATTCTTAAATCTGGAAGTATCATGCCAAAATTGTGAAACCTCAGAACCAAATATAACGTTTATATTGCAAATGCTCTGAGAATAGAACTCATTACATTACACAAGTGTACAACTTTATTTCTTGTATTAATAGTCTACTATCATTTTTTTCTACTGTAAATAGTTTGTAAACATTTTGTAAATATTTATGAATATAAACATATTGTCATCAAACTATATAAAATATATACCTACCAGGAAATACAATAGCTTAGCAATTAGTTATCTGCTTTAATAAACAGTTTTTAGCTAGATGCAGATTTCAATAAAGAAATTTTGTAGTATCCAATCCATAGATGGGTTTCAAATTTGTCTTTTTTTTTTTTTTTAATTCTAGTTTCATGAAAATACTTCCTTTTAGTGTTATTATTCATATGGAGATGGTCTTATAATAAAGATATTTGTAATATTTTTAATATGAACAGGGATCTACTGAAGTGGAAGAATTTTCTATATGAAGGATGCCATCACTGCTTGGCAACTTGGAATGGGAATTCTCTGTCCTGTGTCACTTATGTGATGTCCTTGGGCATGCACTGGCATTCTTTGCCTCTGTTTCCTCCAATTCCCTGTGGATATGGATATGGATATGATAAGGTAATACTAAGAAACTTTAAGTGGGCATGTTTTAATTTGCAAGCTTCCAGAAAACTGTAGTACCTGGTCTACTCAGAGGAATGCCAAGACAGACAAACTAAGCAGAATATAGTGGAGAGGATGGCATGCCTCCCAAACTAGAGAATCTGGGGTTTTTCTCAGCAGATTACCTTTATTTCCAATACAGTGTTTATAAACTTAAGCAAGTGAGTATTTTATTTGAGAAAAGGCAAATCATTAAAGAAATATGACAATTGAGAGTGTTGGCATGCAAGTAAATAGTAAAATAGCCTTGTATGTATAGTACAACCATATAGAAATAAGGTAAATGGAGAAATTATACAGTGATTGTTCATTAAAGTTAATTAAATTAGTGTGAAGGTATTATGACATGATTTACATGCAACATAATGTATTTTCAATAAATGAATTAAAACTTCTCCACAAAACAGTACAATAATGTCGTAAAGTAATTCAATAAGAGAATATGAGAAAAACTATGAAGGGTGGCGATGCTGAGGATTATAAGCAGAGAAGGGATAGATCTCCATTTAAATAATGCAAAGTCGTTCTGGAATCATTTTAGTCTGAAAGTAGGATTATGAGTCAAGATGTACTTGCAGTCGTCCTGGTGATCATAATAAAGAAGAACTGAAAAAGACACTGGCCTCAAGAATGGAGACAAGAGAACACACCTGACATTTTATGATAACCAACAGAAAAGAACTGGTCACAAATTAGGATAAGATAATTATTGCGGTCAGTTTGCCTGCCCTAATATAAGTATATAATAGACAGGGTTATGTATAGATTATATAACGGTGTTTGCTTAGTCACACTCAAGTTTTCTCACATTTTTAAACAATTTATT
Organism: Balaenoptera borealis; assembly: GCF_965194805.1. Lineage (NCBI taxonomy): Eukaryota > Metazoa > Chordata > Mammalia > Artiodactyla > Balaenopteridae > Balaenoptera > Balaenoptera borealis. The sequence continues at coordinate 23,333,497 of NC_138862.1, forward strand.
CAACATAAAGGAAATCTATACTGTTTTAAGTCTATCTAACTTCATGTAAATGCAGTTGACTTCAATTCAAAACAGGGTAGTAACAAGAAGGAGACTGCAATAGTTATTCTTCTTCTGCAGTCACCATTGCAATGGATTAACTTATTATACCTTTTTCTCACACTTAGGGTCTATGTAATTCATGGAATAAAGGCAATGGTCATGCTTCAGCAAAAGACTAGAACATTAAACATGTTACATAGATACTTTCCTACTCTCTCACAGAATATAGTCTGGGCACTACAATCTAATTAATCAGACTGAATAAGTAGGACACCTTCCTGATTGGACAATTTCCTGAGAGCAATTTTACTGTATATATTGCAGCGCACTTTTCTTTTTCCCTTGCTCCAAAACAGTGTTATTTTTTTATAAATCTGAGATGCCACCATCTTCAGAAACCACTTCAACAAGGACATAATTCACTTCCTCCAAGTGTTGAAATGTCTCCCTGCATTTTAAATTCCACTTAAATTTGCAAGTGAAGAGCATAGCAACAAAGAGAAAAACAGAGAAGATTACTTACGAACTGGTAATGTTTGGAAATTTTCTATTTTACTGTAGTCTCCTTGTCCTTTTCCATTTACAGCTGCAACTCTGATTTCATAAGTTGTATTTGGTTCCAGGTTGCTCAAAACAACAATTGCTAAAAGAAAAAAAAAAAATATGCCTATGATTAATGCATTTTAATAAGTAAAACAAATCAAACTATTACAAAGCTGAGTGAACAATATCACTGTAAATCTTTCCATGAAATACCTGAAAAAATTAAGAAATACACATAAGAAGAGAATGATTTCTGAACAATCCTCTTCTTCATCTCTACTTTAGCTTTCTACCCACATGCAGTAACTTTCAAAGAAGAAAATTAGTAGCTCCTTTTGTGATACTTACAACTCACAAAGTAGAAAGTAAAATATTTTCTTTCATCTTTTTAATATTCAATTTATAAAAAAGGATTTAAATAAAACATCTTTACAGCATGCATTCTCAAATACTTTGTCTACTCAAAATAGATGATTTCTACAGAAGTTAATGGAGATATAGAATTCAATATCTAGAAGTCTGGCCTCCAGTATAAGGTGTTTGAGTCACATCAAAGAAGTGTCACTAAGTTGACTACTGTAATAGTGGATCATTTGTTCAATAATCTCAAATCAAATCAAATTATTTTTAACACTAGCTTGGAGCTTGTCATCTCTTGTATTTTCTCTCTGAATTTCTTCTCAATTATATACCATACCAAGCCTGGATTCAACATGACACAAAGGAGAAGAAAGAATCTGAAAAAGTACAGGGATATAAAAGTTTATTAGAAACAGCCCTGGGGAGTGTCAGCCCCTTTAATTTGCCAGAAAGTTTTAAATACAATTGCAGATTTCAAAATTTTGCATCTTTACAAATTCCTTCGGTGGAGCTAACAAAATTCCATAGTTGTTTCTATCCTTACTGTTGTTGCTAAAAAGGGCAAAAATTAACTAGTGGAAATGGCAATGCCTTGATGAAAAATCAAAAGGAAGTTATGTCTGACTTACATAATAACTTAAAGTCAGATGATCAATTCATACTAGAAGATGTAATCAATCATAAAATAAAAGATTAAACCATAAGTAATCAGGATCACATTTGTAGGACTATTGATTAACATGAACAATGACTGAAGACGATACACAGCCAATAAAATTCCAAAATAATTTATTAACATGTTTCTGATAATTAATATATATTCACTAAATAACATTTTTCATTTTATGTTGAATGAATATACTTAATGAATTTGTTTTGGTACTTCCTTGTGCTCCCTTCTTTTCCCTAATATTATCATATATACCAGATAAATATTAATGGCAAAAATATGGTTCAAATATCAACCAGACCTTATTTAATCCAGTAAAGATGTTTCAAAATCATTAGAAAGGATACATTTCCAATTAGTGAAATTTGTTTGTATTTCTCAGTTTCTCTACCCTGTAAGAAAACTGAACTTGCTTTTGAGAATGCATGGCCTTGTTAAGCCTCAGATGAAAACACATGGTGTCAAAGCTAAGGAGGCCAAGTGGGGAAAAAAGGATTGGCAGGGAAATACAACTAATTAGAAGCTGCAAGGTAAATCAGAAAATTAAGACTTGAATTCAATTAGTTCTGACAAGCTAACAACCTGTGAGCTTTTTCAGGAAACCCAAACTCAGTTGTCCTGGAGCCAGTGAAATACATAATATCAGCCCAAGAAAAAGAAGACAACTACAATGGAGAGACTGTTAGTGGACAGATGAAGCTGGTCATGAAGATTATGGAAAGGGAGAGGGAATCAAACTAAGAGTTAGGCAGCTAAAATGCTAAGAAGTTGGAATCCTATTGACCTTACGAGAGAAAGCTTCCGCTCAAGGTCAGCATACGAAGGAATTCAAGAGTTAAAAATTCATCATATTTTATCATTTAATCAGTTAATAAATATAGCAAATTTAAAGCCAAAGTGAGCTAGACCTGCAGAGATTAATGCCTTATAAAAGTGTGTTTATTCTTCAGGGCTTGTAACAAAAATGCTTGGGCCGTTGGACAATCAGTACTGTCATGGAGTAGTTTGTATCTGATTATCCTCTTCTTTACCCTAATGAAGAATGACTTGATGTAGCATGGAGACATATGAGAGACTCCGGCAGGAAGTAACCAGGCTGCAATAAGCTTTGTAATAAGACACTTAGTGATGCAGACTTTAGACTCATGAAAGAAGTCATGTGGCTCTGGGCCAGATTCCACCACTGACTGAGATTCAACCAAGTCTTAGGACTGAGGTGGTCTCTCAACTTCTAAAAAGACACTTTTATTAAATGTCATAGAAACAAAGTACAAAAATAAGTTGAAAGAAGGTGTAGATAAAAAATTGTGATTCATGAAATAATCACCTCTGTATATCAATTATTTATGCAAGTGGGGATATTATCTACAGACTGTGAAATAATACAAAATAATGGATCATTTAAAATTTATTCATCTTTAACTTTCTGTTTAATGGAAAAATATTTTATGTTTACAGGCAAAATAGTCTTAGTGATACTTATAAATCTTAACATGTACACAGATAATCTATACAGAGAGTAGGCTACACAAGAATATATGAGAGTTTGCCATAGATGCTTTTACTGCTACAGATAACTTTGGTATGTGACATGCCTCTCCATATTCTACGATGTAAAGATGCAGCTGCTACCATCGTTTTAATATCATGAGATAGACTGTAACTCAGCTGTGTGGAACTGGTAATGCTTAGATTCAATTGTTTGTCTTTATGTAATCAAACAAGAAAAGCAACAGAATTTAAAGCACACAATTTTAATTGTAAATAAAATTCTTCATTTCATCAGAAGTGTGGAGATCAGACTGTTCATCTTTTCAGGTTAAAAATGCATAACAATAGAGCTATCAAAGTATCAGAGCAGATCAAATCAGGGAAAATTGAGGAAATTACTTGGATTAAACAATTAAAACAACACACACACACACACACACAAACACAAAGCAAAGCAACTCCATATTTTACTTGAATTATCTGAGTGATTCTAGTAAAACCTCTTTCTGGCTTGGATTGCCAGCATTCCTCTTTCTCTAACATTTCACAGGGATTGTGAGGAGTTTTGGGTGTCCCTCTACCTCTGCCAAGAGGAAACCTATTTCTTTAATTGCGTTCTGATCAAGTCAGAACTGATTTTCCCCATGTTTCCCCTTATTTTTCTGTTCTGTGTCAAGACTCTCCTCTTTACTGACTGAGTTTCACAGCAGAGCAGTTTGCCGAGGAGAGGAGAAAAGAGGGCAAAATGATGACGGAGCTGTTATTACAACATTGGGCTAAAACACTTAAATGTATAGTGGATGAGGGAGGTTTTATAGAGGACCTTCCAAATTATAGGAGAGAGGTGTGGAAACAAGCCTATTAATGCCAGTTTTACAAAGTGATATACAAGAAATCAGTCTGTTTTTGAGTTCTGACTCTAAAGGTTTCGGTACAATAACCCTTATTGTGAGGCTTATTAACATTGTGTGAACATAAAGATTATTGTGGGAAATAGAAAGAACTCATATATTGGGACTAATTTAAAGAGAGGGAAAGGAAAAGATTCAGGGGAGGCAAAGCCTACGTCTGTAATTTGACTTGCCTTTCTTTAATGAGAGGATGTATACATGAAATCATCCATAATTTACTGGCATATTACCAAACATAGGGTTTCTGAATACACAAGGTAGGGCTTGAAAGCAAACCCCCACTTGAAATACAAATGCTGTGTACTCTATAATAGAGCACCTCAAATTATGAAGTTAGTTAATGAAAGACGTTCTTTCCCCAAATGTGTCCATACAATAGAACAACAGAACCACAAACTAAGGTGTGGGAATGGTTTCTTTCTCTACAATTTATTAGAAATTCAAACTCAAAAATTAGGTGAAAGTAGGTCTAGATTACAAACCATTAAAAGTTCTCTAAAGACAAATGGCATACATTAAGGTCTTTCATAGTTATATTCAGTCAGCATGATTTGGAAACCATACTGCAATTCTTCTGAAAATTATAAACAATCATGAATTTTTCTTTGACATGGCAACAGGGACAGGTTCTACAAAAAAGCTAATTTCCCTCACTAATGTAATGTTTCTGCTTGATTTAAATATAATTGAGTTTCATAAATGGCCATTTTGTCACCCGGCTATAAATGTAAAAAGTACAGCAAAATACTGAAATGCATAAAAACAATGACATTTTAACTGGCAAATGAAAGGGAAATAGGAACTTTTTAAACATTATTTTTACAAGTATCGAAATGATATTACTAGAGAGAAAAATCTGAAGTTGTATTCTCTCTCTAAGAAGGGAATAAACTTTATTAAAAGAAGTTGAACAAAGTAAGTTTAGTTTGTTCAGATAATGAATTGTAAATTCCTCCCTTTGGCTGTCAAGAGAAGCAGAGGCTACAGAATATTTACAACCCATGGAGCAAAATAAATTACATATTTACAAACTAATTATGCTGAGCAAAGGTCTAAAGTGAGATTAAATTTAGCCATGTTTTCTTAGCTCTCTTAAACCCCCGATGTCTCCATGCATTTTTCCTGTCATTCAATGTAGGGAGATAAGGACTCCCTCCATGTAGAACTGCTGTATCATCCACCTAAAATGGAACTGTTCAGGTTGTCAAGAACTGTGAAACATGTCAGATAGCTATGCGAAATCACAAAGCTTGGCTAGGATAGAACTGATCGTTCGAAATTACACTTGTTGTTAATCTCCTTAGATAAATCTGAAAACATAATGAAATCCCCGAAGTTTCTCACCTGAGATTCAGCTTTTGTTCTCTAAACAATTAAAACAAGACAAAGAAAGCTTTCTTTTTGAGGGAAGGAATTCTGACTCCTTTCTGCAGAAGTTTGCAATAGGCTTGAAAAAAAAAAAAAGTAATTTTTTACCTTTTTTAACCCTAATGTAGAATTTTTTAATACTTTGACTCCAGTTATTCTTTACATACATAAGAATGATTTCAGGGATAGTTTCATTATTAATGAAAAGTATCTTTAAGTTTTCTTAAGCAGTTTATGTAAATAATCATCTCAGTTCAATTATATTTTCATTTATTTTTGAAAATATAAATTTGTATTTTTGTGCAAATTATACTGTGTTTCAAGATTCCATTAGCTGCAAAAGGATATGATCTCACCTTTTTAAAAGTACCTTAGAGACTTTTATGGATGATAATATATAACTTGTATAAATATATATTATAATATAAATAACATTTGTGGATATAGTTTTTTGTAATAAATAATTCATATGAATATATATTTTGATGAACAGTAGAAAGAAAAATTAACCAGATGATTATGTGCTGTTTGTGTGGGGTTTTTATTCAATGCATTGATGACACTATTTTAAAATCACAGATCATCATTTCTGAATCTTCATAATTATTTCTTTACTATACTTTTTTTTTAATGTTCTTTTTCATCATGAGTATAAACTATGCATAAAAACAATATGGTCATTTAATAATTGAGTTTTAACTGATGCAAGATTTTACACAAGAAGTACTTGTTGTCCCTTAAAATTAAATGGCTTCTTCTTGAAATATACTCTTTGTAAAAACCTTGATTTGAAAACAGAAAAGTTCCATCAAAATTATTTTCATAAACTAATCATACTTTTTAAATTTAAAATATAATTATTTCTTATCACATAGAAATTATTCATCTAAGGGGAGTTCAATTGATTTTTTTTAGATCCACTTAGTACATAAAATATGAGAGATATATAATTACCAAAAATTTTCTTCTATAGTCTAAAACAATAGGTTTTTATAAAATACCCATGAAATCTCTTGATGATTAAAAGTAATCAGAATATTATTTTTCACTCACAAATATGCTAATTTCTCAAAATGTCTATACAAACAACATTCTTTTTTATGTTATAAGCTTTTTTGGTTATTTTTGGCAGGGAGCATAAGTTAAGCTTTTGTAATTAAATACTCCTCTCTGTACCATGGCTATAAAAATTCTAAGCCTCATTTTAGTTATTTAACCTCTTAATAATATTTATAAATATTTTTTCTGTTATGGATTATGCCCCTTATTTTTGTGTTTGAATGCTTCACTGTGAGAAGATTTTATTGTAAGAATCTTATGAGCAGAACACACATCATACATATCATATATATTATCTCCAATCCTCACAAAGCCTAGATATTTCAAATGCAGAATGAGAAGTCAATAAAGAGTTTTTGAATTGACATTTAAAAAAAATATGCTAAACAAAAGATCATTTAAAAAACTGATCGGGGGGGACCTTCAGGATGGTGGAGGAGTAAGACGTGGAGATCACCTTCCTCCCCAGAAATACATCTACATGTGGAACAACTCCTACAGAACACCTACTGAACACTGGCAGAAGACCTCAGACCTCCCAAAAGGCAAGAAAATCCCCACGTACTTGGGTAGGGCAAAAGAAAAAAGAAAAAACAGAGACAAAAGAATAGGGATGGGACCTGCACCTCTGAGAGGGAGCCGTGAAGGAGGAAAAGTTTCCACACACTAGGAAGCCCCTTCACTGGTGGAGATGGCGGGTGGCAGTGGGGAAGCTTTGGAGCCACGGAGGAGAACGTAGCAACAGGGTTGCAGAGGGCAAAGCAGAGAGATTCTTACACAGAGGATCAGTGCTGACCAGCAGTCAGCAGCCTGAGAGGCTTGTCTGCTCAGCCGCCGGGGTGGGTGGGTGCTGGGAGCTGAGGCTCAGGCTTCAGAGGTCAGATCCCAGGGAGAGGACAGGGTTGCCTACGTGAAGACAGCCTGAGGGGGTTAGTGCACCACAGCTAGCCTGGAGGGAGTCCAGGAAAAAGTCTGGACCTGCCTAAGAGTCAAGAGACCATGGTTTCAGGGTGTGTGAGGAGAGGGGATTCCTTCTCTGTCTGCCCACAGAAGGCAGAGCACCATCTGAAGGAGTTCCAGAGACAGGCGTGAGCCACAGCTATCAGCTCGGACCCCAGAGATGGGCATGAAACGCTAAGGCTGCTGCCACTGACACCAAGAATCCTGTGTGCAAGCACTGGTCACTATCCACACCCCCCACCCCTGGGAGTCTGTGCAGCCCACCACTGCCAGGGTCCCGTGATCCAGGGACAACTTCCCCAGAAAACACACAGCATGCCTCAGGCTGTTGCAATGTCACACCGGCCTCTGCCACATAGGCTCATGCCACATTCTGTACCCCTCCCTACCCCTGGCCTGAGTGAGCCAGAGCCCCCTAATCAGCCACTGCTTTACCCCTTCCTGTCTGGGCAGAGAACAGATGCCTGAGGGCAGCCTACATGCAGAGGCAGGACCAAAGCCAAAGCTGAACACCAGTAGCTGTGCAAACAAAGAAGAGAAATGGAAATTTCTCCTTGCAGCCTCAGGAGCAGTGGATTAAATCCCACAATCAACTTGCTGTACCTGCATCTGTGGAATACCTGAATAGACAATGAATCCTCCCAAAATTGAGGCAGTGGACTTTGGGAGAAATTGTAGACTTGGGGTTTGCTGTCTGTGACTGATTTGTTTCTGATTTTTATGTTTATCTTAGTTTATTTTTTAGAGCTTGTTATTACTGGTGGATTTGTTTATTGGTTTGGTTGCTCTCTTCTTTTTTATTTTATTTTAATAGGAACATACATATCGATAATTACCTTAAATGTAAATGGATTAAATGCTCCAACCAAAAGACATAGACGGGCTGAATGGATACAAAACAAGACCTGTATATATGCTGTCTACAAGAGACCCACTTCAGACCAAGGGACACATACAGACTGAAAGTGAAGGGATGGAAAAAGATATTCCATGCAAATGGAAATCAAAAGAAAGCTGGAGTAGCATTTCTCATATCAGACAAAATAGACTCTAAAATAAAGACTATTACAAGAGACAAAGAAGGACACTACATAATGATCAAGGGATCAATCCAAGAAGAAGATATAACAATTGTAAATATTTATGCACCCAACATAGGAGCACTTCAATACATAAGGCAAATGCTAACAGCCATAAAAGGGGAAATCGACAGTAACACAATCATACTAGGGGACTTTAACACCCCACTTTCACCAATGGACAGATCATCCAAAATGAAAATAAACAAGGAAACACAAGCTTTAAATGACACATTAGACAAATGGACTTAATAGATATTGATAGGACATTCCATCCAAAAACAACAATACACTTTCTTCTCAAGTGTTCATGGAACATTCTCCAGGATAGATTATATCTTGGGTCACAAATCAAGCCGTGCTAAATTTAAGAAAATTGAAATCACATCAAGTATCTTCTCCAACCACAACTCTATAAGACTAGATATCAATTACAGGAAAAAACTGTCAAAAATACAAACACATAGAGGCTAAACAATACACTACTAAATGACCAAGAGCTCACTGACGAAATCAAAGAGGAAATAGAAAAATATCTAGAAACAAATGACAATGAAAACACGACAACCCAAAACCTATGGGATGCAGTAAAAGCAGTTCTAAGAGGGAAGTTTAGAGCAATACAATCCTACCTCAAGAAACAGGAAACATCTCAAATAAACAACCTAAGGTTACACCTAAAGCAATTAGAGAAAGAAGAACAAAAAAACCCAAAGTTAGCAGAAGGAAAGAAAACATAAAATTCAGATCGGAAATAAATGAAAAAGAAATAAAGGAAACGATAGCAAATATCAATAAAACTGAAAGCTGGTTCTTGGAGAAGATAAACAAAATTGATAAACCATTAGCCGGACTCATCAAGAAAAAAAGGGAGAAGACTCAAATCAACAGAATTAGAAATGAAAAAGGAGAAGGAACAACTGACACTGCAGAAATACAAAGGATCATGAGAGATTACTACAAGCAACTATATGCCAATAAAATGGACAACCTAGAAAAAATGGACAAATTCTTAGAAAAGCACAACCTTCCGAGACTGGACCAGGAAGAAATAGAAAATATAAACAGACCAATCACAAGCACTGAAATTCAAACTGTGATGAAAAATTTTCCAACAAACAGAAGTCCAGGGACAGATGGCTTCACAAGCGAATTCTATCAAACTTCTAGAGGAGAGCTAACACCTATCTTTCTCAAACTCTTCCAAAATATAGAAGAGTTTTGAAGAGTTTGATATCACCCTGATACCAAAACCAGATAAAGATGTCACAAAAAAAGAAAATAACAGGCCAATATCACTGATGAACATAGATGTAAAAATCCTCAACAAAATACTAGCAAACAGAATCCAACAGCACATTAAAAGGATCATACACTATGATCAAGTGGGGTTTATCCTAGGAGCACAGGGATTCTTCAATATACACAAATCAATCAATGTGAAACACCATATTAAGAAACTGAAGGATAAAAACAGTATGATAATCTCAATAGATGCAGAAAAAGCTTTCGACAAAATTCAACACCCATTTTTGATAAAATCTCTCCAGAAAGTAGGCATAGAGGAAATCTACCTCAACATAATTAAGGCCATGTATGACAAACCCACAGCTAACATCATTCTCAGTGGTGAAAAACTGAAACCATTTCCTCTAAGATCAGGAACAAGACAAGGTTGCCCACTCTCACTACTATTACTCAACATAGTTTTGGAAATTTTAGCCACAGCAGCAGAGAAGAAAAAGAAATAAAAGGAATCCAAATTGGAAAAGAAGAAGTATAACTGTCACTGTTTGCAGATAACATGGCACTATAAACACAGAATCCTAAAGATGCTACCAGAAAACCACTAGAGCTAATCAATGAATTTGGTAAAGTAGCAAGATACAAAATTAATGCACAGAAATCTCCTGCATTCCTATACACTGATGACGAAAAACCTGAAAGAGAAATTAAGGAAACACTCCCATTTACCATTGCAACAAAAACAATAAAATTCCTAGGAATAAAACTACCTAAGGAGACAAAGGACCTGTATGCAGAAAACTATACAACACTGATAAAAGAAATTAAAGATGATACAAACAGTTGGAGAGATATACCATGTTCCTGGATTGGAAGAATCACCATTTTGAAAATGACTATACTACCCAAAGCAATGTACAGATTCAATACAATCCTTATCAAACTACCACTGGCATTTTTCACAGGACTAGAACAAAAAATCTCACAATTTGTATGGTAACACAAAAGACCCCAAATAGCCAAAGCAATCTTGAGAAAGAAAAACGGAGCTGGCGGAATCAGGCTCACTGACTTCAGACTATACTACAAAGCTACAGTAATCAAGACAGTATGGTACTGTCAGAAAAACAGAAATATAGATCAATGGAACAGGATAGAAAGCCCAGAGATAAACCTACCCACATATGGTCACCTTATTTTTGAGAAAGGAGGCAAGAATATACAATGGAGAAAAGACAGCCTCTTCAATAAGTGGTGCTGGGAAAACTGGACAACTACATGTAAAAGAATGAAATTAGAACACTCCCTAACACAATACACAAAAATAAACTCAAAACGGATTAAAGACCTAAATGTAAGACCAGACACTATAAATCTCTTAGAGGAAAACATAGGCAGCACACTCTATGATGTAAATCACAGCAAGATCCTTTTTGACCCACCTCCTAGAGAAATGGAAATAAAAACAAAAATAAACAAATGGCACTTGATGAAACTTAAAAGCCTTTGCACAGCAAAGGAAATCATAAATAAGACAAAAGCCAACCCTCAGAGTGGGAGAAAATATTTGTAAATGAAGCAACTGACAAAGGATTAATCTCCAAAAATATACAAGCAGCTCATGTAGCTCAGTATCAAAAAAACAAACAACCCAATCCAAAAACGGGCAGAAGACCTAAATAGACATTTCTCCAAAGAAGATATACAGATTGCCAACAAACATGAAAGGATGCTCAACATCACTAATCATTAGAGAGATGCAAATCAATACTACAATGAGGTATCACCTCACACTGGTCAGAATGGCCATCATCAAAAAATCTACCAAGAATAAATGCTGGAGAGGGTGTGGAGAAAAAGAACCCTCTTGCACTGTTGGTGGGAATGTAAATTGATACAGCCACTATAGAGAACACTCTGGAGGTTCCTTAAAAAATTAAAAATAGAATTACCCTATGACCTCGTAATACCAGTACTGGGCATATACCCTGAGAAAACCACAATTCAAAAAGAGTCATGTACCACATTGTTCATTGCAGCACTATTTACAATAGCCAGGACATGGAAGCAACCTAAGTGTCCATCAACAGATGCATGGATAAAGAAGATGTGACACATATACACAGTGGAATATTACTCAGCCATAAAAAAAGAAACGAAACTGAGTTATTTGTAGTGAGGTGGATGGACCTAGAATCTGTCATACTGAGTGAAGTAAGTCAGAAAGAGAAAAACAAATACCGTATGCTAACACATATATATGGAATCTAAAAAATATATATATGGTTCTGAAGAACCTAGGGGCAGGACAGGAATAAAGATGCTGACGTAGAGTATGGACTTGAGGACACAGGGAGGGGAAGGGTAAGCTGGGACGAAGTGAGAGAGTAGCATTGACATATATACATTACCAAATGTAAATAGATAGCTAGTTGGACGCAGCTGCATAGCACAGGGAGATCAGCTCAGTCCTTTGTGCCCACCTAGAGGGGTGGGATAGGGAGGGTGGGAGGGAGACACAAGAAGGAAGGGATATGGGGATATATGTATACATATAGCTGATTCACTTTGTTATACAGCAGAAACTAACTCAACATTGTAAAGCAATTATACTCCAATAAAGATGTTAAAAAAAGAAAAAAGAAAAAAATGATCCAATAAAAGACACTTGCTAAATCTACAGTTGTTATCCTTTATCACTAATTTATTGATTCTATTCTTGTGTTGCTGAATAATTAAAGCACATTTTACTTCTCCAAGTAAAACTTTTTGCCTGTGCAAAAAATCCACCATTCAATTCCCATTTGATGTTGTGTCCTTGAATACTTAGACTTGACCAGTTTGGTTGTACTCTCCATTTCATAGATTAATAAATGGAGGCTCAGAAGATTAACCAGCCAAGAAATGCAAAGCTTGGATTCTATCTTAAAGTTAAAGCTTTGTATTGTCCCACACTTGTATCCCAGCCTGTAAAACCAGAGTACAGAAAATCACTTGTAAGCAAGGAATCTAAAAAGTCCTCATAAACCTGAACGTGAGGAAAATGTATTCTCTCTTCTCAAAGACATTAATTACATATAAAAATAAAAACTATAAACTAATAAAAATGATAATCCTGTATATACTTTTCAAGATTTAACCTAAGCTTTTAGAGGGCACAACCTCTTTCTTAGAATATTTTACTTATTCCTGTATTCCTGGATTCTCATCAGAATGAACAATATAAATCCATGCTGATGATCTTCATAAATTTCCGTCACTATAAGCTGGATACGACTCAGTAATTTTTCCTATAGTTCACAGAAGCACATTATATTTACAGCAAGATTCAATAATGAGAAATTCAGAGCAAATCAGATCAAACAATCTGATTATTGAGAGTTCTGATTCTTAAGCCTTTCACTTTAGAAAAGAGACATTTACCAGTCACTTCTGCCTATTGTGCACTTTGGCCAATCTATTCTTTCATTTTTATGTATTTTTAAATACTAAATTAAAAAGTTTATTTTATGTATCCCATTAAAAGTTCCTAGCCACATTTCCAAATAAAGAGGAATGAACTAGTCTTGCTGTATCATTTATGTTCTCTGTTACGCAATACACCAAACCATACAGACAATCCAGAAATTCCCTTACAATGCAAGTAAGATTCTGAACTAATGCAGCAAGTGCAACTCGGGCAGTTTTTTTCCCCAGAGTTTTTAGTTTTTCTAAATTTTTTTCTTTCTCCATTTTCAAGGAAGTTACATACTATTTAACTCATATTAATACTCAAAATTTCTCCTAGAGAGGCCATATTTTTCTCTGTAGTGAACCCAGACATCTCTTTTAGTTGTAATCAATTGCTTGCTATTTTTCAATGAATTTCAGGATGTGGAAACATTCTACTTTCTCTAGGTATTTGGGAACGTGTATGTTCCTTTCTATATCTTGTTGTTTAAGTGTTTCAAATAAATTAATATAAATGCTTGCCATTTACATTTTAGGGATTTTCAGATCCCTAAAAAACTAGTGACAAAAATTTTATTTGTAAATAATATTTTCAGCATTCAACACAAATATTACATTATATTTCTATATAGCTATTTTGAAAGGTATTAAGCTCTTTTGACTTGGAGCATTTTAAAATATGTTTTTTTTGGAGAATTTAAATTATGAAGCAGATAATTCCATGGTTAAACATCCATGTGCATAATTAACTTTCTTATGAATACTTCCTACAAACTGAAAATGCTCATCTGAACAATTCCACTGGAATCCATCATAAAAATTGTTTTAAAAAATAATCTGAATCTTAACTTTTAAAGCACAAAGAAAGAGTGTCTATATGTTAAAGTTTCAATGAATATTAAGAAATGCAAATGTTTTTCTCTTTCTGACTTACTTCACTCTGTATGACAGACTCTAGGTCCATCCACATCACTAAGGGAGGATTCTAGGAAAGAGGTGGAGTCAGAAGCACCAGGAATCTGTCTCCCCACCTAGACAACAATTGTACTGGAAGAATCTGCTTGATGAAGATAGTTTGGAATTCTGGAGACTATTAAAGCCCTGAAACTTCTAGAAGAAGACATGGACAGTAAATTATGGTAAATTTTGGTCATTTCAGGTGTCAGCAGCTACCATCCCCACCTCAGCCAAGTAGTTGCTGTACATATGTTCCCGGAGCAACTTCTACACAGATTGTGGGAGTCAGGGTGGGTAAAAAGGACCCTGTCTTGCAAATATCGGGATCTTGCTCTGATCTTTGGTTGCTGCCTTTGATCACAGAGGTGGGGAGCCTTTGATCACAGAAGTGGGCAGCCATTGTTGTTGCAATTCCCTGCATTTGTTGCTGCCCCTTCTCCTTTGGCTGAAATGACTCCCTGGTGATTTAGAAGACTGGCACACTGAGAAGACCTTAGGTTTACATCTTGGCACAGACCCAACCTAAAACAATATTTTTAAAAAAATCAAAATAAACAACAACAATAACAATAAGAGTTAACCAGGGGGAAGAAGGAGGATCTGATTTCCAGAGTTACCACATTAGTACATTCAAATGTCCGGTTTTCAACATAAAATCATAAGGCTTGCAAAGAAACAGGGAAACATGGTCCATTCAAAGGAAAAATGAAATCAGCAGAAATTGTCCCTGAAAAAGACCTCATGGCAGATATACTAGACAAAGACTTTGAAACAACTGTGTTAGAGATGCTTAAATAACTACAGGAAGATGTGGGCAAAGTCAAGAAAACAATGTATGACCAAAATGGAAATACCAATAAAGAGAGAAAACCTAAAAAGAAACCAAAACATAATTCTGAAGCTTAAAACTGCAGTAACTGAAATGAAAGATTCATCAGATGGATTCACAGGCAGATATGAAAGAGCAGAAGAAAGAATCAATGAATTTAAAGATAAGACAATGGAAATCCTTGAATTAGAGGAAGAGAAACAAAAGATTGAAGAAAAGTAAACAGAGCCCAAGGGACCAGTGGACATGGACACAACCAAGTGGACAAAGAGCACACTGTAAGAGTTCCAGAAAGAAAACTGAGAGAAAGAGACAGAGAATACTGGAGAAATAACTGCTGAAAATTTCAGTCATGAATATTAACATTCAAGAAGCTCAATGAATTTCATGGCAGAGGAACTCAAAGAAGGCCACACCGAGACACATTATAATCAAAGTTTCAAAAGACAAAGAAAAAGAGAGAATCTTCAAAGCAGCAAGAAACAAGTGACTCATCACATATAGGGGATCCTCAATAACATCATCAGCATATTTCTCATCAGAAACTTTAGAGAACAAAAGGCAGTGGAATAATTTATTTAAAGCACTGAAAGGAAAAAACTGTCCTGTATCTGGCAAGCCTGTCTATCAAAAATGAGGGAGAAATTAAGACATTCCAGATAAACAAAAGCTGAGGAAGTTTGTTACCACTAGACTTACCCTGAAAAAAATACTCAAGGGAGTCCTGCAAGATGAGATGAAAGGACACTAGACAGTAACTAAAGCCATATGAACAAATACAGTTCTCAATGAAGATAAATACATGGACAATTATAAAATAGTACTACTGTAGCAATGGTTTGTAACTGCACTGATTGTTTTTGACATTAAGAGACTATTACATTCAGAAATATTATTCTAATAGCTAGTATTATTGTGACTTTTTTTCTGTAACTCCAAATTTTGTTTTCTACATAATTTAACAGACTAATGTGTTTAAAAGAATTATCCCAGTTCATGTTTGGGCACACAATGTATAAAGATGTAAAGTTGTGATATCAACAACCAAAAGAATGGGGATGAAGCTGTAAAGGAACTGAGTGTTTGTACATTATTGAAGTTAAGCTGGTATGAATTCAAATTACAGTGTTACAATTTTAGAATAAGTGAAATCCCATGGTAACCAAAAACTAAAATAGCTATAGGATAAACATAAAAGGAAATGCAAAAGGAATTTAAATATCTCAGTACAAAGAGAAATTGACTAAACACAAAAGAAGACAACAATGCAGAAAATGAGGACCAAAAAGAGCTATAAGGCATATAGAAAACAAATAGCAAAATGATAGGAGTCCCTCCTTATTGGTAATTACTTTAAATGTAAATGGATCAAACTCTCCAGTGAAATGACAGAGTAGGCAGAATGACTAAAATCATATTATCCAACTTTAAGCTGTCTCTAGGGAATCACTTTAGAGTCAAAGACTAAAGAGAGACTAGGTTGAAAGTGAAGGGAAGGAAAAAGATTATCAATGCAAATAATAACCAAAAGAGAGCAGGGATGGCTATACTAATATCAGACAAAATAGACCTTAAATCCAAAAATGTTACAAGAGAAAAAGAATGACATTATGCACTAATAAAATTTACAATACAGCAAGAAGATATAACTATTATAAACATTTACATACTACTGAAATATCATCATATGTGAAACAAAAACTGACAGAAATGAAGGGAGCAATAGTTTTAAAATAAGAGTTGGAGACTTCAGTACACTACTCAATAATGGAATAATCAAACAGATGATAAGTAAGGAAATAGAGGACTTAAACAACAAAATAAACCAACTAGATCTAACAGACATATACAGAACATTACCTCAAAACAACAGCAAAACATTTTCAAGTGCAATGGGGCATGTTTCAAGATAGACCATATGTCAGGCCACAAATTAAGACTTAAGAAATTTAAAAAGACAAACATCATGCGAAGTACCTTCTATGACCATCACAAGATGATGTTAGAAATTGGTAACAGAGAAAATCTCAAAAATTCACAAAATAGTGGAAATTAAACATCACACTCTGAAAACCAAGGAGTTAAAAAAGAAATCATAAGGGCAGTTAGAAAATACTTAGAAATGAATGTAAATGAAAACAACATATACCAAAAACATAGGGAAAGCAGAGCTAAGGGGGGAATTTATAGCTCTAAATGCTTATATTAAAAAAACAGGAAAGATGTCAAATCAACAACCTAGCTTTACAACTAAAGGAATAAGAAAAAGAACTGACTAAACTCAAAGCTAGCAGAATTAAGGAAATAATAAAGATTAGAAGAGAGATAAATGAAACAGGGAATAGAAAAACAACAGAGAAAATTAATGATACCAAAAAATTAAATTTCCAACTTTATTGAGATATAATTGACAAATAAAATTGTATAAATTTAAAATATACAGTGTGATGATTGGATATATATTGTGAAATTGTTACCCTTGAATATGTTTTTTAACTTAGAATCATAAAAGTTTAGCTTTAATGAGATTACTATCTTTTGAGTATAATAAAAGGAAACAAATTTAACCTTTGTAACATGAGAATTTTGTTTCATGTAATAAAGGAGAAGTTGAGAAAGGTTCTTCCCTAGTCAAAAGGACCCCTTTTAGTAATGCCATTATTTGAAAATAACCTCACCTATAGTGCTTTAAAAAAAATGACTCATGAGACTTTCAGTGACTTCTCATACCATTAAGAATAAAATGCATAATCCTCTCCAAGGTCTACAGGGCCCACTGGATTTGGGCCTTGGCTTTTTTTTTTTTTTTTTTTTTATCATTGCTTCATTTAACTCCACCCTTTGATAATACATTCCAGCCAAAATGGCCTTTTCATTGACTTCTGCCCTGGCCAGACTTCCCCCATCTTTAAAAAATCACTCCCTTGCTTCATTTAGGGCTCTGCTCAAAGGGCTCTTCACTTCATTCAGGCCTCTTCAGAGTCCTGGCCTGACCACTCCTTCTAAAACCACCCTGGACTGCCACCTCTAGTCACCCTCCAACTTCTTGATCTGTTTCATGTTTCTTCATACTTCATATCACTACCAGGTTTT
Source organism: Balaenoptera borealis (assembly GCF_965194805.1). Taxonomy (NCBI): domain Eukaryota; kingdom Metazoa; phylum Chordata; class Mammalia; order Artiodactyla; family Balaenopteridae; genus Balaenoptera; species Balaenoptera borealis. The sequence goes on from NC_138862.1 coordinate 23,351,554, forward strand.
TTATATCTAATATATATAGAAAGAGAGAGAGAGAGAGATTAAATGTTATATAACATAATATACCATACTGAGGTAGGAGATAGATGTTCCCCTGAGCTTGACAACAGGTGTTTGTCAAGTGGAGCAAACTGAAGCTCTGTTCTCACCCAGACACTCCAAGGACAAAGCTAATGGCAGAAGCTAAGCTCTGCTGAAGTAAAGCGATAAGGTGCCCACTCCTGAGGTCAAGGAAAACTTCCCTGTCTGCATATGTGCAGGAAGTCTCCTTGGGGGTCAAAAAGGGAGGGGCTGACACCCCATAATATGCGTGGACATGCACCCGCAGGCCTCTGCGGTGGGATCCATCTCAGCAAAAAGTTGCGCATGCATGTTGGGGGAGGGTCCTGGGACCAGTCAGGTGTGAAAAAAGAAATGAGATAATTGGCCAAATGTAAACAAAGACCAGAAGGACTGTCTTGGATAAGTGATTTAAATCATCTCTTTACTGTGCTCCTTGTTCAGAATTTCCGCACTCCTCTCTGGGTGTGTATTTCTGCCTAGCTTCTGACTTACTGCACTCCTCTTCATTAGAGTGGACACCCACACCCTTTCTCTCTGGGTATGTATTTCTGCCTTGCTTCTGTCTGAAATAAACAAACTGTTTCTCTGTGTGCTCTCCCATACGTTGTGCTGTGTGTTTTTTCTTTAGCAACTAAAATCTACCTGGATATAGTCGTTACATCCAAATTTTTTGTCAAACTAAATGAATGAGCGTGTATTATTTCAATTAAGATGATGAAGTAGGGAGTCATTTATGTTAATTGGAAACTGTATGTATACATACATATCAGAGGGGATAAATATCCTGCCCCAAATAACAGTCATTAGGGATTAAGTCACTACTAAACTACTACTTCATAAAATGAAGGAAGAGGCATGTTCACTAAAAAACTATTTATAATTTAAGCATCAAGAAATAAGGACTACAGAACAAATAGGATTATGTGAGAATCATTGATTGAGGCAAGCAGTTAAAGAAACAGAATGTAGGCTGAGTGACCCTACCAATAGATGGGGGATAAGACAATGCTACCCTGGACATCAAATCCAAAGGTCTTTCCACAGTAGCCGCACCAATTTACATTCCCACCAACAGTATACAAAAGTTCCCTTTTAACTACATCCTCACCAACACTTGTTATTTGTGTTTTTTTTGATGATACCCATTCTGACAGGTGAGAGGTGATGTCTCATTTTAATTTTGATTTGCATTTCTCTGATGATTAGAAATGTTGAGCATATTTTCATGTGCCTGTTGGCCATCTGCATTTCCTCTTTGGAAAAATGTTTATTTAGTTCATCTGACCATTATTTAATCAATTTGTTTTTTTGATGGTGAGTTGTATGAGCTGGTTATATCTTTTTGTTTTGTCCATGGCTTCTTTTGCTGTGCAAAAGATTTTAAATTTAATTAGGTTCCTTTTTTTAAAAATTTATTCTTATTTATTTATTTATTTTAACATCTTTATTGGAGTATAATTGCTTTACAATGGTGTGCCAGTTTCTGCTTTATAACAAAGTGAATCAGCTATACATATACATATATCCCCATATCTCCTCCCTCTTGCGTCTCCCTCCCACCTTCCCTATCCCACCCCTCTAGGTGGTCACAAAGCACTGAGCTGATCTCCCTGTGCTATACAGCTGCTTTTGTTTATTTATCACTTTTAGTTCCTTTGCTCTAGGAGAAAGATTCAAAAAAATTTTGCTATGACCTATGTCAAAGAGTGTTCTCCTATGTTTTCCTCTAAGAGTTTTATGATTTCTTGTCTTACATTTAGGTCTTTAATCCATTTTGAATTTATTTTTGTATATGGTGTTAGAGAATGTTCTAATTTTATTCTTTTATATGTAGCTGCCCAGTTTTCCCTGCACAACTTATGAAGATACTGTCTTTTCTCCATTGTATATTTTTGCCTCCTTTGTCATAGATTAATTGACCATAAGTGTGTGGGTTTATTTCTGGGCTCTCTCTTCTGTTCCATTGATCTATATATCTGTTTTTGTGCCAGTACAAACTGTTTTGATTACTCGTGGTTTCTCAAAAAACTAAAAATAGAACTACCATATGACCCAGCAATTCCACTCCTGAGTATATAGCTAAAAAAAACCCCAAAAGTCTAATTAGAAAAGATACATGCACCTCAATATTCATAGCAGCATTATTTACAATTGTCAAGATATGGAAGCAACCTAAGTGCCCATCAACAGATGAATGGATAAAGATGTGGAATCTAAAAAGTACAACATACTAGTGAGTATAACAAAAAAGGAGCAGACTCACAGATAAAGAGAACAAACTAGTGGTTACCAGTGGGGAGTGAGAAGGGGGGAGGGGCAATAAAAGGGTAGGGGATTAAGAAGTATAAACTATTACATATAAAATAAGCTACCAGGATATATTGTACAACACAGAGAATATAGCTAACATTTTATAATAAGTATTAATGGGGTATAACCTTTGAAAATTGTGAATCACTACATTGTACACCTGTAACATACAATGTTGTACATCAACCATACTTCAATTAAAAAAAAGTTCTTTCTATATGTTCCTGTGTCACAACAGGAACCAGCTGTGGAAATTAAGATCTCTGGCAAAATATTCCAGATTGAAGCAGCTTTATGGAATACATTCATTTTTCTGTCATGTGAAAAATACGCTGTCCATTGACATGTCCAATTGCAAAAGCATGATCTTTTACCTAAGGAGATCTCCTTTCTTCTTTAATGTTAGGTGAGCTAGTTGCAGCAGCACATGTCATACAGTGTTTGGATAATGCCTTTTGGTATGAAGAGTGGGTAGAAAATTAGGAATAATTAAGACTACTTTTTAGAGGAAGATAACTAACTCTATTTTCTCAATAGTCTACTTAAGTCTAAACTTAAAAATGCTCCAATATGTATTTTAAAAATTTTAGTAGGTGGCATGAAGGTTTATTAATATAAACAGAATTAGGTTTTATAAGACAGATAATTAGGTTATAATTATATAACCTTAGTTCCCAGAAAAGCTTGTGGAATCTCTGGAGACTCCGAAGAAAAAAGAAAACAACCAACTTGCTTAGGTGGTTTTATTTAATTTAGCTTGGTTATGGTGATAATTCACAGATGTTTGGAAATAGTTAATAACATAATTTTATTTTAGTATAAGCAAAGTTTGTAATTAAGTGGTGCAGTAATTCATCTCAGGTGATACAGAATATTCAAAGGTCTATACAATATGGTACACAGGTTCTCAGATGTGCAGTCAAGATGGAGAGATATGACTCATATCCTAATACTGACATTATGAGGTGATCACTGGCAAAGACTGATATAAGCAATATTTACTAAAGAGTTGCAAAAGAATGTAAAATATTTCTACTAAAAGATAATCAAATAAATGGTTACAAAGAAGCTCAAATTTATATTGGGCCTTGAAGGATGGATAAAAAAGAGTAGAAGGAGTAACATAAACTCAAGCATGGCCATAAGAAAGTAGAATGCATGTTTGGCACAATGAGTGGACTGGTTTTGATGTCCCAAGTGTTTTTTCAAGGGAACATTTTGAGATAAAGAAGTAAAGACACATGAAGCACACACATACACACAAACACATAATACATATTTGCATATACATACATGTATACTTAGTATTACCACTCATTTATTAAATGTGATTATTTGAATCATAATTTATATCATTCAGTTGGAGAAATGGAATTATTTTTCAGCTTACCTTTATGCATCCTAATGGCTGATCTTTTATATTTCTTGGAATATGAGAATCCTATTTTACATATCACTGCTGTATACAATAGTGATTTTTAAAAAAGGACAGGGGCAAACATCAAAGCAGTACGTTAGTAGTTTAAAATGTTTACCAGACCTTAATATGTAGAAAAAGAAGGAGCACATGAGATGGCAACAGTAGGAAAAAGTAAGAGCATTGTCTCCATGGTCCACACATGATACTAAAGAGCTGAGAACCAGAGTGGTACCCATCTCTAAAACCACTTCTGATCATGCCAGTCCATGGTGTTCATCCTCCCCTTGGAAGATGGCACTACTGAAGAAGGCATTAGAACCTGTCCAATGAAAGAAGCTTGAGCCATTTAGTCTGTAAAGGAAAAGCTCTATACTCTCTTTAAACTCTGAGTATATTTATATACAATAATAGAGAAAATAGTGTTCATAATAATAAATTTTAATAATATAAAATAAAATAATTTTTAATATAGTGAAATATTGTTGGGCATGATTTCAAAAATTTTGGGGGAACAAAATTTAAATATGTCTTCTAAAGATCCCTATCATTTAAATTCACTATACAAATAATCATGATGGTTAGCGCATAGGGATTCCTCACTGAAATTAAGAATTTGTAAGCTATATTCTAGCAAAGATCTTATTTACACTGAACACTCAAGTGTCCAGAAGAGTGTATTTTTCAGCAGTGAAATGGGTTCTAATTTTTTAAAGTTTCTAGGATCTATGAATACTTTCATCCACCTGTGGATTAAATTCCTATAAGGCACTCATGAAATATTCATGTTTCTTTTCTCACTCCTCACAAACATCTTTCCTATATAAATTAATTTCATTTCTTCATAACCTTTATATCTGTGATTCATAAAATTATAACCACACAGAAAAGCTCATTCATTTTACTGAAAAAAATTTTAAAAATTATTTTTATAAAAGCTCTATCATTACAGCTGAGTACAGAATTTTGCATGAATTTGTGTCTTCATCTTGACATATGTGAGGAAGTTTCCAGCAGACAAGTAATTTTACTTAATACTGTTATTTCACACAATTTTCCCCTTAGTTTAGTTCCCTCTATACTTTTTTCTACATAATTTAAATTCATTAAGATTTCAATTATATATGTTTGTAATTTAGTTCGGGTTCTTTTTATGGGCACACTGGAAACAGTCTAAGATATTCTTGTTTTGAATTTTAACATACAGACATCTTTCCCCTACATGCAAATTCTAACAGATTTCCTTTAACTTAAAATGTGAAATGACTGTGGATTACATTTTTCTTCCTATTTTTTGCAATTCATAAGAGTTTATTGCACTTGTATTTAACATAGACAGATGATTTTTGCAGTCAATTTCTCTTTTGCCTTTCACCATGTGAAATATAGCCATTTAGAAATGATAGCCATTTTTATTTAGGCATATTTATGTTGGAAATAGTATAATCATAAAAAATATTTATTGTAAAGAATCTTAAAAAAGCATTGGAGCTTATTAAGTTTTAAAAATCTGTAGCAGCTTAGAGCTAACACTAAATAATGATTATTTTAAATTATTTCTAAAATTGTGAAACTGAATAGTATGATGTGTGGAGGGAAATCCAGTTTCACTCAGGCAACAATAAGTAACATGGATTCAAAGAAACATTGGAATAAAAATCTTAAAGTGTAATTTGAAATTATGTTAAAAAACTTTTAGCTATTAGGAAACTACAAGATTATTTTTAAAAACCCACAAAAAACAGAAAACAAGCAAACAAACCAGAACATCCTTTTAGACCCATTTCATCACAAGTGGTAGGCAAAGAAGTTTGTTGAGAAATGATATATTACAGCATTTCAAACATGAAGTAGCTATCACAGATTCATGTCATTGGATCACATGAATTCTTTAATCATTGTTTATGAAAGATACCTGTTAATAAATCACGAAACAAAAGAAAATGTATAGCAATATGTGTTTCGAGAACACACATAAAAGAAAAAACACAGAGATAAGAGAAAAAGAAAAGAAGAAAATTCATTTTTATAGTTAAAATAAACCACTCTGCCTGTGTGGTTTGAAAGGAGGGGAGACAGAAAAGACCTAAAAGTATGATCATGTTATACGCAGTGATATCTTCTGAGGTACATTTCCAAAAAAATTAAAAAGGAAGTTTTTAAGTAACATAAAGACATATCGATTATTTCTTTATTTTTAGTGGCACCATAACATAACATAGAAAATTCCCCATAAATTTAGGAAAGTCACAACTTAGATAACATCATAATATGGCAAAATGCATGTGAAGAAATATTTGTATGGGCTTACTCAAGTTAAAGTTTGATGCTCATCCTTATTATTTTTACTCTATATTTTAAATAATCACTGGCCTTCTTTTTAAATACTAACAAAAGCAAAATGTTTCATACTCAACTATGATCAAGGAAGAAATTTTATAGGCAATAACTTTAACAAAATGTTTTCATTAACAATTACTTTCTTTTTGAGGTTTATAATTCAGATTAAAAGAAGCCCAACCCTGTACATTTTCATTAAAAATTAATTGACAATTAATAGAAATATGACCTCTTACATTATTATGTACTCCGTTTAGAGACGTAGCACTGTACATATACAACATGTTCCTCAATTACCAATGAAGAATCCAGGAGCTATTGAATAACCTGAAATCTATTGCATAGCTAGTGGGGTTTTAAACAATAAAATTTTAGGTGGATATCAAATAGCATGCTTCCCATTATAGAACTGGTTGGATCAAATTACTTTATAGATTCTAATAGGTTCTTTTATGCAATGCAGAAATATCTACCAATAGGCAGAGCTGCCATATTGAAAATACTGACCTCATAATAAATGTAAATAGCTCTTCTTGTAGTTGTATATGATACAATATATGCAACCTTACACTGTGTCCGTAGCGAATGGCCTTTGTTATTCTGGTTCTTGTTGAGAAAAACTGTCAAATTTTGAAGTTTAAGCTTATATTCAAAATTTCCTCTGAGTATGCATATGGCACTAGCCAGTTTCCAAGATAATTGTGATTTTTTTTTCCCCACTAGCCACGCAATAAAGCAGGAAATTTAGCTTATTATAGGTACTAATCATTACTCAGTAAGAAACATTGATATGCTCATTTTTCTAAAGGGGAATTGTCAATATTATAGCCATCAATATATTAATGAATTAATTTTAATATAATATTGTCTGTGCTTTAAAACTTGAAAAAGCCCAAATGTAAAAAATATTACACAAAAATAATAAATATCTGTATATAAAGATGAGATGGCAAGAGGAGGTAAACTGATTAGACCTACAGAACTCAGGAAAGTCTCAGAAATTTTAAGTCCGAAACATGGGAACAAAGAAATGGATGATCACCAAACATTTGAACAATTGTACTTTCAAGTTCTTGTCTCAGATTTAAGGGAAGATGAATTCCTCTCTCTCAACAGAAGATGAAAGGTTTATTATCTGGATAAAATGGACCAAGGAAGCTTAGACTATGGGGTTATAAATATGAGGGAGTTTGGAGCTGATGAGCTGGCAAAAATTTGTGGGATACCATCTGACATAAACTGCTTTTCTGCAAAGCTCCAGTAGTCAAATGTGTAGATAATAACTAAAAATCCTCAAAAAAGATGTCTACAAACAGCTGACATTTCACAGACCTTTGTTGATGGGGAATCATAAACCCATCTGATCACAAAGATTGAGAAGCCCTACCCTTGCAAACAGAGCCTAGTGGTGGTTTTTTCTCACTTTGAGATATACACATCCAGACAAGGATCACCAAATATTTGAGAAAAGTTTCCAATATGAGTGACAGAGAATAAAATCAATAACAATAATAACAGCAAAATAAGTCTAGGAAAAAAATTAGGGAACAGAAACAACTTTGAAAACAGACTATAATTACAATTATCAGAGAGAGAATATATAGTACTCATGAAATACGAAATGATCAGAGAATGAAAGATTTAGAAATTTTAAGATTGGCAGACAAATTGAAAACTATATATGTTAAAATGAAAAAAATTATAGTAGAGTAGCGCTAATCTTCAATCTATTTCAATTTAAACTTCTATTCAAAATCAGTTTGCTGATCTATCAGACACAGGCATGTATTGTGTAAATCCAAACACACAATTCAAAACAATCTTGGAAAAGATGCTTATTGAATACTACTTTTCAAAAAAAAAGAAAATGGCTTTCTCTACCATATAAATTGATTTTTTTCTTTCAAATTTTAATTAAACAGATCTTTTGCTAAAATTAAAGCCTGGATAAGAAGTTTGGAATTATATGTAATAATGAAGCATGCTCATAATCTTAACTATAGTGTTTACAAACTAAATACTATAATGTTAAAATTACATCTAAAATTTAAATATACACACTGAAATTGCATCCTGCAAAGCCACATTGAAGGTTCAGTGGAACTACGCAATGAGAGGACTAAAAAATCCAACTGTGTATTTATTTCCAAATTGTAATCAATGACTACATCCCTTGATTAGTGAAAACGGGAAGAATTTGGAAAAATAAAAGTTTCAATGGAATTTTATTTAGGTAATGCTCTTATTTTCAAATAAAAGTTATCTCCTTTATTTTCAGGAACAAAGGGAAATTCTACTATAAGCTTAGACCCAAATAAAGCAGAGCATATAATAATTTTGGTAGCCATGGAAGGACTTCTATGTGTGATTCTAGCTGGCTAAACATTTCACAAATCAAAAGAAAGAGATTATGCTATTTGAGAGAACTGTTTTATGTTCTGTTAAAAAGAACTTGATATTTTAAAATATTAATTTTTCATTTTGAGTTTGAAGACTGAAAAATGAGTAGCTGTTTTGCAAGATTATTATTTTCTCTTCATTTGTGCCCAATGAGGTGTATAGAACACACTTACAAAATGTTAAATGATATGGTAATGAATGTCATGTAGCCCTCCCAGCCAAACAGTGCTACACCTGTAATACATGATTTTCACTCAAAATTAAATGTCAGAATGACTCACATTCTATATTTGAATAGTTTAAGTTTTTGATATCTGATTTATTCACAATTCTCTATGTTTTGAAAATTAGTTTTGTGCCACATCAGTGATTGGGATGATCAGTAAGGCTTCAGCTAAATCTTGGGGAAGAATATAATAATAGGTCTAGGCTTCAACTGACCCCTAAGCCTAGGATCAGGTACAGAGTGAGCAAGTGTAATTCATAGGAACTTAATTAGTGAGTCATTTAGAATCAGAATCTACTAACAGGAAAATTATGATGCTAAAATTTTCCTGCTGAATGACATTACAATCAAGTGAGAACTGATATTTATTTCTATGTCACAATATCAGCAATTAGAAGCAGATACATGAATAGTATATAATGAATTACAGATATTTATGAACAAGGAAAAGTAACTAAACATGCACTAAACTAACGTAAGTTAGAAAAACATAAAGCCACTCTGAGGGCCAAAAAAAAAGTAGTAGCTGAAACGTTCATGACCATATGCACGTGTCTTTTCATAGATAAACCTAAATCTATCTTTTAACAAATGCCTCAAAGGCAATGAGTATAATTATGTTTTAAAAAGCTCTTAAAGTTTAAGATGAACGATTAGCACAAACCATAAAACAAATACACAAAATTAGCATTTTTTTCACTATTTAAAAATATGAGTGCCTTCAAATATATCTTCAGAGTTTCAGCATAGGGTTACTTACACAGCCAGAGAAACAAGTTTTCTAAGTACAATTACGGATTATACATATCATTTTCAAAAATCTGTTTAAATGTACATATTATCTCACAGAAAAGAAAGGCAAACTCTAAACTATCAAAAATGAAGTGGATGGGGAGATATGAAACTAGAGGAGTAGCCATGGAACTGCATTTCTATCAATTCTGCAGTCCTGTTGAAAACATCACTGTTACTCAGATAACTGAGAGCTTTCACACAGATTGGTTTTGAATATCATCACTGGGGAAAGAAGATACGAGAGAGATTTGAGGATGGGACTCCTGCATGGAGCCAGGAACGTCTGAGTTCTTGGATGAAACTAAAAGTGTGAGCTAGAAAACACACACATACACACACACAAGACTACTGGCAACTGAAATTTGTCTGACTTGGCCTTGAATCAAATCCTAGTTTGATTGGGTGGGGTGAGGTGGGTAGATAAATATTTGTTTGACAATCAGTAACTATAAACCTGCTCTCATAGTACTCTCATAGAATACCTCAAATCAAGAAATTAATTTAGGGTGCTCTGGTGCTTCCAGCTTTGTAATGCTCCAGGGTAACTTCCAGAGGCAAACGGATATCCTCTTTGGAAGAATACACCCAAACCTAAGGCCTTGCAGGATTCCCAGTAAAGAAGATAAGCAAAATAAGAGATCACAACCTAAAGTCATAAAATATACTAGTAAATAAGCCACTCTGAGTGAGAGTCTGCTGAAACAAGCCAATGAACTAATAGAAATTATGTAAATTAAAATGTGATCATTGAATTAAAAACTTAATAAAAGGTTGAATGGCAGATTAAACATAAGTTAACAAAGAATTAGTGAGCTAGTAGACAGAGCTGAATAGCATAATAAAAGAATGAAACATAATAAAATATATGTAAGGAGATATGGTATTCTAAGCTTTCAAATAACAAGTTTAGCATGTTATTTAGATTTTCAGAATAAAGGAACAGAGAGAATGAGAAAAGAGACAATATTCAAGAAGGTAATGATATAATATTTTCCACAGCTGATGAAAGATAGGGATTTTCAGATTCAGAAATGAAACTGAACCCCAAGCAGAACAAATACTGAAATCCACATTAAGACATGTACTATTTGTTAAAAAAATGACAACTAACAGCAGACTTCAAAACAGTAACAACGGAAGCTGGAAGAGAATAAAATATTCTCCTTAGATTACAAAAGGAAAGTAACTATCAAGTTTGATTGTATACTCAGCTGAACTGTAATTTGAAAACAAAGTTGAAATAAGAACATTTTTAATATAAATCTTTTGAGAATGAATGAAAGCTATGGATCTCCTCTCCAGAATACGTATATATGGACAATTACGAAGTTGAATACAATTTTTGAGATTCTCACTCTCTCTGAAGCCTGTTCTCTGCTTCAGTTCATATAACTTTCACCCTTAAATCAAGCTACACCAGAGAGGGTGTACTTGGGCCACATTCTCTAGCTCCCTTATAATAATTTTAGTAAATTACCCTGATTCTTATGTCTGTAATGCATTGAAGCACAAAGGAAAGAAGCTACTATGTAATTATTTTTGTCTCAATTGATATCCTTTTGAAATCATCAATTACTACATCATATAGTCTCACAACTCACACACACATAATATTTATCATATATTTTCTGGACTTTACTGTCATGCTGTAGTCTAGTCAACCATCCATATATGGGGTGGAATGAACAAACATGCTTAAAATGTCTGCCTTGTTCTTCCTCCCTTCCCTTCCCTTCAGCTTTATTCTTTGCTAATAAGAAACTTTCAAATAACAGTGATATTTCACCTTTCTAATTCATATTTAACTCTGTCAGGCAAATTACCCCTTAAATTATCTATAAAACTACCTCCCACTAGCTATCGAAAACACATCACAACAGTCACACACACACACACACACACACACACACACACACACATATATATACCTAACTCATATTCTACAAGGCAGTAATTTGTGTTCCACTTTCTCAATTCTTAACTGAATAAAAGATACAAAGTCCATAATAGTTAATAGTATAGGCTTTGGAATCAGATTTCCTATCTGGGTTTGAATTTTAGTTTCATTATTATTCATCCATATGACCTTAGGGATAAGACACTACACGTTATAGTCTCAGTTTGCTCCTTTATCTGGATTGCCCTCAGCTTTATTCTCTGTAAAACAGAATATATTGATACTACCAAATTCTTCAGTTTGTTGACTATTGATTTTATTTTCAGTTCTCACCACAATGACTGCAAAAGAGTGAATATTTGGGACTGAATTGTATTCCTTCCCCCCAAAATTTATATGTTGAAGCCCTACTGTGATCCTTTTGGAGGTGGGGCCTCTGGGAGGTAATTAGGTTTAGATGAGGTCATGAGGGTGGAGAGATTAGTGTTCTTATAACAAGAGGACTAGAAACCTGAGCACTCCACACTCTCTCTCTCTTTCTCTGTCTCCCTCTCTCTTCCCTGTTTGGACATGGTGAGAAGACGGCCACCTGCAGGCCAGAAAGAGGGTCCTCCTAGGAATCAAATCATATGGCACCTTGATCTTGGACTTCCCAGTCTCCAGAACTGTGGGAAATAAATATCTGTTGTTTAATCCACCTGATCTAAGACATTTTGTTACAGCAGCCTAAACTAAGACAGAAATGTTAGATATCTTTAATGTTACATTAATTGCCTGATCACTGATATTTTGCCTCAGCAAGGAGGAAGAACATGATCATTTTAGAAGACTATCTATATATAGTGTGAGGTGGAATGAATATATTTTCAGAGTAATTTCACTCAAAACATCATCCACAAATCTTCATGTAGTAAATGAGAATTTGCTCACTTATTAATATAAACCAATTTTGTTTCTCAAGTCAGCTAATAGATGACTTGGAAGTATCCTAGAAAACATTTTGAGGGCAAAGGAACCATATTTAAATGTTCTGATGATTTATTTGACAGAAATGTTTTGCAATAGAAAAAATTGAGAAATACTGCTAAATAAATGAAGATCATAAATTCTTAGGTTTGTGTATACACATATTCATAACGATACATGCATTGCAGAATTTATTATACCTCACAATTCAAACTTCAACAAGATTTTGATCTATGAAATTAGATCAGCTTTTGGGATTTTATTTAAAATAGATACATATTAAAGAGGATATTATAGTAAATATGGAGATGTCAGCTAAGATTCCCATTTGCTGCCTAGCTGGGGATAATTCAGGCTGCAGACGGTTAGGGTCTGCCTCAGGTGCAAAAAGCTGTCTCTAACACAGTTGTACTGTTCCCGGAGAAGCTTGCATCTGAGTAAAGAAGGAAGCAAGGGTATAAAGGACTGGCCATTCTAGCCTAAGGTGGACATTCTACAGAATGTAATACTCCTCATTCCAGACTTCCTTGATGGGTGAGCTGAGGCATTATCATGCCTCCAGTACAGTCCAACTTCCCTCCTGCCTGATCAAAGCCCTAATTCCTTTTACAAGATACCTTGCAGTCCAGTCTACATCTCTGTGTCTGCTACTGGATAATAAAATATGGAACAGTTGGTACCAAAAGTAGGGGTCTCTGATGAGGCAGGAGATTCGATAGGGTATTCATCAGTGAGTGAGATGCATTAGGCTTTTGAGATGTACAGAGGAAAACGGAGCCTAGGCACTAAATGGTGCACAAGGCTGCCATGCCAGCACTGAACTGGGACCGCAGCAGAAAAGGGCGCTGCAACAGGTCCAAGCAGTGGTTTAAGCTGCCCTGCCACTTGGGCCGTATGACTGATGCAGTGAGCCTAATGCTGTTTGATGTATTAGGGATGGGAAGAAATATTCTGTGGAATTTGTGGTCATTCCCAGGGGAGAATCACAATGAAGTCTCCAGGTTTCATGAGCAAGGTAATACTATATTCTGTGCAGCATTACATACCTTAAAAAAATTCCTGGCATGTAACTGAGCAAGAAGAAATGACCGGCTAAGGGATCACAATCAGACCACATGGCCATGTAACTGGAGCTGCCCATCAAGACCTGCCTACTGACCCACTACATCTTAAGGTCACGTTGCTCAATAACCATCTATTGTAAGTGAAGTGGTCCATCCAAGATGGACAATGTTGCCTTGAGAGATCCTCATCCAGTTGATTGAGGTTTTGTGGAGCCTGAATTGCAGTTCAATTACTCCATTTTCCCAGCTTTGTTTCTCCCCTCTTCTTTCAAAGATGTCTATCCCTAATAAACACCTTGCTGCTTCTGTAGACACAAATGTATTGAAAGGGGGATATAACAGATTCACCTTATAGAGACTCAATAATAAGGTGCTATAAAATAATCCTTTTCCTTCTCCCACCTCTACCAAATTTCATCATTCCCTCTACCCTCTACTCTCATATGTTTTGGCACTTGAAATGCTAAAATGAATGGGCATACTAGTTCCACTCATGAATTTATAAGCTAGGAGAAAAGATAAATCAGAGATTTGTAGTAGAATATGATATAATGTAATATATTAAAATATAAATACAATATAATGTAAGAAATATGTTGTTGCTTGCTGGCGACTCATTCTGGGGGAAGAGAGAATTTTAGTGTGAAAGCACTTCCAAGAAGGAGTGATCGTGAGAGCACATTGTAGGTTGGCCAGGGTAAAAAGGTAATTCTAGGCACTGTTAAAAGGACGTAAGCCTGTCTGGTTGGAAAAATGTGAGCAAGGTTGAAGTATCACTTTTAAAGGAAACCGTAGTGACTCAATGAAAATATGTGTGCTTAAGGTAGAAAGTTTAAATCTAAACTATGTTATATATTCTAACATTCAAATTATTGATGTAAATTTTACAGAAAACATGACTATGATTATGCATTCCATATTTCATATTTCTATCAGCATAAAGCATTTGTTATTCTGATCTTTACTATATCTCTTTATGTTATTCTATATCTTTACTATATCTTTACAAAAATGGTACATCTCTTTGCTAAAGGAAGAGCAAATGCCAGACACACATTTTCTAGATTGTGAGGATTGGTTCCAGTGGGATTGTCCAGCTTGGCCCTGGCTACCCTTTGCATTTATGTTTTTCTCTTAGTTACATATTTACATTCCTGCCCGTTAACCAAATACTAGGGCTACAAGATGAAACACTTAAAGATTTGAGTTTTTATACATGAAATGAGATCACCTTGCCATTTGAGATATACAGTGTAAATTCAACAGTAAATAAATCAGATTACTAAACTGCACTTAATCTCAAGGAGAAAAAATGACACCAGTCCAGCAACAGGAAGTTGTGTGGAAATGCGTGGGCCTGCTTCTGCTGTCTTGGAATTTTCAACTGCGATAATTCATAAAGAGAAGAAAGAGATGGAAAATACTAAGCAATTGAGAAAACGTTAGGCATCCCCTGCAGAGTTGAATAAGAAGAGGCTGAACTGGCTCTGGAACCTCAGTCCCAACATTCCAACCCCCAAGCTCACTGCATCACACTCTGTATAAGCAGAAGACTACAAAGAGAAGAAAATCATTCCATTGGAGTACTGCACCTTCCTCCTAGGAGAAATCTGTCTTCCCTTCTGGCAGGTGAGGATAACGCAAATGGATGAACAGATCCATTGGATTTGTCAGCAAAAAGTGGAGGTGGAGGAACTTTGCCATTTCCATCCTCATTTGGAATTCTTGTTTTTACAGAACATTCATCTCTCTTCTGAAAGAGGAAACCTGTGAGGCAGTCTAGGTTCTTATATTTCAGCTTAATAAGGATGTGGAACTTTTCCCCAGGTCAAATGGATACTCCATAAAGTTGGTGGACTATAGTTACACTCAGAGCGAAACCTACTGAGACAAGGGCGAGGTGGTCAAACTGAGCAGTGTTCCATCTGAGGACACTCTCTCTCCAAAAAGTCTTCTGGTGTGCTTGCACCCCACACATGCATCCCCAGGAGACAGGTACTTAGATGTGGTCTCACAGAGAGCACAGATGGCAGGGACAGCCCGAGGAGAATTACAGCACCAGAAAAATAAGAGGTATTTGACTCCTTTTTTCTTCCCAAGAGAAGATGTAGTTCATGCCACCTCCCCACTCTCAGCTCCCCAGGATAAGATCCAGCTGTATGGGGGCCAGAGAAAATATGAGTGCTAAATTGGACTTTGTAAGTTTTAAGTTGTGCAGGACTTAACTGAATGTATTTGTACTTGAAGAGGACCACAAATCTATAGTGTCTGCTAAAGATGTTAAATAACAGAAAATGAGATTTCCCCAAAAATGATGAAATGAGTAATTGGATTAAAAAATCGTGTTTGTACTACACTGAGTTGAGATCATGCAGTAGTTTAGTTACATGATTGTAACCTGATTCAAGGAACTTATTAACATATCTTTGAAAGAAGAGTAAGCCGCGAAAAAGAAAAAAAAAAATGTATCAGTGCAGATATTTCCCTCATGTAAAGGGGAGAAAGCTCCAGCCATGGGACTTAAAGTATTTTGGTCTTATTGGCAAGCTTTAAGCTGTCCCAGTCTGAAGCCATTAAATGCCATATTCATGTAACTCCGCTTTCTGACATTAGAGACTCACCAAACACACTTCTGACTCACATTTTCTTTCCTACGTAATATACACACGTACTCATTGCATAGACTCTGAATGTCTCATTTCTGGGATAGTGATTTCTCACAGTAAATCACCAAATGTTCTTTGCTATTATATACCACTGTTATAAGCATGGAAATTTGCTTCTGAGCGATGTATACATGGGGTACAAAATCAGGTTTTTGAACTTGAAAAACTTGGCCAGTCCAACGCCATTATAAATTCTCCATGGTGTTGCAACTTTGTAAGAAGTCTTGGGAAAATCTATTCACTTCCTCCCTCTAACCCAGGGTGGAGGGGCAGGGTGTGGCAGTACTATTCTGCCGAGTGTAATTTCTATCGTGTTCAGACCTCACATTCCGTTTCTTCATATCTGTGATGGAGTGCCCACTATCAATGTTCTCTACTGTCAGAAATATCTTCTCTTTCTGTCTCTCGCCTTTCACCCTCTCTTGTTTTCTCTTTCTTAAAAAAATATGACTCCTACATCTAGGATAATGATTTCTTTTACTAGCGTCCCTGAACTCACTCATTCATTCTTTTTGTGCATGACCTTTATGCATCTTCTCTCCTGAACCACATAGCATGTGCACAAAGAGCATTAACTATCCAGAATCTCTCATCATTAAAAGCAGTGATAAGAGCTGACCTGTTTGGGGGCATTATTTGAAGAATGTGTAAAGGATTGATGATTGATTGACAAAATTCCCAACACTTCTATCAAAAACCTATAGTTACTCTTAGTCAAAACTGAACAAGCAGGTGCCAACACAGGTGAGCCTCAAATGATTTTATCTGTTCTGTCTCCATTGTCCACTAGGACAATTCTTCCCAGGAGGGCTCATGCCTTTTATAGAACCTTCACACCATACATGTTAGGGTCAAGGCAGAGCCAACAGAGGAGGACCACTCTGCAGCAGTACTTTCCTCACTATTTTATACTATCGTTTTGGGCCACGAGATGTAGTTCTATGTCGCAATTAACAGAGTCCAACTCTGGTAATTTAGTATTATTCCCTAATTTAGTTTCTTCTCCTAATAATGGAGGAAAAAATCACATATTCACATGATGAAATTCTACATAAGTGAAAAGAACTGTTGCAAACTGTTCTAATTTCTCATAGCTAGCTAATTCTATTATTCAAAATCTTATGACACGCAGTAGAAATTTGAGTTTTCAAAGCATAATTTTGAAGTAAATTTTGGTACGCAAGCTCAATTTTTATAGATGGCTTCATGAGTATATATATAAGACATACATTTTACAGTATGACGTTCACACCTACTTATGAAAGAAATATTATTAATAAATGGAAAACACACACTTGATAATATTCAGCCATCAAATGTAACATGTCAGCAATTTGTTTTCCAACACCCAAATTTTAAATACTAACTTTTTCCCCTGGAATTAAACTTTGGTGATTTTGCTAAACTTTTTTTTTTTTTTTGTAATTTTATTTTTGGCTGAGCCGAAAGGCTTACAGGATCTTAGTTCCCTGACCAGGGAGTGAACCCAGGCCCATGGGAGTGAAAGTGCCAAGTCCAAACCACTGGACTGCCAGGGAATTCCCAAAACTCCTTAATCTTTACTAAAGATGGAAACTTTTCTACTCTTTATTAAAGTATTCTTAAGAAGAATAAGACAGTGGGAACGTCTTTCCAACCCTATCTCATTAAAAGAAAGAAAAATAGCATGTTGAAGGAAAATAAAAAGCTAATCACACAGGTATGTTGAAGATCAGCTTGAATTAACCAACACACACTTTGAAATCATTGACTCACTTTGAACTCCATGGGAGCGTACTATTTTCCAGGTTTCTGATGCCACTTCTTTAACATCCACTTGATAGTGATTAATAGGCACACCTCCATGGGAGTCCGGCTTGCTGAAAGAAACCTTGGCTGTGGTCTGTGACAGCTCTATAATCTTCACTCCATAGGGACTGGATGGCACATCTACAAAGGAATAAAAACAAAGGAAATATAACCCAGGTAATGTGGATGGCCATTATTAAGACTTATGGTACTCTGAGAACTAGGAATAAAAGAAAATTGCTGCCTATATCACTTAATATATTTGAATTACAAAGCTTGCATAAACCGCTGAATGATCTCTTCGAATTGCAAGAAGGTATACATTAGTCAATCTTTATTACTATAGTAAATAAAGAGTAAAATATTCAGTACCAAATTTCATTTATTGAGAGAATAATTTTACTTCTGCCTTTACTATACAATATAAGCATTTTATTTCCATTCAAGGAAACAAGCTCATGAGTGTGTGTGTGTGAGTGTGTGTGTGAGAGTGTGTGTGTGTGAGATTGTGTGTGTGTTTGTGTGTATGAGAGAGAAATTGCAGGCACAATTAAAATATAAGAAAAGATTTTACTGAATCATTAGCATAAAGAATTATCTTTTGTGAAAATGTGAGATTTATTTCCTTTTTGTTTATTAAAATTATATTAATAACTTTGTGGCAAGTGTTAAGTTCAGATAAATTGTCATTATGAACTAAATAAAACTGTAAACTATTTTTTAAAATTTTATTTAAGTATCAGTTAATTAAAATAAAGTTAGGTATTTCAGTTTTAATCCCTGTATTTAAAGGAGACAGCTACAAAATTCTTCTTCTATGTGTTTCTGTATTAATCCATTACTCACATTATTTCAAACTCAAGAAGATATCCTGGGTGAATTTTCATTTTATTTTCTAGTACACAAAGCTTTATAAAGAATTATCTGAAAGGTCGAACAGGCAACAGGAGAAAATAAGAGGGAAAAAAGTCTTGATGAGGAAATCGATGAAACCTTTGCTCTAGAAACATGAGTAATTAGAGGCATGTTAAACATTAAAGGAATTTCTCTCGGTCCCTTCTGTCTCTCAATCTCTCTCTCTTTCTTTTCAATATCACATTTGAAAAAAATCATAAAGATTGGAAATGTACACTTAATTTATGTAAATTATATGCATGTGTTATATAAATATGTAAATAAAATATATAGTTCCATCTCTGGAATTAACTCTACAAAAACAAAAAGAAAAAAGCACTAGATTGAAAATAATGCAGTAAACGTAAATTTTTGTTCTGATATATTCAAACATTCATATAAAAATCTCTAATGGCTCTCAAAAGTCAAATGTGCCTTATTTGCTAAAGTTAAAAGAGAGCACTATAGGTCAAATAAAAATATGTCTTATAAATGATACTGGGCAAGAGCCAAGAAGGCAGGTTTATGGCCTTTTATATATTAATATTGTAAAGAAATGCAACAGTGTACGTTTCAGCTCTAATTAGTAACTGTAAATTATTTGGAGATCCTATGAAGTGCATTATGCTGTAACTCTAAGGTTCAGAAATAAATGTGCAGAATACTGATGCATCCCAAAGTCATACTGCTATTAAAATCTTATCTGGAAGTAAACATTTTAAATTATCTTAATAATTTATTTAAGTTGTCATATATAAACATGATCATAGTTTTACAAGTTTCTTTAATCCCTGGGTTATAACTATAGGTTCTTTTCATCTGTAGGTTTGATATAAAGTTTGAAGAGGAGGAAAAAACACACACATTGATTGTTCTGAATAAGACTGCCAATTCCTCACCTCATGCTGAGTGACTCTCTAATGTCAACTAGGTCTAGGTTGGACATCACAGCAATGATAGCCTTTAGTTTGAGGATACACTTCAAAAGGAAAGGTTTTAAGTACTAGGGAAGGAGAAAGAAATGTAATTCTTCTGGGCTCTTACTTTTGACCATATGGCATGTATACAGTTCTGGGTTCTTACCCTCAGTGCAGAAGTATACACCATTTGCTAAGCTGTACACCCTGACACGGTACACCAACCAGATTTTTATTCATAGCACAAAAGTACCGTCACCAAAATATAAGCCAGTGGGCATCTTTTTCCAGCCATATAGTCTATTTTCAGACCTGTTGACTCTTACCTTGGTTTTTCATTTACATTTATTTTTTATTGGCCTCTTCTTTCTGTTACCTAACTAAAAAGGAAAGTGTGCTTATGATTTGCAACTCTAAAATCTTCCTAAATATTTGTTTCCATTCTGATTTTACATGTCCAACCACCCACTGACTACTAAATTATGAATTTCTTGTAGAAAGGGACAAAATATTTGATATACACAATTTATACATGCATGCATACATACATACACACATATATACATACATGTATCATTGAAAATACTGATAGACTATACTCAGTCCTCAGGAAATACATGATGTATTAAATATTTCAGTAATTAAAAACAATACACAAAGGTACAGAGTATGTCCAAGTGAATAGTGCCTGATGTAGAACCAACATCTTTAATTCTTCTCTCCACTTTCTCAACTGTTTTGTAATCACATTCATCCTTGATTCTACCTCTGATATACATCAAAATTAGTCACAAAGTTATTTTCATCTTTCCTGCATTATAATTCTTATATCCATCTTTTCCTTCCTGTTTCCACTGTTAATTCCCAAGCCCAGGCCCTATCTGCTTCTACCTGCAATGCCATTAGTGGCTCTCAGCTTCCTTTTCTATGGACAGCCCATCAAATTTCAACCCATAAGGCATGTAAATGCAAAATCAATTTTTCTAAAATACCATTCTGGTCACGTCACTTTCCTGAGGAAGATATTCAGGAACTTCCTCCTCTTTACAACAACAAACTTAGACTTTTCAGTCTGGCTTTCAAGATCCTGAAATATCTAACCTCACTGGGTGTATGCAAGCATACTGTAAAAGATAATCAAACACAATCCAGTGTTTTAAATAGGGCTTGTGGATGTGAATTCCATACGTAATGCTCCCACCATTGTTAGCATATTTTTCTAAATTACTTCGTAGTACCTTCCATCTTAATAATTAATGAATGCCACCTATCACTGAATGAATAAATAATACAATGATGCAAACACGTATTTATTTACTCTTCCTTTTCACCTCGACTGGTACCAATATAGGGTTCGATGAAGAGCCTGGATATATATCATCAGAATCTATGGATCCAAAGTCTGGTCTTGCTATTTTTGTCAACTTCAGCCTTGGACAAGTCTCTTAATCTTTTCAACCATCAGTATTTTTCTCCCTAAAATGGAGATTAGAATAATATCCACTGCTAGGATGCTATGAGTATTAAATAATGAAGAACACATAAAACAGAACTTGAAATATACTAAGCACTTAGTAAATATTAGTCACCATAGTTTTCGCTATCCTTCTCTGGTAACCATCCTCTTACTATCACTTTATTTTGTATTCATTGACATCTATCAATATTTTAGTCAAATGGTAGGTAAAAGATACAATACTGAGGTTCAGCTTAGAAATGTTTGCTGTGTATAATAGCAAAGACTTGGTGTCACGGTCTAGGAGTCAGATAGGAACAGTCTCTGGAGTTGCTGTATGATTCTAGGCAAATTAAACTTATTGGGTATCAGTTTTCTTATAAGCAAAACATTAATAATAATAACAACATTAAAGTTGCTGTTGTAAGGGTGAGTTGATGGAAATACATCACAGGACATTTACAAATATTATTCTCAGTTACCCTTTCTTTAAAATGACTCTCAGGGTCTAAATAACATTGATAAACATTTTGATATTTAAACATATGCCTAAAGTCATAGCTTGATCAAAGTATAAATGAGAAAACTTATAAAAAGTCTGCCTTGGTAATTACTTTATCTTGTAACATGTAAAGGAACAATAAGAGGAGTTGCTCCTCTGACTTTAATTCTGATAAAATAAAAGAATACAATTAAATAAAAAAGAACTAATATGTAAAGTAAAAGTACAAGAAACTTTATGAAAAAGGAAGAGGGCAATAAGCAGATATATGCATAGATGTTTGGAAATAAAGTGAAAATAATACATCAGATATTATGTTCTCCTGTCTAACAAAAAAAAAGCATCCCAAAGTGAAGATGTCCCATTTAAGGCAAAATTCTGAAAGCATATGCCCAAAGATATTCATGTAGAAGAAAAGAAAGAGAGTTGAAGAATATAATGCACCTGCAAAGGATATCTTGGATGAGTAAATATTTTAAATTGAAAAATTTCAAATTGAAGATGAATCATGGGATTACAAAACAGTATTTCCTCAGGATTCAGGATAAGGTGAGAGTCAAAAATGTTGAATACAATAGCAATATAAAAGATGATTTGTGGATGTGTGTGCATGTGTGTGTATTTTAGATCTTCAAACTCGCTTCCTCAACTGTGTCCTCAATTATCAGGAAATAAATACACCTTGATATCAAAAGTGAAAAACAGAAATCATCAAGTGAGTTCACTCAAATTGTATTCTATCACTTTTGGATTAATGGAAGTCCACCCTCCTCTTTTCCAAGGCCAAATCCTCCATCTCTGAATGGTGTTTCTTTTACTTTTTTCTTCTGCAGAACACTGCATCACCAGGTAGCTCTTCTCTTCCCTTTTTCTTCTCTTTTGGAGCTTCAGTCTCTCTTTCTTCTCTGCCTTATTACCATGAACTATAAAAATCTCCCAAATGACAAACATTCTTCTGTTCTACTCTATTCTCAGGCAACAAACTCTTCTTTTGTTTCCCTGTCACACTGCTTGAATAGATTGTTCCTAATTTCTGTCCCAACATCTTTACTTCTGGAACTTTGGTTTCCTAGAATGCTGGGAAGCTGGCAACTAAGGTAGGGTTCAGAGTCACTGACTCAGCTCTTTCCCCACAGGTGAGGATGTGGTATTGCTAAACTTAGATCAATAGGAACAGTTTGATAATTGTCAGCCTTTGTAAGTGAAAGTACTGAAGTGAATATTTTTCTAGAATGGTGTTTGAAACCTTACCTTAAATGTTTTCCAATGATACTCCACATCCATTTCTATCATCTATGCTACTCCCCTTTATCATAAGAAATGGAAGGCTAAAATCTTTATTTCCTAGGTTCACTTGTTGCTACGGTTGTTAGAACCACGAAGGCACTTAGGATGAGCTGCACACCTTAGTGGTTTAACATGCTAAAGGAGCGTGTGTGACATCCCTACTCTTCCAAGGAGGTGCACGTGGACAAGGAGACCTACAGATGTGGATGATGGAAGCAGCTGGACTCCCTATTCCACAGTCTAATCACACAGTTCCTGGTGCTGGTGGCTGTGATATCAGCCGCAGGGTAGCTTGGCTGCAGGGATTTCTGACCTCTGATTAGAAGTTGCAGACTTGACCTTGTACCTCACTTGAGGTATATTATGACCTTGAAGCCAGAAGATTGGTGGCTATCTCATGCCTTCCCTTTTCCCTGCCTCTCAAATGATTTTATAACCACCCAATTCTCTATATTAAATTCTTTTCTCCTAGGTTTGTTCATCAGTCTCCACCCGATAAAAAGTCCCAAATATTAAGGGAATTATCGTATAAAGAATTGAACTTCCTAGATATAGCAAGACCCTAACATGCAGAGTGTAGCTATCAACTGCATGCACCTCAGGGATGATGCTGAGATGGGTTCCACCTGCTTCTGCTCTGAGCAGCCACCTTATTTCCAATAAATTTTATATATTTTTTCCTATTTCAACTGTGAGCTTAATCTAATGTTATAGCCAACCTGTAGCACATCTGAGACCCTGCCAATTCCTCACTTCATTACCCAAATGCCAAATCAAATCATTATCCTACTGATCTTTTAACAGCATTTGATCACATATGTTTAAAATTTTCTCCTCGCAGGTAGTTACACTAACTCTCTAAATAATTGTTTTCAATTTTATTTGTTCATATACTTTAAAATCCATCAATTAAACTGAGGTACTCCAGGGATCTGTCCTTGATTACATCATTTACCTCTTATATTCTCCATTTAATCCGAGGTATTAATTATTAATTATTTCCTCAATTATACCCAAGTCTTGACCCTTGTCACAACTCACGGAGTCCCATGTCCCATTATTAATTGTGCATTTCAACTATGATTCATAGGCAAATCAAATGAAACACACTGAATCCTTTATACATTCAATAATTCATGTAAATCTACTATAAGCCAGGCAATTTTCTATGTTCTGGGATAAAAATTGAGACAGCCATCACTTCTCTTATAGAGATTACAAGCTAACTACATAAAAATAATTGTAATATATGAATTTTTTGTACAAACACTGTGGTCAAAATTAAGCAGACAAGTGAGATAGTTTAGGTGGGGATGCGGAAATATCTTTGTTAAAAAAGTAATATTTGATCAAGGACTTAAAGGATAAGAAAACAACTCATGAAACTGCTATGAAGAGAACACTGTAAGTACAAAGATGAAATGTGCCTTGAGGGTTTAAAGAAGGGGGGCAGTCTGTGGAGAGCAGGATGACCAAGGTGTGGGGAAAGGAGATGGAGTTCAGAGAAGGCCACTGGGGGTGGGGTGAAGAGAAACCCTGTGCAGCATGATAGGTCTTTATAATCACTATGGCTTCATCTCTGAACAAAATAGGAAGCCACTGGAATGCCTTCAGCAGAAGAGAATTATGCACTAATTACTTAACTATTTGTTTAATAATAAGAAGCCCTCGTGATCTTTTATTTAGGCTATACTCCAGGGGTGGCATAAGCCAAATGGGAAAGCCAGTTTAGGACTTTATGCAAAAATATACATTAAAAGCAAAACCAAACCAAACCAACAAAAACAACTAGAGTATAGAATATAGAATATAGAAATTTCATGAGAATAGTAAGACCCTGTAAACACCTTGTTGGTAAAAGAGTCAATAAGACTTGCTAAAGTGTTGGGTGTATGGTCTGAGTAAACAAGTTGATTAACAATGACTGTGAGTCTCTTGACCTGAACAACTGGAGACAGTTGCCACTTACTGAGATAGGAAAGAATGCCAAAGGAAGATATGTAGAGGTGAATACAGATTCGCTTTTGATATCTGGACATTTGGAGATTTGCATTGGCTCTAGAACATCTTTGTGGAGAGGGAATTAAGCTTGATATAAAAGTATAGAATTCAGGGAAAATATCCAAGCTGACGACATATTTTGGAGTTTTAGAGTATAGGTGGTATTTAAATCATAAAAATTAGAATAACAAAGGTGTGAGTGTAGATAAAATAAAAAGAGACCACCAAACTGAAGTACAGTGATTTTTAAAGTTCAGAGAAATATGGAACTACTAGGAAAGAAGACCAAAAAGAGCCTGATGAGGAAGAAGAAAAACCAGGAAAGCATGGTGACATGACTGCTATGTTGTGGGTTAGAGAGATGACTCAAGGAGAAAGACACACTCGATTGTGTAATCTGCTGCTAGATGAAGAAGCATGAGGATTGAGAATTGACCGCTGGATCGAGCATGAGAAGGTCAATGGATACCTTGATAATAGTAGGTTTTACAGAGCAGTGGAGGTAAAAACAAGACTGAAAGTGTTTGTGACAGAATGAGAGGAAAGTAATTAGGTGCAGCAAATATAGTCAATTATTTTGTGAACTTTATTAACAGAAATGATGCAGAAGTGGAGAAATGATACAGTAGCCAGAAGGATTCATAAGGTCACAATAATTTTATTTAAGACAGAAGGAATTATTTTCCACTCTAGAATAAGAAAGAAAGAAAGAAAGAAAGAAAGAAAGAAAGAAAGAAAGAAAGAAAGAAAAAAAGAAAGAAAGAAAGAAAGAAAGAAAGAAAGGAAGGAAGGAAGAAAGGAAGAAAGGGACTTTCCTGGTGGTGCAGTGGTTAAGAATCTGCCTGCAAATGCAGGGGACATGGGTTTGAGTCCTGAACTGGGAAGATCCCACATGCTGCGGAGCAAGTAAGCCTGTGCACCACAACTACTGAGCGTGCACTCTAGAGCCCGTGAGCCACAACTACTGAGCCCATGAGCCACAACTACTGAGCCCATGTGCCTAGAGCCCGTGCTCTGCAACAAGAGAAACCACTGCAATGGGAAGCCTTTGCACTGCAACACAGAGTAGCCCCTGCTCGCCGTAACTAGAGAAATCCTGTGTGCAGCTACGAAGACCCAACACAGTCAAAGATAGATAGATAGATAAATAAATAAATAAATAAATAAATAAATTTATTTAAAAAAAAGAAAGAAAGAAAGAAAGGGAGGGAGGGAGAAAAAACAAAGAGAAAAACAGAAAAGAAAAGAAAAAAGGCTTATTTTTTTTATATTGACATTCACCAGACCAAAAGAAAAGCAATCCATTTCCCTAATTTTATATATATATTTTATATATATACTCTCTCTCTCTCTCTCTCTCTCTCTCTCTCTCTCTATATATATATATATATATATATACACATACATTTATATATTAGGTTATTTAGAGAAAGATAGAAATAGAAACATAGAAATCAAGATAGTTGTTTCATGATAAGTGGATCATGTTGCTTTATGACTAAAAACTCCAAACTTCCCTTGTTGTATATATGATGTAACAGAATGTAAGCATGATGAATGTTTTTAAGGAGATCCATAATTTGCTTTCTTACTAACTTTCTATTCATATCACCACCACTGACCCACCCACAGGATATGCCATTCAGTCCTCCATTAAATGCTCATGCCTTTTCCCATCTTGATTCTTTCCATCTTTCTACTACTTCGTCATTGGATCTGTTTCTACTCCTTCAGATTCAGTTCAAAAGTTGATACCTGTTTGAAGCTTTCCCCAAGAATTACAATCATAATTTCATTTTGTGTTCCCAGGCATTTGATTCACACTTCTATTGCAACTCATATCTTTTATACTATAACTTACTTGTGAAAATCAGTTGCTAAGTATTATTCATCTTCAGATTCCCAAGATCTAAACCAGTGCTTAGCGCCTACCAGAATCACACTTTATGTATGCTGAGTGAGTAGATTAATAAGTCATTCAGAATTGATACAAGCATGGCTCCCTAAAAATAATATCTAGTTATATTAGTTTAATTTTTTCAGAGGAGTATGGGAATGAGGAAATTACAAGGATGTCATAAATAGTTTTTGAAGACAAATAAAAGCTTGCCTTACAATATAGGAAAAAAAGAGAAAGATGTAGATTTTCCAGGCTAGATCATAAAACTGATCATGTAGGAGAAATCTAGTTTTATATTCAGTTGAAGAAAGTGTGTTTTCAAGTGAACTACTTTTAACCTGCTTTCAAGTTTTACAGAACAAGGGTCTGGATAAAATGCTGTCCAGGTACAAGGGCAAGTAGATTGACTATAATTCCATATCTACAGAATTCTGTTCAATTGATCCAGTTTAACCTGTAAGATGGTCTCTATTCACAAAAATGACTTGTATAGGCTTACCCACGACCTAGGTGAAAATACAGACAACTGCTTCATGATATTTGTGAATTAGATCAATCTGAGAAAGAGAGCAAAAATATTGGATTTGACAGGGTCTCAGTAGATTAAAATGATGAGCTCAAATGGGCACGATGAAATTTAATAGGGGTAAGTACAGAGTCCTGAACTGAGGTTAAAAAAAGAAATCAATTGTGAAACATAGCACAGGGGACCTCACTTAATAGCAGTTTGTGTGAAAAAGATGTAGGAAAAAACACTGGAAGGAAAAATGTGGCAAAATCAAATGAAATTTTGTATTACTTAATAAAATACAGTGTTCAGAATAAACAAGGTCATTATCCCATTATCAGATTTTACTGTGCATTCATCTGTGATGTCCAGATCTGGGTATTATATCTAAAGAGACATCAACAATATGGATTATTGTTTATAGTTTATTTCTTATACCCATAAGAAAAGTGACAAATATAAACTATAATTTGGCTATAATAGTAAGTCACTAACACTTGTCGAGCACACACCGTGTGCTAGTGCTTTGGCTGAATTTCCTCACTTAGTCCTCGCAATGGTCTTCTCAGGTAGATCTTGGAGAGGCTGCTGTGGCATGCTGAAACCCCCTTCAGGTCCAAGGCTCCCTTTCCCCAGTGCTGGAAGTGTTAACTGCTGACAGCTTACAGCAGAGTCCCTCCCCTGAAACTGCCCAGGAGAAGGTAACTTGATCAGAAAAGGGTGTCTATTAATGAAGCAAAGGTGAGATCTCCATATTAAGGTTTAATATGAAAAGTTTACAGTTAAAAACTAAGTATAGCAATGATGAAATGAATTAACAAAGTTAAGAAAATTATGCATAAAATCATTTGATGGGGCTGAAAAGATAAAGTCTTTCAGGAAAAGCTCTTTAAAATACACATGTACATATACAGAATGGCTTGTCAGATTATGATCTATTGGAAGTAGAATACTATAAAGAAGAAATGATAATTGTTAACTATATGCTTGCAATTTCATTTATCCTTATGTGTTCTACATTTTTAATTTGCTCCAAGATAGGCATTTAAATAAAAAAAAACAAAGTATGCTTCCTAGCTAGAAAGTCACCAGGAGGTACATTTTTAAAAATTTCATCATGAAATCCTTAAAAAAAATCTCCTTCTGTCTCAGTCTCTAATTTTATTTTTATTTGGCATGTTGATAAACATTAATCTAACAAAATTAGTTATCAATCACATGTGAAAAATGTTGTGTTTCCCATAAAATTATAGAAAAAAAGTATTTCATTTTTCTGAAGATGAGAACTAGACCAAAGAGGACTGGACCAATCTTTGCCCATGAATATGAAGCCAGAGTTTAATAGAAGGGTTTCTGTGATTTAATCAAAGCACAGTGAAAAATCTCTTATTTTAAAAAAATCATTCTAGAAATGAACAATCGTAGGTTCCTTGGTATTACTTTTGTGAAAATGTAAAAACAAAGATGGGGTTAAAGAATAGGACTTGACCCATTAAGGTCATACGTAGGAAACGGTACCATAAAAAGGAATGCTGCCCTCTGGAGCACTTTGAGCTAGCCAATATTTTAGTCTACTCATTATTTAAATTGTTATAATGATAGATATAACAACAAATGTGTTTACATATTTTTTCCTAATTTGTGAATGCAACTTTCTTCTATAAAATAGGTATAAATATCTCGTGTAATTCATTGAAATACTATGACAATTATGAAGATGAATACTCATGATTCAATTTAGCTAATCATTTCTATCTCTTCTTACTATAACTTTATATAGCTGTTCTTTCCCAACAGAGATAATGGCAAAATAAATGGGAGGCATGGAGGTGAAATATCCAGCTCATGAGTATGAGTGGCATCCATATGCCTATTTCTATACCCTGTTATATTTTCACTGTTACTGAAGACTGTATCTCCATTGTTAAGAACAATGCTATCATCATACTTATTAAGAGATTTAAAAGAAATGTCTAAATAAATTGCTATATTTTAGAGTGAAAATTATACCTGAATATTTTAAAATATTAGTAGTATGTGAATAAATGATTATTTAATATGAAAAATGCTCTTCTTAATAATTTAAAGCAACTTACAGGATCATATATCAAAGTATGTATGCACACATGCAAAAGATGTGGCTATTTATTAAGATAGTCACCTGTGTTCACAAGTTATGTTGCTTTTCTAAAGCGGCTCTATCTTATGCATATTTGTTTATTGGCCTTAGTTTCTTTCCTTTTTATTCTTTATCCTTTTAAAATAAATGTATATTTATAGAAAATTTGCAAGAATTGTGCATGGAACTTTTCTTTTTAATCCGAACTATTTAAAGTAAGTTGACATGATGCTAGCTTTAGCATTTATTTTCTGCAACATAACATCCTCCTACATAAGATCTATGAAATAATTAAATGCCATCTAATCCAAAGACCACAACCAAATTTTACCCTTATTCCAATAATGTCCTTTATAACAAAAGGATGTATGCATGGAATTTATTTGTTATGTGTCTTTTCCTCAATCATTCCTTGCTTTTCATGGCTTTGACACTTTGAAGGCTAGTTATTTTGTAGATGGTACCTCAAATTGGATTTGTCTTATATTTCCTCACACTAGATTCTGATTATTCATTTTTGGCAAGAATATCACAGCTGTTATTCTGTGTTCTTTCCATTGCCTCTTTTTGATAGTATGCAAGTTTAATTTTCTCATTGCTAATGATATTAACTTTGATCATTTAATCAAAATGGGATCTGCTAGTTTTGTCAACTGTAAAGTTACTATTTTTCCCTTTGTAACTAACTAATAATTTGGGAGTAGGTACTTTAAGACATATTGATTTTTTTCTCATCTAACTCTCACAACCTCTTTAGCAACCATTGATGTTCCTCAGCTGAATTACTGTATATTCTGATGTTTGTTAAAGTTGGATAATGGATGTTTTTAACATACAGCCATCCTTTTAAAAAGAAAAATCCTTTCTTTATGGCTCAACACATTATTCCAGGCTTATCTTGTACTTCTCTGCCCCACTCCTAGAATCAGCCAATTTTACAAACAGCCCTGGTTACTCCCAGTGAAGAAGGGTACTTAGAAACCAAGATCTGTCTGCCAAGTGTGCTCTTTTGTTATTGGGATGTTGTAGCTCCCAAATCATCTCAGTGTGTAGAATTTGCTCAGAAATTGTTTTCTAAATCACATTCCTGGCAAAGGAAGCTCCTTGTAGAAGTGGCTGAACACACACACACACACGCCACCTTCACTTCTTTTCTCTATCCATCTATGTGCATAAGACCAGAGTACCCCCAATAACCAATCATCAGCCTAGGATCATTCTAATTTTTGCCTTTTCCCTATCTCTTCTCCAAAGGTTAAATAACTATATTAGCTATATTAGCCATGCTAACCCTACCAACTTTGCAGAAAAGAATCACCCATCACTGCCCCCACTCCTTCATTTAAAACCCTCCTTACTCTGATCAGGTTCTAATCCTCCTCTCTGGGCTGCTGTTTCTGTTTTAAAACAGGCACATCCTTTTCACACAGCCTGGGCTCCAACACTGAACCACTGAAGACCCCTTAACTCCATTCACCCCCTTCAGGGTCTAGCACCTTATGCCAGGCTGCTGTGCCCTACCCCATCCATATACAAATGCCTACCTTGCTCAGAGGTAGGATTTAATTATCCAGGAGGGAAAAAAGGAAGGAAAGAAGGAAGAAAGGAGGGAAGAAAAAAATATTTTTGATGTAAAATAATTTAAAATGTAGCTTTTCCTTTTTTCACTGAATATGTAGTACAAAATTTCATGCTAAATTTTGCCTGTTTTAATTTATTGCTCTTTGGGAACAAAGTAATATGGTATAGTGTAAAATAACATAAGTCAAATGAGCTTGACCTTTTACTAGGTCAAATAGGCCAATGACATATTGAATGGTGGTATTAACATATATTTTGAAATATTTAAATTTCTATATAATGTTTCTCATAATATTTCATTTAAAATCACATTATACTTTTAGTGTTTGAATTCTGTAGGAAAGACTAAATTTTATAAGCATTAAATAAAGGAGTCTCCTCAAAGGAATCATATTCATAAATATTGATATTTAAAGGTATGTTTCCCACCTAAGATACAGTGTCTAATTCATTTTTATATCTTCATAACAATTTCAGTTGAATATATCTTTTCTGAAACAAAGTTTTAGCCTGTATTAGTCACAAGATTTTGGAATATGAGGACAATTGCAGTATTTGAGAAATATTTCCAACAACATAATAACTCTTATCTTGAATGAACATTTTCTGTTTTTTACTATAGTGGGAAAGAGGGAAACTCACTAATTTCATGTCTTCATTAGAAGGATATGTATAAAATATATTTTTTAATGAAAAATATTACTGTAAGTAATGTGAGATATGAAGGTACACAGACATTAGTATTTCCTTGAATTTAATAAGATTGTTTAAATCTCAACAGTATAATGTTCTATTTTTCATATTTTCTTAGAATTATGAACTCTCAAAAACTGAAAAAAATGTTTGGTCATTTATCAAGTTTTACCTTATAGAAAACTGGGTCATATATATTGCCTCGTAAAAAAAGACAATATATAACAGTACATCAGTATTAATATAATTATACATAAATATATATAGTAATATAATAATCATATGTCTAGTTATTATTTATAAAAAGTTCATACAAATTACAAGAACATTGCCTAATTTACTAAGGCTTGGAATTAATGTGAGTAGTGAATTCTTCTCACCATTACAGTTGATACTTCAATTTACTGTCAATGAATTTGATGTGATTTAACATGTTTCATTTTCCTAGAACTTAATTTGCTTGTATTATGGTTTATTCAGATGCCTAAATGTGTAGAGTCTACTTCCAATGACTTTCACTGAGATTAGTTTTCTAATGACTTCCTGGCAGACAGTGCACAGTGGTTTATTTCCTTCCTTATTTCATCCCTTCAGCCTCCTTTCCCTTCTAACTTTACCTCTCATCTTAACTTTTTCCTTCTTGTTTCCTTCCCTAAAACCGTTTCAAAACAATCCTTCTCTCCCTTTCCCCCCAGTGTAGTAAAATAAAACTTGAATTGGAGTATAGCAGGTTTTACAGTTACACAATAATTTGATTATTATTAGCTTTGTAAACTTTTAAATTTCCCTTTTGATCTTTACAACTAATGATTTATTTTGAGATATATTTACAAATCAAAAGAAATAAATATCATTCATAACAATATAAAAGAATAGTTACATATTTGAACTCTGAAAAAGTTTTAAAATATTTTCGTGGAAGTTATTTATTCTATCAAAACATAAGATTACAGTAATTTTCTGATATTTCTTGACCTGGACTTAGAAGACAATAGATCACATTTTTGCATCATCTGAACTTTGCAAAGCATAAAAATGTATATTTCCAGATTCCTAATCAGTCTTGTAAAACATAATGGCAAATTCTATAACTATATGTGCTTGTATATACTCACATAAATATAAATAAAAACATATCAGGGTTTCTAGTTAAAGTAAATTTTAATCTACATGATATTATTTTTATATCTTTAAGCTTTAAGGGAAGAACTGGAATGCCTTTATATATACAAAATGAAACATTTCAGCAAGTTACATAACTCTAAATTTTCTATTTAGCTTAAACATAAGGTTACTATTTGTTCTTTCAAATTTAGAATTTTAAAATAGATTAATTTCATTTTCTCTAAAGATATCTTTTGTTTTTATTTTTTGACAAGATTCTTACTTTACATGAAATGTAATTTGATGTCTTAAGACATACGTTTCCTACTTCTTTCATAGATGTGTCATATATAAAGTTGGGGTAATTAGAATCAGGGTTAAAATTAATCTTGAAGTCCTCACTATATATCAGATACAACTGTTCTAAATTTTTAAGCACCAGTTCTTTGTTTCTAATAATAACCTGTATCAGGATTATCAAAATGTAAACGTTATTTACTTCCAGAAATATTTTATGAATTCTCAGAAATTACTGTGCTATACTTACCAGCCAAAGCAAGAATATATTCTTGAAATCTTGTTCCTATACGGTTAGTGGCTGTGCAATTATATCGTCCAAAGTCATTGTCAGATGTAGGTGCAATCTAAAATAAGTATAATAATAAAAATTTCACAATTTTAAAATAATATCACAGAAATTTTAAAATAGCCTCTAGCATGCCTTACCATCTTTACACATATTCAATTATTCACAACTGCCTGCCGTAACTCTTTTTTCTGTCCTTTTAAGATGTAATCCATGTATCCGTACTACCCATAGGCCCAGGTAAATTATAGTTAGTCTAACAATTTATTAAGTAAATGCCACTATTTTGTTACATATATTGAATAGAAAAATCATTAATTACAAATGAAAGTTCAGAAAGTAGTACACAGTTTGAAAAATATGTATTCTGTAACTGCTGCAGACCTGACTTTGAAAATAGGAATCTTGTACCAAAAGCGTTGTTAACTCTTTGTTTTCTAGGTTGTAGCCTAAGAACAGGCAGATTTAAAGTTAAGAAAGGCTCAAAATATGTCGGCTTTCTCTTCCTCTTATGACTTTATTGAACATAAAATACTAACAAAAGATGAGGACCCATTTAAAAGGAAAATCTTTCCAGGAAGGCATTTTGCAAGGAAATATTGCCCTTGTGTAGCAATTCCTGTAGATAGGCACATTATCTTGATATCTAATAACAGTATCTTGCCTCCATTTCTGTTCAATTCCTATAATTCTCTTTCAGTTTAGGTGGAAAATAGCTGACCTCAGTCCTTACACATTTGAAATCCATAATTAAGTTAACATTCTGGGATTCTATTGCTGAATGGTGGGACCAACCCTGTAATTATAATGTACCGAAATTCTGAAGTATCAATTCAGAAAAGAGATTTGATGATAGTAAAGATATAATTTTCAATCCCAGTTACTATTATTAAGAGAGAATATGCTTACAACAAGAGTTGCTGTTAATTTCAAGTCTGTCCCCAAAGGGGGAAATGGTTTTGTGTTAATGGGAGGCTATTAACTAAAAGTGCAATTTTGAGGTCCATTGAAGATGATAATTCTGAAAGAGTACAAAAAAGCTGTGTCATTCATCTTCTAGTCAGCTGTCCATCTAGGAATAGATC
The DNA here is from genome assembly GCF_965194805.1 of Balaenoptera borealis. Classification (NCBI taxonomy): domain Eukaryota; kingdom Metazoa; phylum Chordata; class Mammalia; order Artiodactyla; family Balaenopteridae; genus Balaenoptera; species Balaenoptera borealis. The sequence goes on from NC_138862.1 coordinate 23,386,116, forward strand.
ATACGTGTAAGGATTAGAGGCTTTAACAGCTCTTATATAAGTACTTCTAAGTGACTAAAATATTCATTTTTCATACATTCAGGTTTTAATAAATTAGGTTAATTTAACTCTAAAATAATTTTACTACTGAGAAAGGAATTTGACCAAAAAAATGTCTTTCTTCTACAGGCATATGAGAAAGACATTTGTATACCCCATAGGGAAGAATGTGTACTGAATCAATGCAACGCAAAGACAGGATGGCCGTGACAAAGAATCCTGACTATTGCACAGCTCCTCAAGATTAATGAAGTAACTTAAATATACCTATTTTAACTGGAATAAAACTTTAAAAAGCTCAATTCAGTTGTTTTTCTGTTCCTGGGAGTTTGCCTATCAAAAGATAAAAGCTTTATAATTCTATCTGAAATAATTTCTTTATCGTGTTTTATGATTAAAAAATACAGAAAATACCCCTAGTAGCACAGACTATTAAGAGCACACAGATCTAGACAACTGGGCCAAATCATGTGCCCTGCAGTATATTTGGTGTATTCTAGGAAAACAGTAAAGTCCAATAGGGGTTGTACACCCAATCCCAGCACGGTGAAATAATAGATAATTTTATCAAAATAATATACAACAAAGATACATAATATATATTTATTTTAAATATTTAAATGTTTAAAATATGCAGTTTATTATTGATATTTATCTAATAAGTGCTAGAAACATCTACTTATGATACCACTTCTTCATATTTTAATATGCAGTCAAAATAATTCAAGTTTACTTCAGATGTTGGGCTTTGATAGAATGTAACAGAATAACAAATGTGGTTTTGAACACCAAAATATAAACTGAGAGTACAATGTTAATAAAGGAGTTTGCAAGTCTTTTTCCTAAACCTCCAAAAACTTGATTTCCTCTTTCTCTATATTCCATGGTGAGAAAATCATTTATTTAACAGTTTGCATCTTTACTCAGGGCAAGGAACAATACAGATGATCCAGAGCAGAATATTATTCCAATCAACCTATTAGAAACCTCCTGCATCAAATTTTGTTCATATATTGAAAAGTTGTCCTCTTACCACAGGGGAGTGCCTAGGCAAAACAAATGAACAAATTTGGATGTCCTTTAGAAATGAATTTATTGGCAATAACCCAAAGGATTTATAGAATGTTTTGTTACTTTCAAAAAATCATAAATTAAAAAATGAATATATGTATTTAATCAAAGAAAAAGGAAGAAGTTTAAAAATTAATTCAAGAAATCTATTATTGACCAATTTGTTATTAATTGTAAAATTGATTTTTTTATAGTTTTTATATGTTCTTAAGAATTAGCAATTATGTCACTACTATAATAATTACTAAATAAAAATAATTATAATGTACTATCCTAAGGAAATATGTATGGTACTAATTCAAAATTAGTAATGATTATTATTGCTTTTTATTGTTGTTATTGTTATTTTGCTTTATTTTGTCTTTAAGTTATGCTAGTTACTCATCTGTATTATTTATTCAGGATTTAAATTTAATTTATGAAAATAGTATACACATAACAAGTTTATGCTCAAGGTCAACGCTTTAACAAACATTACTTGGCTATGTATAAACAAAAATTGCTTAGGTTTTACTTTGGGGTGGGGAGAAATGCCATTTAGGCAGAAGATTAAATGACATGAAAGCTTTATATGAGTAAAATATTTAAATGTCGATTTATAAATGTTGCTGACACTGATTACAGAGAATTATGAGCTATTTCAGAAACTGAAAAGTGGCAAGATGAAGCAAAGCTGAAATTACAGATCAGTCTGTCATTTAAACATGAACTTAAATCTACTTGTTATGGACTGAATCATGTCCCTCCACAAAATTCAAATGTTGAAACCCTAATCTCTAAAGTGACTGTATTTGGAGATAGGGTCTTTAAGAAGGTAATTAAGGTTAAACTAGATCACAGGAGTGGGGCCTGGTGTCCTTATAAGAAGAAAAGTCACCAGAGCTCGCTCTCTCTTTCTCTGCATCCCCAGAGGAAAGGTCATGTGAGTACACAGTGAGAGGGCACCATCTGCAAACCAAGGAGATACGTTTCAACAGAAACCAACCCTTCTGGCACCTTGATATTGGACTTCTAGCTTCCAGAAATGTGTGGAAAAAATTGTTTCTGTTTTTTAAGCCACCCAGTCTGTGGTATTTTGTTATGGCAGCCCTAGTACACTAATACAATGACCCAAACTGAAGTTAAACCTAACCTCAGTTTTCTGCTATGGTTAAATACCTAAAATTTCAATTGAATCTGGCCAAAGTCTTTGTGACATTGAGCTCCCTGTCAATTTGCCAATAGTTCTTCTAATACAGATGCCAAAAAACAAACAAACCAAAAAAAAAAAAAAACCAATTTAAATTGAAATAGATTTAGACAAAGTGGCTTAATTACCAGTCAGTCAGCTATCCAAACATTTGGGGGAAGTGATAGCTAAATCATTGTATCAACTAAATGTTTCACTAAGTCCATTTATTGGGTGGAAGTGTTAATATGGCACCAATGTGAATACCTTTAAGTTAATGCGGTATGGATCTCAAAGGTTATTCTAAAACATGCATCTTTAAAATTTATGTATATTGAATTAGTAGAGAAAATGTAGCATCTTTTTAGCTAAAAAGGTTGTTTGAGGAAGATTCCTAATTGTTATGAAAGCATCATAAATTGGGAGGCTTGACGATCATTGTCACAGACTTATATAAACTTTGGAAATTGATATATACACACATAATCTGCAATTATTAAATTAAAGGTATTGTATTCAAACAGAACTTAGAGGCCAGACACTTGGCAGTATACAAACAATTATCTACAATCTTAATATAAAATAATAAAATAAAATGAGGCAATGAACAAGTAAATCTGGTTTATTTAGGAACGTGTAAATATGTAGTCAGTAGATAGCATTTATATATACCAGTCTAAGGAGCAGGAAGGTGTAACCACACACTCAAAGTCCAGTAGCAACACTGAAATTAAACATTTGGCCCTCAATAACTGACAAATTACTCATTCTTTCTCCCTATTTTTTTCCTGATATAATTGTGGTTTTTTTCCAAAAATAGATTCATTAAGAATAATGGCTTTTGCTATATACCCATATTACTATATAAGTAGTGAAACATTAACCATTAATGAGCCATGATCCAAATGCATAAAATTTCCCTTAAGTAAGTAAACATGAAATATATACAACAGGGTATATGTATATTATAGGATAGAAATATATCTTATATAATATATTAAGATACTAAGATATTTAAACATGTTCTAAAATAGTAGATAACTGCTAAAATAATACAATTTGTTGATATGTACATGAAGACTTACCTCTAATATTATTTTTCTCCCTGCACTATATGTCTTTAAATTAGTGGTGTTTTTAGCTGGCAAGACTAATTTCTCTCTTCTCCAATGGACTGATGCTGGTGGATTAGATTTCACATCACAGCTTATATTGATTGGATTTCCTTCCCAAGAGTAATAAATTGTTTGGTTTGATATGAACTTGGGAGCATCTGTAAAGCAATATAATATAACATTACAGACCTTTTATTTAAGAGAGTCATTTAATTAGTATAAACAATAGTAATCATTACTGACTACAAAAAGAAGCCACAGCAATTCTACTTTCGTATATTTAATACGTGATGTCCGAAATAATGAAAATATATCATTTGACTGTTTCATCAAATCATTTTAATAGTAATATAAAAATATTCAAAGTCAGCCAATTATTAAAATATGAAATATTAACATTCAGAGTTGTTTGCTTTTAATAATCTGACAAAAATTTCCATGAAGTAAATTAATGGCTCTCTACATATGTGAAATATATTTCTGAAGCAACTCATATTATAAAGTGAAAGTTTAGGATAAAACAAAATCTGTGGTCTTGTGTCATTTTTTTAACTTTGTCCTAGTCATATAATTTCTTCTATAAAATATTTTAAGGCAGATATAAAATCTAAATTGAAATGGTAATATCACAACTAAACAACAAATATTTTCCTGAAATGTCATTTCCAGTTTTTAATAACCAGGTATGTTTAATTTAATCAACAAAAGTTAATTTGAATATTAATCAGTTTCTATAATGCTGTGTCAATTGTCAGGCCCCTACACCAGACCTCTGTAATGATAGGTAAGAGAAAATAGAAAATACATTATAAATGCATTATATATCATTTTATTGAAGAAACCTAATTTTGAAGACGCAGACATGGTTTTTAGTCTTGTTCCATTCAAGAACTATGACATAGCCCAAATGCCAATCAACCATAACTTCTTTGAGTCTCAATATCTTGACTGTATAATTGAGAGGATTCATTTTACAAATTTCTACATAAAAACATACTCTTAAATTAAGTGGTAGCTAAAACGTTGCTGGTATTTATACTGATTATTGTTGCTACTAATATTAACTATTTAGAACTTAATATCCCTCATAAGTTATCAATTTCAAACTGCCTAAATTAAACCTTTTGTTTTACTACCCAAATTACTTAAAGATGATCTTCTCCCAATTTTGTTATATCAACAGATTATATATCAGATATGTAATATAAGAATTATAATCTCCAGTACAAACGCACAAATAATTATTTTAATATTCTTGTCCTATACATGTTTTACTGTATGTTTTCAATGCCAATCTCACATAGAAGTATGAAATGTTTATTGAATGCTTTCTATGTGACAGTAAGCTTACATATTTTATTTCATTTAATCTTTTTCATGACTTTGTGAAGAAAGTGTTACTTTGTCATAAGCATGAGGGATCCGGAGTAAGAGCTATCAAGCTTATTCTAGTACAAAGTTGTAGGCGTGGTATGTGAATCTGGGGCAATATTAACTACGGTCCATTGAATTTCCATTCAACCCAGGAATATTATAATATTCACTACTAGCAATGTGTTGGTGATGCGGACTTTATCATACATTATTGAGGAGAATATATTTGGGACAATTCCTCTGGAACACAAAAGCCTTAAAAAAAACTTTGTAATCTTGATTCTGCAAACTAGTCTTAGATATCTCTCCAGAGAAAAGTAGAAATATTATCAAATGTTAATATAAAGGACTTTTAGCACATTGTTATTGTAATAACAAAATCTCAAAACAACTTAATGTCCCACAAAAGAGGATCAGATAAATAGTGACACGTATTGGCACTTAAGTGTGCTAATATTACACAGATGTATCTGCTTATGGTTTTCCCTTAGCTGCAATGTGTCTGTCCTTCCCTTTACCTGGCTGCCTTCAAAACTAAGCTCCACGCTAACTTAACACAGCCTTTCCACAACCTACAATTGTGGGTTAGTTCCCTTACTTTGTGTTCCCACAGATCCTATGCTCTCCCTCAGCGTGGTCATAGAAATTGGAATGATCTATTGATATATGACTATTCCTCCACCAAATGATCTGAATCTTATGGGTTTAACAGATAAAGAAGATATGGTATATTGGGGTGGGGACCCTGCCAGCTCCAACACCACCCTTGCCTCGAGTCATTTAACCCGGCTTTTAGCATTTTAAAGAGGTCCCCTCAGGAGTTCTGGCCGCTGACTGATGGCCCCGTCCCCACCCGGAACCTCCTGGTGAGACTGTAACTAGTGATGTTTGTACAACCAAAGACTCTATTTTGTGCTTTAAGGAGAATAAAATTGACTATGTTTAAAAAAAAAAAGAAGATATGTTATTGAGATATATATGTACATATATATATATGTATATATATATAAAATGAAATATAACTCAGCCATAAAAAAATGAAATCTTGCCATTTGTGACAACATGTATGAACCTAGAGGGTATTATGCTAAGTGAAATAAGTCAGACAGAAAAAGACAAGTACCATATGACTTCACTTACATGTGAAATCTGAGAAACAAAACAAATAAACAAACATAACAAAACAGAAACAGACTCATAGATACAGAGAACAAATTTTCAGTTGCCATGGGGAAGGAGATTAAGAGGAACAAACTTCAAGTTATAAAATGAATAAGTCTCAAGAATGTAATGTGTGTATGGATGGCCTGAGGAATATAGACAGTAGTAATAATCTAGTAGTAATTTTTATGGTGATAATTAGACTTATCCTGGTGATCATCTCCTGATGTATAAAAATATCAAATCACCATGTTGTACAGCTGAAACTAATGAAATATTGTAAGTCAATTATACTTTAATAAAATAAGATTTGTCTTGGTCACAATTATATACCTGATGGCTTACACAATGTAAGATGCTTACTTGGTTCTCTAAAACTGTACATCAAATTTACTGGATATTAAACAGTCAGTTAATTTTTAACTCAGTGGTTCAGTTAAATTGAACAGAAGGTATTTTCAAGGAGAAAAGGAAAGAAAAAACTTTTTCAAGACCTGGGAAGATTAAGTGAAAAATCTAAGAATGTATAACTAATTAGGGTGCAACCGTAAGAGAAGCCAAACTTCCCGATATTCAAAGTCAAAAGTTAAGCTATATCTATATCCATTTCTAGCTCTAGCTCTATCTATAAAATATTTTATTACTGCTTAATCTATATGAACTATAACCGCTTTAGCATTATAATATTCTAGAGAGAGGTTTATAAATAATGTATTTGCATGTAATATATATAGCTCAATATGAAAATCACACACATTAATGTAACTATTAACACCTGACTCATAGTCTACTCTATCCGCAATATAGCATCTGTGTGTATGCGCATTATATTATTATAATTTAACCATAAACTTAGGGCATAATTTGGCTTTTCTGTAAAAGCAAGCAATTGCCACTAATTGCTTGCTTGATGATCTCAGTGGGGATTTAATTTGGAATTACTGACGCTGCATGCAAACGTGCTACAGGCAAAACATGCTATACTGAAAGCCACATTTAAAAATGTATTTGAGGTGTGAGGCAGGAAAATACTGATAACTCCTCTCTACAATAAAACAGAAACTAAATTCCTGTACACTGTATGCTTTGTAAATATCAAACCAGTAGCAAGGCAGCCATAGTCACTGGCACAAGGTTGGCATGTTAATGAAATCGAACAATTAATATTGGGCCACTTTTTGGAAAAGGATGTGCCTCTGGCAGAGGCAACATGTGAAGACTTCAGGCTAAACAAATGTAGCCGGATCTCGTGTTGGTAAACCCAAAATTGTAATTTTCAGAAAATTAGGCCTTTTCAGAAGAGTAAGGCTTTCACATCATGAGAGGCTTGAAATGTTGTACGGAGGAAATACATTTTGGCAGTTAAAAAGAAAAACAAAAAGACTAGAGGAAGGAAGAGGAATATGCCATGAGTAGAACTGTGGAAAGACCAGAATTGATGAGATATATATATGCAGATAGGAAGATAGGCATAGACAAAGTTTCACCTTGAAGTTGCATTCTTTGCATTCTTTGTCTAGGTTTTGTGCCCTGTATTCTATGCATTGGGAAAATTAATTCCTGACTACATGAACTATAAAGTTATGGAAACATCTCTTAAGGTACTATATGTCCCCTCAATCATATTAACTTCCAAATTAAAATATTTTACAAATTATAATGAATATAAATAACTTTATTGGAAGAACAAATTTTTTATCTGAGCAGAGTCGAGAAGAAAAATAAGAGAAACCTGAAAAGTGACAAAATCCAAACATGCCATTCAAGCTCCTTAATGTCTATGTCCATGGCCTGCTTTTAGCAAGAATCCTATTAGGCCAGTTTAGTAAGAATAATATTATCCTTGAAATTTAATCAAGTTCCTGTTAGTAATTTTCCATCCATTGACTCTTGTCATTCTGCTCATTGGCTATAAATCCCTACTTGTCCTTGTACTGAGTTGTGTTTAATCTTTTTGCTCCATTGCAGCAGTCTTGACCCCTACTGCAACAGTTTTGAATAAAGTTTTCCTTACCATTTTTAACAAGTGTCAGAATAATTTCTCTTTGACAAAAGAAAGGGCACTCCCAAGAAAGGTAATTAAAAACAAACAAATATACTTGCTTCCCTCTCTTTAAGAGGAAATGACAAAGACAGATCTGAAGCAAATGTGACCGTGGTAAGAACCATTGAGTTGTTTTCCGTAATTTTGTACATGTGAAGTGTTAGAGTTTGAATTATTTTTTGAATGTATCACACACACAATAAAAAGTATACCCCAACCAGACTTTCAGACAGGAAAGATGGGAGATTTATACCCAACTGAGTGAATTCACCAAGTTCTCATTGCAAGAAGAAGAGATCTTTGTATTTATAGTATCTAAATGTGAACCCAGCTAAACTTGCAACACTTGTGCACGCGGTCATTATAAGTTCTGCAGAACTGGACAGATCTCATAAGATCTAATATCTGGAAAGGAACATGGGAATTTTTATTTTACATACGAGAAACTTTGTTCTGGGATACTTGGGAAGGCTGTGGCAGAGCCAAGATCACAGCCTTTGGCTCTTTATATTCATTTCATAAAATCACACTGCTATGCCAGTTATTATATTACTAAGTATAAATATATTCTCAGGGACTAGTTTCTATAGATCATTAACAATGTTACTCAACATTGGAATTCATGTTTGAAGTGATTATACCAAGTAACCAAGGAGGCATTTCATTATGTCCTGTATACTATATTTAAGCAATAAAGTAAAAATATAATGCAGATTAGAATGATTTTAGTGAAAACACTGCACATTAGTACACCCACTTATGTCCAGGTGATGCCAAGAATGTGAGATAATTAAAATCATCAGTTTTCCAATTTCCATGCTGATGTACAAGAAGCTAAGATGTAAAAAGAAATATATTCTGGGGAATGCCTGTCATTTTCCCTACCCTGGATTTTATGGCTAGAACCATGTTTTGGCAACCTATTCTTGAATAAACAGTGCTTAGATAAAAACTCAGGAAAAGGGCTTCCCTGGTGGCGCAGTGGTTGAGAATCTGCCTGCTAATGCAGGGGACACGGGTTCGAGCCCTGGTTTGGGAAGATCCCACATGCCGCGGAGCAGCTAGGCCCGTGAGCCACAATTACTGAGCCTGCGTGTCTGGAGCCTGTGCTCCGCAACAAGAGAGGCCGCGATAGTGGGAGGCCCGCGCACCGCGATGAAGAGTGGCCCCCGCTTGCCGCAACTAGAGAAAGCCCTCGCACACAAACGAAAACCCAACACAGCCATAAATAAATAAATAAATAAATAATTTTTAAAAACCCAAAAAACTCAGGAAAATTAATCTTACATATGAAAAAATATAATCTAAAACTACAGTAGGAGAAAGAGAGAGGGAGGGGGAGGGAGGATGGGAAGAAAGGAGGAAAAGAAGAACCAGGAAAAGAAGACAATAAAATATATTTCGCTTAGTTGTATAATTTACATTTTACAAATATTTCCTGATTGCATCCTATGTTTTCTTCTGGGTATTGGGAATCAAACATTGAACATGAAAGAGAAGCTTCCCTTGCCATCTTGGAGTTTTATTCTATTATATATGTTCTCTCAAGATTACTTATTTTATAACTGAAGGTAACGTGAGATAATTCACAGGTATGTTTACATCAATTTCAGCAATAAGACACAAAAAACTGAAATAATAAACTATAAGTTGAAGACTGTGAACAGAGAGATAACACATTGTTTCCATATCAGAAAGTCAAAGACAATCCCCTACATTCCAGTTTGGTAACTTTAATATACCATCATTTTGAATTAATAAGAAATATAATGTAGTGTATGAAGTTAATTTGGTTACTGCTTATATACAAGATTTGTATTTCAAAGGTAATTTTAAAGTAGTGCTGTCTAGCTTTCTTGTGATTAAGAAATTATGAATATGCTAACTCATAGTACTTTTGCTCTTGATCATGACAAGTAAATTCTTGCACTAAAAAAAAAAAAAAAAAAAAATTACCTAAAGTAAATGGAAGCTATCATCTGACATCTCAATAAAGAATAAATTTCATCCCCAAGTGGGCATATTTACTAATATCTTAAAATATAATTGCCTTTTAAAACACTTAATTATATTTCTTATTTAAAAATGAATTTACTCTATAATTTTTACATCAAGAAAATTCACAGGAATTTCCCAAGTAGAGCTCAATATTCAACTTCTTATTAGGATATTGATTAATAAATTAGGTTATTATCTGTTTCCAGATCACTGTTGAAACATTAAGATGTGAAAATATATTCCATTGCTTCCATCATTGTTAATTCCAACATGTGCTGGGCAATCGCCAGTTTGAGTATGGTGTCTTCATATCTGAACCTGATAGTTACAGTTTATAGATATTTTGTTAAATTATATTTCACATATATTTTGCTTGAGTATATACTGCCCCTATTAAAAGAATGCTCTAGACTATAATGAAGACTAAGGGGATTTTGTTAATAAAAATACCATACATAGGATACAACAAAAAATGTTAGACATAACTGCAAAAATATCTTCCATATTCTAAAAATGTCAAACATAAATACTAGCATGTTTCTCACTCTGCACCTTTCTCAGCAGTGAAACTCTGATTCTTTCATATGTAAATGAATATATATGTATATTCGTATATTCATATATATATATATATATATATATATATGAATTCATTCTACAGTGAACACAAATATACATTATTTCAGGGGAATTCTGAGTTACCTGTTTTATTTTTTGGGAGACATTAATTATTCAGAATTAAATTGTAAATGCCTTAATTTTCATGTTTTAAAAATTTAAGTCACTGCACATGAAGTAATATTCTTGAGAGTTAAAAAAAACAGTATTATATTTTTTCTTATGTTTTCAAGAAAGCAAAACTCATCTTTAATTCTGACAGTATAGTGGTATCATATATTGTATTCGAGCCCTTAAACAATGGCCTTATTTTTATTTGAATTTCTAAATTAGATCCATGTTACCATGAAAAGGGTGATGCAATTCTGTTTTTTCTACATACCTTACTCCTACAATAACTGGTTTAAAATTTAAGTATACTCTATAGAATATTGAGAGTAATTTGCATTTTGTTTATGTTTTGGTTATATTTGGTCTGATATTTTAACTGTTTCTTTTTCCATTTATTCCATCATCCATTTCAAACACTGCTATCATAAGGTGCCTTGCAAAACAAAACATTAAAAATTTTCTAAATATTAATGATTGAACTGATTATATATTTCTAGTTAAAATAATATCAAAGTTTGTGTCTACTGACACTAAGCCCTTAGCAAATGCTGGAAATAATTGTTTAGCTATAAAGGTTTTGTCACCCTGGCTTTTCCTCAACATCGTATTTTGAGTTTATAGGGGAAAAGAACCAGATGCCTAAGGCTTCCTCTTAAAGATTCTGAATGTGCACCTCTGGGAAGGGCAGCCACTGCACTAATTATCCAAAATTATTATTGTGTGTCTATTTTATACTAAGCACTGTTTAAATGTGGGGAATTCAGGCCAACAGGGAATCCTTTCTAGTGGATCAGGCAGATGCAAAAATAAATAACTATACCACAAGGCAATGCATAGCACAATTGAAGTGGAATGCATAAGGTTCGGGTCTCAAAAGGCATTAGCATTGGCCCTAATTAGGATGTGCAGAGGAGGCACAGGGAAATCTTCCCAAAAGAGGATGAACTTTAACCTCTAACATTTGTGAGCACATGAAATGTGTTCAACACAGTGCTAAGTGCTTCCCATGGATCGTCACAAGTTTTACAATCAGAATCTGGACACACACACACACACACACAATAGTGGATGAACTACACTGGAAAAGAGAACTTTGCAGTTGCTGTTTATAAGTAAAATACTGTATTAGAAATAGCTTCAGGCCTGCCATTGAATTTAAGTTCCACCTCTGCCAGATAGCAATGAAGTTACCTTTGTTTTCTGTTTATTAATTTGGACTTAGGTTTTCTTTTCTTTCTTTTTTTTTTTATTATAGAATTATTGAGTTGAACTGGTTTCCTTAATCTCTAAGAATCCACTAACATAGAAAACATGAGTCTGGCACAAATTTTAAAAATGTAGAGAGAGTTATAACATTTACCAATATTATATTTACCACATATTGGTAAATATTATCTTTGGCAGTGAACCGTATAAAAAGTGACATTTGCTTTTGGCTAGAATTATATAAATCTCTTGGGTAATGTTAATTGTTTCATGTTTTTTAGTCTCTGGTACATGTACTCATATGAATAGATATGTAGGTTTTGAATATATTGAATATATATATGTATTCATGAATATATAATGAAAATGAAGAATAATCCCACTTTACTAAATATCATTTTAATAAGTTAATATCTTTAAAACTAGAGAATTCACAAGAGAAAATAATACAAGAGGTCCTAGGTGGTGAAAATATTGGAAAGTAGATTATTTTTAGGCTTCCATATCTTCTACTTAATGGTTATATGATTAATAAAAATGTACATATTGCTGCATAGATTGTAAGAAGGAGATTTTGTAAAATTGGATGTAAAGTGAATAGACTTTAAAAATCAAGGAACTATGTTCTCTTAACTATTATCACAATGGAAAGATCTAAGGAGACATTATTTAGATTTAATTAAATGGTAGCTGTATAGACTAGAGCATTTCAACATACTTCTATCCATGACCTTGACTAAATCTCTGATTTAAAGCGGCCAGCCTAAGAAGAAAACAGCAAAGCTTGCCAGGATCTGAATTTGTCAATTCCTCAAAGTTGGAGCCAGGAAACTCATATTCCAGGCATATCACGAGACATTAAAGAAACTTGTAAGACTGCCTTCAGACTTGATGCTGAGTTACTCCTGTTTTGATAAATGCCCTATCTTATTTTATTCCTTTCCTTCCCTTCTCTTCCCTCTCCTTTCCTTTCCTTTCCTTTCCTTTCCTTTCCTTTCCTTTCCTTTCCTTTCCTTTCCTTTCCTTTCCTTTCCTTTCCTCTCCTCTCCTCTCTCTCTCTCTCTCTCTCTCTCTCTCTCTCTGTTTCTCTTTCTCTCCTTATTACTGAGACTTAGAGCTGACAGCAGTCATCACTGCATTCCTGTCACTGTACAGGATTTGCTGACTTGATTACTTGCTTAATACAAGCTTTTCACTTTCTCTTGGCATTTCCTCTGAGACTCTGAAGTCTTTTTTTCTTTTTTCTTTTTTCCCGAAAACACAGTGTGGTTGGTTGGTACCTGTGACCTGTCTTAGCTCTTGCTGAGTGCTAGCTGGATTCCTGAATTCTGCCGGCGCATGAGAAGGCTGGAGCTGATCACAAAACACAACACAAGCTGTGGGAACTAAAATATAAAAACCTTTTACTTGAATTTTTACAGGTTCATGATTAATTAAATCAGGCAGCTCACTTTACAACCTCACTATCTACAGTACCATCCATTTTGTGAATAAAACTGAAAAGCATTATTAGGGTAAGCTTTACAATCAATGAAAAAGTCTTTTAAAATCATATTGTTAACATAAATATGTATGGCCCTTGTAAAACAGTATTGGGATTATAGCAAATCTGTCTTGCATGCTCTCCAGAAAATGTACAGACTTCAGTGAAAACACTGCCCTCTCTTGTAGTCATCATACTTCATGGTATAAAATTTCCAAATTTTTCTTTAATATTAAAGTTTAAGAACTACAAATACTAGCAACAATAATTTTATTTTGTAATAGAATATTCTATTTGAAAAGCTTTGACATTCATTCCTCACCATAAATCACAGTATATAAAGATACCATTTGCTTCTCTCAATGCTATTATATATCTGGTCAAAGCCATATTCATTACCTGGTCAATTTTAGAAACCCCATCCCTTACTGGCTTACTGGCCTACTAGTTTCTATTTTAAGATAATGCTTAAACCTTTCCGAAAGATTCTTTTCACACCTCTTAAATCAAAAACATTTATGATGGCTTATAAAGTTCGACACCAGCTGGCCTATGCCTACTCCTGTGACCTTGCCTCCATCCAGATCCAGATTCTTTGTTCCTTAAACCCTAACCATCCCTGACTCTTTCCTGCTTTCAGCCCGTTGTACTAGCTGTGACCCCGTCTAATCGCTTTTTTGTATATTTCACCTTAATGTGGTTGTGTGTGTTCCATCCTCTTAATTAAAACATGTTCCATGAGAGTAAGGATGATGTTCCTTTTCTCACAGTCTGTACAGCACCTGAATTTATATTTGACACTCAGTAGATACTCAGTAAATAATAGTTAACTCAATGAATGAAAACCCAGGACAAGTATGTATTCTAGATACTATCACTCCATTTAACAGAGGAAGAAAAGTGTGCCAATGTTTGCTTGACTCTCCTAACATCACAGAACTTAGTACTTCAATCCTGTGTTAACCTATAGTAATACCTTGCTTTTCATAGAGTCTTATTGCCTATTTTGGGAAGAAGCCAGCCCTTTAAATTAGCTAAGAATTAACTGCACATGTTTTTTTCTTTTAAATATCTAAAATACCTTGACACTTTTTTCAGTCATTGAATTTTCTCATCTGATTTATGCCGAAGGAAACTACCAAGGGAATAAAAACTAATATATCCTCTGGCACATTTAGAGGATAATTCAATTAATAATTTCATAGATTCAGTTCTACTGTATGTTCACTCATATGCAGAATCAGCTATGGCAATTAATTGGGTTCAGTCCATGTGTCATGGGAATTCTAATGGCTACACGGAATACTAATTTAGATGTGTGCTTACTGCCAGCTAACCATAGCACTAGGTGTGCATTTTCTGTACTAAATTTGAATAGCCAAGTTATGCATAAATCTCAGCATATTTTATAACTCTGGAGTCATAAGTGTCATTTATATTAAGATATACCTATATGTGACTTCTGAGCATATGCTGGGTTTCTCTTTAATTTGTTGGTAGTGATTTAAGTATTAAATCACTGTTTAACTTTTCTTTAATGATCATAAGAAAAGTTTGATCACAAGTAAGGTGAATTAGTCCTCCTTTTACTATTACTGTTTTCTCTTGTCCTAATCTCTTTCCTTCTTAAAGCATACATACAAATACTAATAAAAGTATTGTACTACTTATGGCTATTCTGTTCCCCATTGTTGCTTTATATAATTGAAAACTCCAGAAAAGCCTACAGTATTTTAAAGATTATATTATTATTATTATGATGCACAATTTCATGTGTAAATTTAGGATACAAAGCTTAAGTGAATCTCTTTCATAAAAATTTCTGAGTAATCAAAAGAAGGATGATTGGTCATACAGATATACAGTGTTAAAGTAATTTTACAAATAACAATAATATTAGTTTCTTCAGAATCTGATTTAGCAGTAGCACATTCTGTAACTTATGTAATTTGTGCTTATTAATGTCAAACAAATTTAAAGTTGGTCACTATCGTTAAAATTGAAAAGAAAACTATCAAGTAAAATGTAAATTGTTTATCTAGTGATTTAATTTGATGTCTAGGTTGTTAATTTTATATGAGGTAAAAATAGCTCCATAAATTTAATTCATTTCTTAAACTCCCCAAGTCTATCAAACCCTGATGACTTAAAAAAAATCAAAGCAAATAAAAACACTTCCACTATTGTATCTTAAAGGCTTTGGTTGTGCATTCTAGAATGTTGCTTATTTTATGCATAATGGAATGACTAGGTCACAACAATAGAAAACAAGCAAGAAAAACTCAGTATCATTGTCTTCATCATCATCATCAGCATCATCATCATCTTAATAAAAACAAGACTGGAAATAATGATGATGATAATAGCTAACATGGTGCTTATGACTTCGTTATTATTTTAAGCATGTTATATAATTAGCAAATTTAATCGCAATGAGATCACATTATTATTATTATTATCACCATTTAACCTTTAAATTTATCCCCTTTTAACTGAAAGACTGAAAAGTAAAGAATTATATAAACCTTTACTACATCCCTTTAAGTCTCTTAATTGAAAATTGGTAACAAATTGGCACATATTTTTAACTTTCAAACAACCACAGTATTATTTAATAGGACTTAGATCACAACCTCTTTCTGCTTGACTATTGTTTATGTTGACAAACATTTTATATCTTTAATGCATACTTAATTAGAACACTATTTTACTTAAAGAGGTGATAAACTATCATCAAAATTTAATTTTTTACATAATCGAGCAAAATAATTTGAGCCAGATGGAATAAATAAAGCAATTCAAGTTATGATTAGAAATGAATCATATGTGATACATTTTCAGAGCATTGAATCATAGTAAATAAAACCAAAAAATGTACAGCCTCTCCTAAAATAGCAGTTTATTGATATGAGTTTCTCCTTTTAACAGAATTTTTTTTTTTTGAGTTAAAAAATGTGTACTCTTTTCTTTTATTTTGGTTTCCCCACGATGAATATACTGTCAATAAATATAAAGCAGCTGGTACTATACTATTATGTACAACATTTATATTATAAATAATTGATAGTTTTAAAAATCAGTTAAATTAAATTAGATTTAGAAGTCAGTTAAATTAAATTAAAAGTATATAGAAGCAAGAACCCATTGTAAACCATAGTCTGAATGAAAAACATCATAGATAACAAAAATTAATCAAGGAAGCATTTTCTTAAACTTTTATGTTTATTTTAAAAAATTTATTGTCAGTTTAATTAAATAGGTAACCGCATAGTCTCTCAGTCACCTACAATTTTAATTCACCAAGTGAACAAATCTGTGAAAGTGATTTCGATTTTGCTTTCCCAAAGTAGAACTCTAAATTTAGAAAAAAACCAAGGTAAACATTTTAGAATACCTATTACATGCAAAAACATCTTTGGGATTTCCCCAAGAGCTTCCGAAAAATCACAAATATGTGTTTCTTTTTTCTTCAGAAAAAAGAGAGATGTTAGAAATAATTAGGTTTGTCTCTGTGGACATTACATTATAGTGGAAAAGTTTTTACTCGTTCTGGGAAAGAACATCTAGTTGTGTGAAATCCAAACATTTTAAATAAAATTTCAAAATAAATGTGCATATATTCAAATGAAATTTTTATCTTGGTTTATTAGGATATGAGCTGGAATTTTTACACATCTAATTCTTATTTTTGAGTAAAGATCTAATATAAAGATCTTTTTTAAATGAATAAAATAAGCAATCATATTGAGGAATATTGCTCAGGGCAAGAAAAATGTTTAAATCAATTGTTTTAGCACTGATGACTCAAAAGTACTGGAAACAAAAATTAGTCATATTATGAAGTCTGAGAAAATCACAGAAAAATATAAAAGTATCAAAAATAGGCTATCTTTTATGGTATTGAACTGACTGCATTGGTAATTGCTCTTATTACCTTAAAAGACTTTTTTAGGAGGTCCAAGAAAAATCAAAATTTCCTAAACAAACAGGATTGTCATTGAATTATTTGTATCTAACGAGAACTATTTGAAATTCTACTGCTTATGAAGCACTTTGAGATACTAATAGTGATAAAAATAATTGTTTAAAGAGGTTAATTGCTCTTATCAAGGCTTCATCTTCATCACCGGGACAGAAACAGTTTATCTTGTCATCAATACCAAAGGAGAGAGGACATTTTACTCCAGATGACCATATAAATATGAAATAAAGGGATATATCTAAGTAAACAGAGTAAGTCAAATGAGCCATATAGGTTTTAAAATTGCATAGATACTGAATCAATATTATCTGATTCTCAGGTTCCGCTTCTTTAAGATACTGTGGAAAATTTTACATTTCTAAGAGGATTTTTTTTTCTTTATTACTGCTCAGTTGTATAATCTCTATGACACATATTTAATTATATGTGCATTAAATTATATGTTATACTTTCTAAGCTGTTCCATATAAGTAGATTCCAGCTTCCTAGATAAATTGCAATATTTTATAGCTTTCAAATATTTTGAATCTTTGAAAGGCACTATTAATACACTATTTCTAGTGTTATACAATAAATATTATGAAATCAAGTAATTATTATGAAGCTTCTTAAATGAAGATACAAAAGTCTCATTTACATCTTTAATGTCTTGAAAAGTATGTTGGTTTTTCTTATTCCATATGTGATGACTATACAAGTAAGTCTAAAGCAATTTAGAGAAATGTGTAAATATACCTATTTTTACAACCAAAACATTATTTTAAAATTAACTATCTGAAATTTCACTCATAGGCATGAACTTCAGATATGGCTTATTTTATTTAGTGAATATTCTCTCCAAAATCCCTCCCAATAGAACAGGAGTGCATTTCCCTGCTGGATTGATGTTAGGCTTAACCATGCGACTTTTTGACTGTGACATGAGCAAACGCCTGAAATTTTCTTTCATTATTGAGCTGTCCTCTTGTGCTTCTGCCATCACCATGGTGTAGCTTCTTCCATACAGTTGCTGCCTCTTCAGTCTGGTTTCAAGTGTTACTGGACCCATAACATGGAGTTAAGCATTGCTGCTTGAAGCAGAGCTCTCTATTCAAGGGCTGCCTGGGTCAGCCAGTTCCAATTGAGTATGAGATTACTACTGTATGTCACTGAGTTTTGGAATGTTTATTATGTATATTTATTGTGACATTAGCTGATGATGTATCTCACTGCACTGCTTTATTTTTTTTCTCCTTAGCCATTTTCACTGATTCTTATATATGTTGCTATTTTGTCTGTTTTTATTAATATAAATTTATTTTATTTATTTTTGGCTGCATTGGGTCTTTGTTGCTGCATGCGGGCTTTTTCTAGTTGCAGAGAGCGGGGGTTACTCTTCGTTATGGTGCCCATGCTTCTCATTGCAGTGGCTTCTCTTGTTGCGGAGCACGGGCTGTAGGCACGTGGGCTTCAGTAGTTGTGGTGCCTGGGCTTCAGTAGTTGTGGCTCGCGGGCTCTAGAGCGCAGGCTCAGTAGTTGTGGTGCACAGGCTTAGTTGCTCCACGGCATGTGGGATCTTCCGGGACCAGGGCTCGAACCCGTGTCCTCTGCATTGGCAGGTGGATTCTTAACCACTGCACCACCAGGGAAGTCCCTATTTTGTCTTTTTTATCATTGATTTTCCTTGCTAGAATGTAAGGTTCATAAAGTCAAGTGTTTTTGTTTGCTTTATTATAATTCTACATACTCAACACCTGAAAAAGTGCTTGGTGTGTAGTACATACCTGATAAATACTGTTGAGTGAAAAAAATATAATTAAGATCCTAACTTTAGTAGGCTTAAATTCATAAAATAATAAGTTTAGATCCATCTTTTCCTCTTTACACATCAGGACACTAAAGCTTGGGTAATTTAAATGAGTTGACCAATGTCCTAGGATTAGACCCAGCAGATTCATTAAAATCTAAGAATAGCTCGCAATACTATGACATTTAAACATTATTTTAGTAAAGCCCGATATATGAAAAACTAGTTTACATCATCGCAAACTGTAAGCTGGCTTAAGTCCATGGATAGGTATCAACAATCCATGGACAGTATGAAGAAAAGCTGTCCTTGCCTTTGCTCCACTGAAATTAGATAATGAAATTTAGAGGATTCAAGGATTTATGGCCACAGAGTTCTGGCTGATTGGATTCAAGTTGTTGGACTGGTCTTTTTCAAGAATTAAGTACCTTAACTTTGAATGGTCATGCTATTCTGGACTATGGTGTCAGGTAATAAATCCAGCAAAGTAAACCTACTGGCACCACATCCTAAGGAGGGGGAGGAAGGTGGGAGAGCCCTGTTATGGACTGAATGTTTGTGCCGCCACAAAATTCATATGTTGCAATGTGATGGTATTAGGAGGTGTGGCTTTGTAGAGGTAATTAGGAGGTATGAGGTCATAGGGAGGAGCTACCATGAATGGGATCAGTGCCCTTAGGACTCAGGAGAGAGCTTTTTCCTCTGCTCTACTCTCCATCATATGAGGATAGAAGTAGAAGACAGCAGTCTGTAACTGGGAAAGGTCCTCACCAGAACCCAAACATGCTGGTTGCCTGATCTCAGACTTCCAGTCTCCAGAACTGTGAGAAATTAATTTCTGTTTTTTTATAAGTCACCCAGTCTATGGTATTTTATTATAGCAGCCCAAGCAGACTAAGACAGGCTGTAATCAGTCTGTCACAAGGTCTTAGCAGAGTTTTCAGGATCTTCAAGAAGACACAACTCAGTGATGTCAGTAAAGGCTTGATAAGATGTGATCACAATGTGCAGCCTCACCCTGTGAAGTTCTGCATTAGTTCCATCTGTGAGGTGGTCTTCTCTGTCCAATACAGAAAGCTCATTCCTATGAATGAATTTTTGTATCTCCTCCAAATTGATATGTTGATCCCTAATTCTCAATGTGATGGTATTTGGAGGTGGGGCCTTTGGAAGTAATTAATTTTAGATGAAGTCATGAGAGTAGAATCCCCATCATGGGATTTATGACCTTAATGAAAGAGGAAGAGAGAGGAGGTGTATCTCCTGCGAGCATGCACCAAGGAAAGGCCATGTGAAGACATACCAGCGAAAGAGCGCTCACCAGGGACCTGACAATTCTGGCATCCTGATCTTGGCCTTCCAGCCTCCAGAACCATGAGAGATAAATGGTTCTGTGAAAGCCTCCCAGTCTAAGATATTTAGTTACAGCTGCCCAAGCTAGGACATTCACTGTACTAGTGACAACTGGGATCACTGCGAAAGGTCTTCATTCCAGAGGAAGGGCAGAAAGCTGTGGCAAATTGGATGTAGAGATTGATATTTCTGGACAATTAGGTTAAGCTGGTGCCAAGAGGTAGTGATAAATCCAGTAGTTACACACAATGACTATTTCATTTGTTTGTTGGATATTGGTTCATTTCTAAGATTTATCCTCTCAAGGGTTAGATATTTCCTAAAATTCCTTAACAACTTTTCATCATCATAATCTCGGAAGTACATATTCACAAAATTTAATCTGAATCAGATTATATCTGTCAGAGACAAACAAAAATGTGATAAAACTAGAGTAAGTTATAGTATCTGTATGCATGAAGAATGTGATATTTCAAATTTTCCCAGGAGGTCCATGTAAAGTCTGGGTTAAAAAAATACAGGTGAGCAGTAAAAGATTTTTTCACCTTTCTCTTTTAATGATCTATTCTTCTTATCTTCTGGATGTAGACATAGACTTTATATTTCTTTCAGATGTTCCTTGAAATTATCATGAAGGGTATAAAATCTAAATAATTGCTGACATTAGAACCAATTTACTTCTGCAAATAAGCCATCTTCTTTAAAGTCTGAACAATTTAAATGTATTATGGTGAGTGTATAGGGTAGGTTCATAAGACAAGATTTTAATCACAGATATAAAATGTTTGTCTGCTATGAACAAGGAGTTTTCCTAAGTGTTACTGAGATACTCTCTTTAAATGTTAAAATCATGGTCACATCTTACCTACCTCATCCTGTACATGTAGCAGAGCATGCTACTGGAATTAGTTATTTTGAAAGACTGCAAAACTTGAGGAAATAATTGTGCAATAAAACAAAGTTTTATTAATTATACGGAATACATGTTAAGTATAGCAAGTAACATGAATATGTGTTATAAGGTTAATTAATATCTCTATATCCTTAAGAGGTTTCTGATATTGCTAACAACTTTTATACAGGAGAAAATTCATTTGAATATTGCTATTATCTCTAACAAGAAATAAAAGCAGGTGCAGAGAGCTCAATGAGAAAAAAATGTAAATGAAAAATCCAATATTTCTTAACAGACATTTTTACCATGTAACTGTTAAATTAATCACATAAAATAATTAAGTCTAATTAATAGGTAATAAGTAATGAGTACCTACTCACAAAACTTGATTCTAATTGCAAGCAAACGTACTATGTAATCGGTGCTTATTGCATTAAACTACATATCACATGCTTGTTATCTCCTTTGTTTTATAAATTGGAACTTTAGTTCAACTCATGCTTCTTAGAAAGGGTAAGGCCTTTGGAATGTTGAAAATGAACTGGCAGGATGCCAAGGAGTCTGCTTAAACTGAAACACAAAAGAGGTTTTGAACAAAAAACAAAAGGGATAATCTCCTAAGCACCTTAAGTTTAGTGGTACTATAATAAATGTGGTTGGTATCAAATTATAAATGGCTCAGTTCTTTGCCACTCATTCTTAACAATATTACACTGTAGTTTCTTGAATCACATAGTAAAGAATGGTAAATGTTTTGTGACATTGTATAATTTCTTTGTAATGCTCATAATTTCTGTACTGTTTTGAATCAAAGATGGAGAATAAAAACATTCTTACCATTTCTAACATACAAATATTTATTTACACCAATAACTTTTCATGGTATTACATGCCATTGCATTAAATTGTTATTACTACTATAAATTTGTCACTAAATAAAATATCCTATTTTATAACAACACAGGCTTTAATTATCAAGAAATAAGCTTATTTGATAAGCTAAGTATTTATCATGGTTGTTATGCTGCCCTATCCAACCAAAATTTCTACTAATCTTCATATGAGAAGATAATAAGATATTGTACAAATAGTAGTATTGCAGGCATGAAAAAGTGTTCCAACCTTCATAATACAATGACACTAACAAGGAAGTTACTTACAAGTGAAAGAGAAGAACAGGCTAAATTTTAAATTACAACCATGGTCACATGTTCCAAATGATTATTTAATTCCATACTCGAAAATAATAATTATAGACAAATGATAACATAATGGCATTTACTCTGCTCCTAACACATGAATAAAATCTGAATTTTAGCTATTAATGATATTAAGATGAAAAATTATTTTATTTTCTACTTAAGTATAAATTTATCTTTTACTAGAATATTTATATAACATAAATAAACTTTCATCATAATATTCATCCACTTTAAGCATTTTTTACATGATTCAGTTTTAATAAATTATAGTAAGTACCTAGAAGGTACTAATCTCATTACCTACAATAGAGTAGAGGTTGGGCACATATATGGGAAAATTTGTATCTTGCTAAATGTAGCATAAAGTTTGAAAAGTGAGCTGGGCTCCCAGTGCTCTGGAATTCATCAGTAAATTTGATTGTGAAAAATAGAGCATCTTGAGTAAGGCATATGAAGCAATACTGTAAGAGTCTGGGTTAATCAAAGAGGAAGCTAGACTGCCAGAGATTTTCAAGTAATTTGTAACAGATATTTAAAAGAGATTCATCATGGGGAGAAAACAACAGGCCATAGCTTAAATATAGGATTCATGTATAGGTTAAATCCACAAGAGAAACTCCTTTCATTTAAAGATTGAAAAAAAAAAAAAAGGAAACATGTCAATAGAATGCACGAATAAAGTTTGATAGTGTGTTTATTAATCTTAAAATATAAAACATTTTCCTTTGCTTTACATGAAATTCAGCCTATATCAGGAGAATTATTCTCTTTATAGGTAAAGGATACTATTAAAATTCTGAACCTCTAAACTCTAAAACTCAGCTAAAGCCATCTTATCTATTTATTTATTTTTAATTTATTATTATTATTATTATTTTGGCCATGCTGCAGGGCTTGCAGGATCTTAGTTCCCTGACCAGGATTGAACCCAGGCCACGGGGAATCCTAACCACTAGACCTCTAGGGGAATCCCCTATCTCTCAATTTAAAATTTGAAATGATTCACATATGTAGAACTTACTATACTTCCTAGGTAGATTAAGTGTGGGTATAGATAAAAATGTCAAATTAAATAAAATTGACTACACAGAAGATTGATACAAAGAAGGAGAAAAAAGAAGCTCAACTACTTTTTAGGACTTTGCAATTGAACAATCTTTTGATCAGGGTAATGGTTTCTTTAAGGATGTATGATTATGAAAAATAAAATTTGAAAAACAAATGAAAGGAGGAAATAAATTAAAAATTGCTGAAAACTGAAAATAAGACATTCATACTCTTGTTTCCAGGAACTAGGGAAACCAAAAATTCTTATGACAAAGTTTTCTTAAAAACAGAATATATATACCTTTCTGTTTCCATAATGGCAGGGCAAGCCTGTGATAGCCCAACTCCCCTACTGGTAATAATTAAAAGGACTAGAAATAGCACAAATCAAGCAAAACAACAACAACAACAACACTACCCTAAGGCTTCTGGAGAGTAAACAAAATCAGGGATTGTGGAGGGGAATGAAAACTAGTTTCTTTGGGTTTTTTTTTTCACTCTCATTGCTTTGTCTAGAGGGCAGGTACTAGATAAGGAGCGTCGAAGTGATTCTGGACCTAAAACACATCCAGAAATATAGAGGGTATGCTGGAAAGAAGGCAATACAGGTTGAATACTGTGGGGGTAATCCCAGACAGGAGTCAGAGAAGGAGATGCCATAATTCTGTATATAAAACCACAGAAATCTCAGCCTAAACTCTGAGCTTGGCATGCATAGAGCAGATACAAAAATGTATACCAAAGGCATTAAGAAATCAACAGTGAGATGTGAATCCCTGATTACAGGAGGCAACACAGAACTTAGAGGTGATTATCTACTTAAAAATACTTTTTTTCCATATGGTTGTCAGGACCCAGAGTCTGCACAACATAATATTTACAGTATCCAGGATACGATGCAATATTTCTCAACATTCAACAAACCAGGAGAATATGACCAATTCTAAAGGGAAAAGACAATTAACATATGCACATCCCAAGATGATTCAGATGTGGAATCTACCAGATAGAGATTTTAGAGCAGCTAATTTAACTATATTCCATGAGGTAAAGAAAAAACACATATAGAATTAATGAATATATAAGAAATCTCAGCAGAGAAACAAAAAATATAAAACAGAACAAAATCAGAAATTTAGAACTAAAAAATTAATATCTTAAATAAAACAAAAACCTCACTGGATGGACTCAGTAGCAGAAAAGAGATGATGCAGTAAAGAATCAGTCAACTTGAAAAGCAAACAACAGAAATTATCTAATCTGAAGAACAATGAGAAATAAGATATATAAAACTGAATAGTGTCTCAGAGATGTTTGAGCCAAAAAGCTTAATGTGTGTAAGTAAAGTCCTAGAGATGAAAAAGAGATTAGGACAGGACAGATGTTTGAAGACATATGATAAAAAGCTGCCAAATATATTGACAAATATAAATTTACAGATTCAAGAAATTCAGTATACCTCAAACAGGATAAACCCAAAGAAAACCATACCTGGACATATCCTAGTCAAAGCTATGAATAACAAAGATGAATAAAATAACTTGATAGCAGCTTTAGAAAAATGACACATGGGCTTCCCTGGAAGCACAGTGGTAAGGAATCCACCTGCCAGTGCAGGGGACATGGGTTCGAACCCTGGTCCGGGAAGATCCCACATGCCACGGAGCAGCTAAGTCCATGCACCACAACAACTGAGCCTGTGCTCTAGAGCCCGCGAGCCACCACTACTAAAGCCTGTGCACCTAGAGCCCAAGCTCCCCAACAAGAGAAGCCACAACAATGAGAAGCCCGTGCACCGCAACGAAGAGTAGCCCCCGCTCGCCACAACTAGAGAAAGCCTGCGTGCAGCAACGAAGACCCAACGCAGCCAAGAATAAATAAATTAAAAAAGTAAATTAAAAATTAAAAAAAAAGACACATGGCATACAAGGGATAAACAATTCAAATTACCATGGATTTATCATCAGAAACCAAGGGGGCTAGAAGACAGTGGAGCCATATCTTTAAAGAAATGACAACCCAGAATTCTTTCCAGGGGAAAAAAAAATTCATCAGGAATGACAGAGAGAACATTTTCAGATGAAAATTAAAAAAAATAATAGACTCTATCCCCAACAAATATGCTCTACAATAAATGGGGAAGAAATTTCTTCAGACTGGAGGATAATAATATCAGAGGAAAATCTGAATCTTTAAGGATGGAGGAAGAGTAAAAGGAAATGGTAAAGAAATGAGTAAAAAACCTTTTTTTCCTCTTCAGTTCCTTAATATATCTATAAGTCTTAAAACAAAAATCATCATAATTTCTGGTGAGATTCTCAATTAATATGAATGCAGATATATTACATATGATATTAATAATAAAAAAAGATCAGTGTGGAGCACTTGTAAAGGCACCTATATGCTTGTCAGGTTTCTACATTTAATGTAAAGTGTCAGATAATTAACTCTGAGAGAACCTGAACAGCTATTGAACATTAAAGTACATCGAGTCAGAGATTAGTGGAGAAAATGAATAAATCATGAGGAAGACATATATGGGAGAGAGAATAATGATCCCCCAGTGATATTCACATCATAATCTCCAGAACTTTTGAGCATGTTACTTCACATGGGAAAAAGAACTTTGCATCTGTGATTAAGTTAAGGATGTTGAGCTGAGAAAATTATCCTGGATTACCCAATGTGGGTCCAGTGTAATTGCAGGGAAGTCATATATAGAGAAGATGTGAGGACGGAAGCAGAGTCAAAGCGATATGATGTGAGAAAGACTCAATCTGCCGTAGCTGGCTTTGAAGTTGGAAGGAGACTGCAAGCCAAGGAAGGTGGGCAGATTCTAGAAATGGAAAAGACAAGAAAAGGGAATCTCCTGTAGGGCTTCCATAAAGGAACACAACCCTACAGACACTTGATTTTATCCCAGTGAGAATCATTTCCAACCTCTGACTTCAAGAACTTAAAATAATATATTGTGTTGTTTACAGCAATAAAATTCCTGGTCGTTAGTTATAGCGACAATAGGAAACTAAGAGAAGATAACTATAAATGTGTACTGTGTCACTGAGCCTCAAAATATATGATGCAAAAATCAACAGGATTAAAGAGAGAGAAAAAAGTTCACAATCATGGTGGAGGATTTTAACAACCATCACTCTAATAGAACAAAACAAATTCAGTAAAGACATAGAAGATTAAAGAACACTAACACCCACCTTGATCTAATGTATGTTTATAGAGCACAATATCTGCAGAATACATATGTTTTTCAAGTACACATTATGTATTCACTAGGTAGATCATAGGCTGGGACATAAAATAAACCTCAATAAATATGAAAACAATCAAAATCATATAGAGTGTGTTTTCTAAGCACAACTGTATTAAATTAGAAATAAGTAACAGCAAAATATCTACGAAAACAATAAATATCTGGAAGCTAAACATATCTTCATAAATAACTATTGACCAGTGATGAAATCACAAAGAAATGTAGAAAATATTTTCAACTGAAAGCCAAGAGAAAGACAACATATCACTGTTTGTGGCATGCAGTTAAAATGCTACTTAGAGAGAAATTCCAGAAAAAGCTGAATAAACCAATATGCAAGACTTTAACAGCAAAGGAGGAGTGCATCTGTGATCAAAAAACAACTTATAGTTTGTTAGCAATCAGCCCTTGAAAAATAGAGTATCCTAAGTACTGTATTTTAAATACTATACAATAACTTATGAGGATGTAAAATAATTCAACAAAACAACTTGAAATGAGAAATGAAATTCTCACTACATATGTGAAACACAGGGCCATTAATATTAGGAATAAACAGATAAAAATCTAAGGTGATGTTAATCAATTACTGATAACTAATATAATTCAGTTTACATTGTGTTTTGGCTTAAACGCTGCGTAATAAAAGGCCACAATTTTCAGGATAAGCAGCATTAAGACCATTAAATATATAGCACTGTGAAATCTCCCATAACTGCCACTAGATGTCTCTAATAACTGACTTTGGCTGCATTCCTTCTAAAGTTATGCATTAAATACTACAACATGAACTACTGTATTTTGATTTTCCTACGAAAATACATGTTTTTCAAAGCAGAAAAGAAAAGTTGTTTTAATAAACATACAAAATGAGAATAACTTACATTCAATATCAAGGTACATGCTTTTTTGGTGCCCTCCAATTCTACTTGCAGCTTCACAGTCATATCTCCCTGAATCTGACAACTTCACATCCTTAATATGCAGTGATGAGCTTCTGTGCTGCCCTCTGACTTCGATACGTCCGTCTGGGCTCTGTTTACATTGATTCAGGAAAAAGAAAGATTTTATGCTTATTTTGTGTAAAATGATGAAACATATTGCATTTATCATGGACACAATAAATGAAAATAAACTCTTACCTGTATTCATTTTTTATTTCAAAAAAGTAGTGTTTATTTATACTTTACTGTTTTTAG
Organism: Balaenoptera borealis; assembly: GCF_965194805.1. NCBI lineage: Eukaryota > Metazoa > Chordata > Mammalia > Artiodactyla > Balaenopteridae > Balaenoptera > Balaenoptera borealis. Next base: position 23,414,236 of record NC_138862.1, read on the forward strand.
CTTATCCATTTTACCAGCCCACTTGCTTATAGGGACACTGACTTGTAAGTAGTAAAAACTTAAACATAAGTTTTATCAACCTCTTTTATTTACTATGCTTTTTGCTTTTTATAAAGCTAGTATGTTCTTCTAGGAAGGATTTTGCTGTCTTTCAATTGTGTTCTTTACAAACATAGCAAAATGACAATAATGCCTATTCAATTCTGGCTAAAACCTACCAGTGAAAATGATATTCCTGCTGTATTTTAGTTTTCTATTTCACTACATAAGGAGGATGTATCAAGATGTATGACAATTAAAGACTTTAAGAGGAATTTATAGTTTTCATTTTTGAATGAACACAACAGCATTGCTCATAAGCATAATTGGTACCATATGCATCATAGATACACTATTAAAAACACAGCATTCTTAGGAAGTCATTGGAAACAATATGGAAATTATTAATCACTTAACTCCACAAATATGACTCAAATCAAGGAATTGCTTATAATCCAATAACATATAGATTATATTTCAAATAAGAATTATTGTGTGCAACACAATTATAGAATTTCCTTAAATCTCTTAAGTACCTTTATAGCACACATATTTAAAACAAGAGATAGTTTATTCACTGAATTTTACTCTGTACTATCAAGAAATACAGTGAACTTTTAGCACTTTATAACTCATTGGAAACATCTGCTGTACCATTATTGAATTAATTCTTTTTAATATTCGAGGTTTTAGTGTTCAACAAAATATTGTATATCATACATTCAATTGAAATATGTATGTTATTATAAACGGTATAATGGTTGTTTAATTTTCCATATGACAGATTTGAACAAATTTCAATACTTGTGTGTACTTTGCATTATTAAAATGATGTTTAACTATTTTCCTTTATTAATATTAAAAGACTATCTTAAAGCTCTTTTTCAAACATGTTGATTGGGGCACAATATGGTTACTTTTTTGCTTTTTAATTTTATATAGGAATGCAATCATTATACAATCCTATCACTCACTCATAATTCACTATCTGGAAAATGGTCTTCAAAAACCAAGAAATAAACAAAAGCATATTAGGGATGTATTATGCAACTCAGATCAAGATTTCTATGTCAAAAATATGTTCCCCACCTCCCAAGTATTGCTAAAGAAATAGTAAGGTGAAGTTTTCAAGCAGAAGGGCATTCTCTTCTGCCAAGTTTTAAGATGTTCAGCTGCCAAACCCATTTACTTAATTGAAAGAAAAGAAAAAAAAATGTAAGAATCCACAGAAGTTAAAAATCAGAATGAATAAACCCAAAAGCAAAATGGCCAACTGTTATACAAGGTAACTAACTGCTGTTCCATAACTAAATAGGTATTCTTTGGTCCTTATCTCACTGCAACTCTGTTCATCATTAAACCCTATTGAACTATATCCTTCCTTTCTTGTGTGCCGACTTCCCTTGGCTTTCAAGACACCCACATGATCCTGATTTTTCTCCCAGTTCTGGCTGTAGTTTCCTTGGGTTTGGTTTTGGTTACAGCCTCCTCTCTTCCTCGGGGCTTCTGTCCTGGACTCTAGTGTCTTTTCAGTCAATACAATCCACTTAGGCACTCTTATCCCTGCCCACATCGACACTGATGATCTCTAGTCACTCTTTCTCCACCCAGGATCCTTCTTTCCCTGGAGCTACATAACTAGATATATCACATGCAGGGCAAGTCCATTTGATATATATCTCAAAGTAGCATGTGCAGATGAATACATCACGTCTTACCCAGCATCACCTGCCCTCTCCCAGTTGTCTTTCCATGAATGATACTAATTTGTTCCCATGCCCCAGGCTATACCATGTCCTCAGTCTTGGATCAGTTGCTGAACATTTATTCATCTATTTATATTCTAAATAATGATAAATCTCAGTTTATCATCTTGCTCGACATTATGATTTCCAATTTTCAGCAACTGTGTTTCCATAGACCTATCTGCTCTCTGCCTCTCCATTTACAGTTTTAGCTGTGCTGCTAAGTCGGAAGGATATTGACAGGCGTCTCTGGATTTCAGAGAGAACAATCACATTCAGGCTGAATGTGACCAAAAAAGACTCCCTGACTCTGCGAAAGCCTTCAACATTATGTTATTTCCTATGTTTCTCTTAGCAAAAAATCATTCCAGCTGCAGAAATTATTTCTTGTGTAGCTAAGAATAAGTATTTTTTTTTAAAGCAAACTTTTATTTCTCATAACAACTTTATGAAGGTTTCACATCCCTGGACCTCATACTCTATAATTACAAATAACATTGTATTACCTCCCAAATAAAACCCCAATCCATTAGCCTGATGTTTATGGACTTCCATATGGTATTACCTTTCTGTTTAAGCACAGTTTACAATTTGGATACTGTTAATTTGGATTCCATTTAATGTGAATTATTTGTATTGTCATGAATGTCCTGTGCTTTCTAAGCAGGCTTCACACATCTTTCTCAAATCTTTCCCCCTTTATCTCTTCCATATTTACACGGCAGTATTCTACCATCATTCTTTCAATTTCTTGGCCAGGTATCAATTTATATTCAAAATAATCGCTGGTTGACTTATATACATACATATATAATGTCCCTGTGCATTTCTTGGGACACATTGCTTTTTCTAGTCTTACTGGAACTTCAGATTTTATCCTGCAGTTTGATATTATAGTTGTACAAATGCGAGAACATTTTTATGGTACTTTGTGTGAAAGTCACCTGGACTAGTACCTAGGACAGAACCATTACATTCTAAAATTTTTATAAAGCAAATTAAGATATAGTGAAATGTACATATCATTGAATAAAGGAAATGTAATCCTTCAGCTATACTTTACTATGGATTAAAAACGTGACATTTAATATCTTAATTAGGATGTGACAAGATACATTAATAATGATGCGAAGCAAATTTTCCTTCTTTCATTAGGGAAAATATTGTTCTTTTGCACATTAAAAAGTAAATTTACCCACCTTAAAAATCAACAGGTCCTTTTGTTATTATGATATGGTTTTTGACTTGTGGACAACTATCCGTGCGTGTAAAGTTAGCATGCTATTAGTAAAAATGGTTGTATTTAAAAGTTTTTAATAATATATCTAAAATTAATAGAAATTCCGGAAGAATAGAATTTCTTCTGGAATGTATGTGATTCATTGAGAAATTGTAAGTCATTTTCAGAGTTGGCATTGGCTTTGTAATAATGCACAATATGCATTGACTAGAAGACCAAAGTCATTTCTTCTCATTTCTGACATTCCAAAGGACATCTTTCTCTTTGTGCTACAAAAAGGCATTACACATATCTGAAAGAAAATTCATTTATATCTTGGCTTTGATTCACCACCTACTGAAGATTCATTTAAGACATCTGATATTTGACTGAGACAGGTTAATGGGTGTATTAGTTCTCCATCTAGGATTTTCAGTTTCTATCACTGCATTAACATGATTAGAAAGTGTCTGAGTGTACATTATTATTCCAATCCTTTACAGAAGGACACTCTCTGAAATTTAACTTGATATTATATCTTTTGCCTTTTCTGGAAGGTCAGCTTAAGTACTGCTTGAATAGTATTTCAATATTTTTATAAAATGATTATTTATAGAGTTTATTGTCCTTTCAATAATCCCTTAATCAAATATCTATGTGATAACTACCATCTTCAGTTTAGTTCAAACATAAATATTTTGTTGTACATTTTAATTGTTGGGCATTTGAATTTATATAATGTGTCATGTTTATTTTTGTGGCTTTACCTGACTAGACATTTACTGCCAAATTTGGGATCCAATTGTAGTGCACAACACATCTGAGTTGGACAGTATTCCCTTCTTTCTTCTTCCTCACACTTTTGTCTTTGAACATTTTTAGAGTCATTGACCCTTTGGCCTTTTGAGAAAATTGTGGATCATGTCACTTAGTTACCCAACATTTTTTCTGTATATGTGCAATTGTTTCACAATAAGCATCCATGCGCTGGGGATATAAGCTGAGCAAAATAGAATAATTTCCGCTCTTCCTGGAATTTAAGTTTAACCGAGAAGACAGATATTACTTCTAAGATATAATACAAATAAACTCAAAAATACCACGTAGGAACACCACAGTTTCATTTTGGGGGTGTTAATGGAGGGGTGGGTTAGAGTCAGAGGTATGTTCCTTGTTAAACCGAAGTGTGGATTGGGATCTGGAAATGGTGAAATAGGGGCAGTGTTGTAGAGAGAATTCTGGGCATATGCCACCAGAAGGCTTATGAGAGAACGGAGAGAACCCAGTAGGTGCAGAGAAGAGACTGTGAGCACGTGGGATCTCCTGACATTGGGCAGGATGATAGAGAACACATGCAGAACCCAAGACACATGCAGACACACAACAAATTTGTACCCTTTGACTATATGTTAGTTTTTTCTCATTGTATGCTATGCAGTTTTGGGGAAGCGATTTTTTATTATATATTATGTTTTCATTATTTGCAATGCCATTAAATCTCTACTGAATGTAAATTAAACAGCTTCAAATACATAGAGGTAGCAGCAAGGCATAACTGCTAAATGTATAAAAAAAGAAAACAGACTCTTTCCAAACGTTATTGGCATTAATTTACCCAAACTAACTTCTCAAAATCATGACAAAGTTTCATTACATTCACTAATTTCTGCAAAGAAATTTAAGCAGAAATATTGTCTTGCTCTTATAAGATTTCTATATTTACTCTTAGTTTTAATGTCTTTCTCCTCTGGGCTTGATCCCACCTTCCTAAGTGTATTCCTATTTTGATGTCATGAAATAAACTTTTGTACAATTACCATTCCTCCTAGCAGAGTAAATTGATGAAACAAAGAGTAATACGTCCAATAAAATTTCTTAACTTATGTAGTTTCTTCACTGGTTCTAGGACCCTTTTCTTCTCTTTGCACATACAGTCAGTAATTTATTCAACAAATAGGAATTGAATATAGGAATGAATAACTGCTAACATATACAATAGGTGATAGTTAGGTACATACTAAATATTTTACATTTATTAGTTCATAATACTGCTATGATCCTCATAATAGTGCTATGAGATTGGGACTAATATCATCCCCATTTTAAAGATGAGAAAATGAGGCACAGAAACATTAGATAACTTGCCCAGGTCCCACACAGCTTATAAGTGATAACAGTGGGATGCCCAGGTTGTCTGGCCCTGGAGTTCATATTCTGAATTACTTTTGCCATATGGCCCACTACCTGGGCCATAACTATGTGGCTGAGTTACACACTGTACCATAGCTATGTGACCGGCACTATGCTGGGTTCTGAGGACAGAAAGATGGATAAGAAAGGCAAAGCCTTTAGTCTCAAAGGTTAAAAGGCTTAGAGGAAAATCATAAATTTCATCTGACATAGATGAAATTAAGGAAGAACACCTAGTACAGTCTACAGAGGTAAGGAACAATTACTTGCAGATATTTCTGCCTAAACAGGGTCCTGAAGGATAAGTAAGGCACCAGACTGGCTGTGTAATTTCCAGGGCCCACTGAAAACTGAAATGTGAGGTTTTTTGTTCAAAAGTTACTATGAATTTTAAGACAACCACAGCAGCACTTTAAACCCAATGCAGGGCCCTTCTGAGTGTTGGGCTCTGTGCAACTGTACATGTCACATATCCATGAAGTCAGCCCTGGCCAAGCAAATAGGAGGAAAGTTAGGAAGGAAATGGGAACTACATAGGTCTGGACTAGAGGGGAAAATAACATGTTCAAAGAGTTGAAAGAAGCTCCCTAGAGCTGGCATATCCAATATAAGGTGGAGAGAGGTGAGAGGTGAAGTGGCTGGAGAGACAGACAAGAATGCCAAAAAGAGCCTCAAAAGTCGAGGGAACATTGACAAAAACATGAAAGGATGCCCAACATCATTAGTCATCCTGAAAATGCATACCAAAACTCCATACTACTTCATGCCCTCAGGGATGGCTATAAACAAAAAGACAGGTAATAACAAGCATTGGATAGGATCTGGAGAAAATGGAACTCTAGTGCACATGTGGTAGGAATGTAGAACGGTGCAGGTGCTTTTGATAAAATGTCTGACAGGTACTCAAAATGTTAAACACAGAGTTACCGTATGATTCAGCCATTACACTCCCAAGAGAATTAAAGATCTATGTCCACACAAAAACATGTAGTACATAAATGTCCATAAGAGCATTATTAATAAATCCAAAAAGTGAAAGCAACACAAATGTCCATCTATTAATGCATGGGTAAATAAAATGTACTATTTCTATATAATATATATATTTCTATATTATTTGTCAATAAAAAACATGAGGTACTTACACAAGCCACAACATAGATGAACCTTGAAAAACTATGCTAAGTGAATTGAAGTTAGTAAAAAAGTCCACATTTTGAATGCTTCCATTCATACAGAATTTCCAGAACAGACAAATCTATAGATACAAAAGTGATTGCCTAAGGCTGGCAGGTAGTGGTAAGGTGACTGGGGAGTGACAGTCAAGTGGAGCGGGACTTGTTTTTTGAGGTGATGAAAATGTCCCCAAATTTATTGCGTTGATGATTGCACAACTCTGTGAATATACTAAAAGGCAATTTATTTAATTTTACCCTTTGATGGGTAAATTGCATGCTATGTGAATTATATGTTAGAAAATATTAAAAATTAAAGCCAAAAGAAAGAATATGAGTGTTCTATAAAGAACTGGAAAGGATAGGCAAGGTTTCAGGCCGAGGAGTAGGGAGAATGCATTTGTTATTTGAGAGCATCATTCATGCCTCAGGGTAAAGAATAAATTTGAAAGGGGGAAGAGAAAACACCAAGAAACATACTGCAATGATAGTGTTCTGGGAAAAGGTAGAGGTAGATGAGATGGAGAGAAGTGAGTGGATTCTAGAAACATACTGAGGGAGAATCCACAGCATTCAGTGAATGTTTAAATGGGAGCTGGTGATGAAAGAAAGGAGGAAAAGGATGTGTTCAAGTTTCTGTCACAGATCCCTGGATGGGAAATCTGATCTATTATTAGTAGATTGTTGTACGCATATAAAATTATACATATATATGCATATATTCAAATTTGACCATAACAAATCATACTTTAATAACGAGCATACATTATATTCCATATTATATACCCAGTACTTTACTATTTGAAATTGAAATGCTACGATAATCAGGCCAAAAGCAGAATAAACTTTTCAGAGATTTTAACTTAAAAAAATTAGAGAAGGTGAATTCCAACTGATAATGGTCAAAATGCTGGTTATCAGAATGTGACCTAAATATTTTGTATTGGTGCCTGTGCGTGCTGCCTTCTTTACCTTAATAGTAGTTAAGACCAGAGACTACAGAACCAAATGGGAAAATTTACATCCTGTTTGTGCCATCTATAAGCTTTGTAACCTGGAGTCAACTACTTAATTTAGCTGTACCTCAGTTTCTCTCTCTGTATAATGGGTTTAAAAGTACAGCCTTTATAGTATTATGAGGGAGATTAATGATTTGAATATTTGAAAAGAGCTCAGCACCTGTTAAGTGGTTGGCAAATAAATTGGCACAAAACATCTGATATCCAGATCTAAATGATAAATATGTGAGTTTACACAATATCCATTTCATTGTGAGGTCCAAAGGCATTCTATCTCAAAGGGAAATGGCACCTCTCCTATCTTCTTACTTAACAGTGCATTACTGTTGCTAGACTTTTCTCATGATTCCTTGAACCACATGCCAGTTATTTATTTATAATATTATAAAATATTTATAATATTTTATCAATGAAAATATGTAAGATATTCAGTAAAAAAAAAAATTAAAATTAGGATGAAAAGCTACTATAGGACAGCAAAATTACTAAATAAATAATAAATGATAAAACATTTCACATATAAATGATTAAATTGCCAAATAATGAGATTTATATTTTATTTCATCCATAATACTAATAAAAAATCCCTAGATATTGAATTTATCTGTAATTGCCACTACGTTTGTGGATGGTTTGGCTGTATGCTTGACCCTGCCCTTCATCAGAAGGACCTTCCCTGCTCAAATGCCATGACTTTGGTGTCAAAAGCATTGTCTTGTAGGCTTTATACAGACATAGGCTCTGTGTCACTATTCAATGGTTTTAAATTTGTGGATTCTAATGACTATGTATCATTTCCAAAATATATATATTAGTTAAAGCTGTATTAAGTATCCTGACCCCATGTCTATATCACTATTACTTATGGTCATTCATTGTGATTGGAGTTCTAAGCAAATAAATTAGGAGAGGAATGTGCTTGTAGTGTGGCTGATCATTTTAATTTTGGCAACACCGTTGTTGACTCTGAATGACAAGATACTTATTTTTTTTGTTGTTTCTTGAGTGTATGTGCAATTTTAATCAAATATGAAGATATAACAAAATATTTGATATCAGTGTTGTTCAGAAAATTCAGCACATAGGAATTCAAGCCATAAGTATGGGGCTAGTGTAGAAAGCCAGTAGGCTTTCGATCCATTTAAAATGTCATTGCTTTCCCCAAGGTTAAGAAACCATGAAAAAGAGGATGATCACTATTGTTTTTGAATTTCCAATTTTTCTGTATATCCTTCATAATGGAAAATAAGCAAAGAAAGAAAACTCCTTATCAAAAAATCAATAAGGGATAAAGAAGCCAAGAAGAAACTTAAATCTAAAAGTTACATCCTATCTTGAGCTAAAATTTAGTTTCATGGCACACAGCAATGAGAAGATAGAAAGGAGGTCTGAAAGAATGAGGCACATTATACATTGAAATTCTTCCTATTCAACATTTATCATAAGATGGTCAGGTGTATTGTGATGATGTATGCACATAATTGAACTTACCTTGTGAATACTGATATCACATTATTACACCATACTGCTCTGGAAGTAACATAATGACTAAAATATAGACTCCATTGTTTCAAAGCTTTGAATAAGCCATAGGTTTGGTTCAATTTTTTTTTTAATTCAGATTTTAAAATGCTTTTTCTTTATAACATAAACATAACCAATTGGAAAACAGATGAAGTGCAATACTAAAAATATTAGAATTGGAATGGCATAAGTTGATAATGACTGAGGCTGTGATAGAACGTGGGGTTTCATGATACCATTCTCCAGTCTTTGTTTTAAATATACATCACACATTTTATCATGGGAGTTTTAAAACAGCATAACCAAGATGGGATGTGTTCCTTTAGCTGATTTTCTCAATTGTTAGAACATATAGAGCAGAGCGGAACCCAAATTAAAGTCTAGAGCATGCTGCTGCAGCCTACTTATAAACCCATAGATTTTTGTATTGAAAGCCCTGAGGTTTTGCTGTCATTATTTTGCAGTTATCACGGTGCAAGTTGGCTAATAGACAGTACATAAGTTTTGTTGCTTTTCCCTAGGTCTGGTTAGAATTACTTAAGATTGTGTAGCCTCAGTGCTAGATACATGATAAATGTTATTATAATCAGTGATGTAGTTAGTAACCAGTGTCTCAGCGGTATGGCAATCTTGTCCAAATTAGAGACAAATGAAAGATTTTTGCAAAGCAAAAAGCACAATATGCAACAGCAATTAGTACAATAATGTTAAATGAAATGTTTAAAAATTGCCTGACACATAGTATATATTCAATGTTAACAATAGTTATTATCCTTTTCCTATAGTATATCTTTATACAAATTCCTACAACATGTTCTGTAAGGGAAAAATTACAGTGTGAAGAAATACAAAATATTTTGGGAACATTCTTTCTTTGCTCTATCTAGTGACACAAATAAGGGCCCTGTTCTGAGCCTTCTTTGGCCACCACTCACTCAAAGCATGAAAAAGACACAGGACTGCTCTAAGTATATGTACGTTTTCTTCCTGTCTATGTTTCATTTGGATAAATTGTATTTTTCTGTCTTTGATTTTACTAGACTTTTCTTCTGCAGCATCTAATCTTCTGTTAATCCAATCCAATGTCTTTTTTACTTGACATTTTTTTGATCTGTAGAATTTTGATTTAGTCTTTTACTTTGTCATGTTTCTCTGTATTATGCTCATGCCTTCCTTTTATCTTGTAGTACATATGCAGTATATGTAAAAAAAAAAAAAAAAAAAAGATGTTCCTATCTACTAATACTGTTGTTTGTGTCAATGGGTCTGTTTCTATTGATTGATTTGGTTTTTTCCCTATTATGGGTTATATTTTCATGGACCTTGTATACCTCATAATTTTTTATTGGATGCCAAACCATTGAGAATTATATACTTTGATATATATATATATGTATGTGTATATATATATATATATATATATATATACACATACATATATATATATACGTATATGGTCTCTTTTCTGAGATATTGTTAAGTTACTTGAAAACAGTTTTATTCTTTTGAGGCTTTTAAACTTTGTTAGGCGAGCTGGGAGCAATCTTTAGTTTAGGACTAATTCGACTACACTACTGAAGCAACATACTTCAGTATTCCAGTGGTTCTTTCTGTGGCCTTGGATAGTTTCCTCACACACACATACACTTATCAATACTCAGCTGAAGACTCTTGGGGAAAGTGTTGAAGATCTCTGGAGCGCTCTCTGTGTGAATTTCTTCTCCACAGAGCTCTCTCCTCTCTGGTACCCCATCCTGTGATTTCTAGCACCCTAAGTCATTCAAACTCAGAACACTGACTCCTCAAATAAAAGAGTCAGACTCTTCATCCCTGTGCTACAGCCTGGAAACTCTCTACACGGTACGCTCGACCAATCGTAGGGGTCACATCATTTGTTTCTCTCCTCTCATGGATCAATATGCTATCCATCATGACATAAATTTTGTCTGTTGTCATTGTTTAAAGTCAGAGTATAAATCAAGCCCTTCTTTATCTAATATGCCTGGAAATATACGCTCTAACAAGTATTTTAAATTGTCACTAGTCCCACACTTAACATCAGAAAATGCAATGCATTTACCATCTAGTGATCAACTTTTGTCACATATATGAGAATTCTTATGGTATACAACACATCGCTATTAACAGCATCACTTTTATCAGACTAATACCACAAAGTAGAATAGTACCTGGCAATGTATGTGTATATTTTTCCTTCTTTTAAAAAATCACATCATTTCAAATACACATTAAAGTATATACAACATAGGATATATAAGAAATGTTATGAAAATAATGTGTATAATTACTGTCATATGTACTGGCAGTGTTATAGCAAATATATGCTCCTTTTTTAACACACAGCTATGCTGAGTGACTCATATACTTTACTTCAGTGCCTCATTTTAGGTGGGAGGCTCAAGAAGATAAAAAATATTTCTTATCTCTTCGTTTTGAACTCTTCTCAGGTTGTCTTACTGTCTGACAATTATGCAATTAACCTAATTATTTTAAATAAAAAGCACTTTATTTATTGGAAACATTTTATATTATACATGCACATAAACACCAAAAACTAACAATACATAAAAAACACAGTTTAATCAAATCATTTTGCTACATAGACAAAGAAACAAGCTACCTCTAAAAGATGGCTAAAAAATAAAACCGTGTATAACATACACGAACTCCAGTGAGCTGCTTTAGTTTGGTTTTCGTTTTGGATTTTGTTTGTTTTGTGGTAAAGTATCTATTCATAAAGAAAAGACAAATTAAAACAAATACTGCATATACAAACTAAACTTTCTATAGTTTAGAAGTCTTCAATTAAAAGAGAAGGTACTCTCCAGAAAGGATCTAAGTTATCAAGGTGATAAAATAATGCATAGGAGAAAGAAAGGTGGAAATGTTAACAAAATTTATTTATTTTTTACCAAAAGCCAAATGGTGTATTAAGACAGTTTCAAAGTGTGGAATCAATGAATCAGTGCTACAACTCTAAACCATAGAAAGGAAAAGATACAGTGTGGACTTTGTCAAAACATTAAAAGAGAAGGTAAAGCCTATATTTCTATATTATATTATTTTATAATAAAAGAAAATTATGTCTCAGACAGTTCTGTGATGAATCTTTACATGATATATATCAATCATCAGATGATAAAAATTTACAGACATTATCATTAAAGGGGGGCTTGCTGTAAACAGAGAGCCAAGAAGCAGAGATGGTCTGGGAAGTTATATTACCTTTGCTACAACAATCAAAAATCGTAAGAAACAGCCCTCAACAAGTTTCTAATTGTGTGCTGGGATATGCAGGTATGGAATGTGTAGTAAATAATTATACTACAGGGCAGATTGTTGTAAATTATATGAGAAGGTGTTAGAATAGTATACTTCATAGCACGATGTGCTATCTCAAGATGCGGATCAAAACAGCCAGCCAGGCATGTTTTCTGTAATATAGGAAGAGGAGATCCAACATCTCGCTATGGTACACACAGGAAATGTGTGCAGTTCTATTGCTTGCTAACTTCCTGCTTCTATAAAATTTGTCTATGGAAACTCCTTAATTATCACCATTTCTATCATTTGGTCTCAGAGGATATTTAATTTATGAATAAGCAAATTATTAATTCACTAAGCAATCAGAGGATTATATATATTTATTCAAATTGTTTATCACTGAGTGTGCTACTATTACTTTAGCATTATGTTTTTTCTTTTTAATTTTTGTCCCAGTAGCTTCACACCTCCTATGACTCAGACAGATGCAGTGTACTTCAAAACTGAATGCAAATATCCATATAGTAAGTCAACTCTAGTGTTCTGTACACAGTTTAAGTTCTTATCTGGTTTCAGATTTTGTAATTAAAAGAATAGCGGTCTGCAATTTATACTTAGTTTACCTAAAGAATTCAACAATTAACCTAAACACACACATAGTTAAAAAACAATAGTCTTACTATATTGACTTCAGGTTGGCAATCAAGGACTCCCTCAGCAAACTCAAAAGTGCTGGAAACTGCGATTAGTACATCAAAGATTTGTGATAGTTTTCACTACACTTATGACTCACAGTGTACATTCAAAGTTGTAGATGGATAAAGTACACACACTATTGAAAATCTTCCAGCACCAAGGATTGATGGAGGAAATGTGAAATCTTATTTGGTTGAAATTAATTGATCTTAATAGTAGGATTTGAGGAAAAAATGAAGGCAATAGAGATTTGAAGAATGGCCTATCATGTAGAGCAGTGTAGGTAATAAAAGGGATTTCCAAATGATATGAGAAGCTATTGGAGGCTTCTGAACAAAAGAGTGATATTATCTGGCTTATTTCAAATGGATCAATTTAGCTCTTTTAATGAGAATAACAGGGGGCAAAGGTGAATGCATTAAAACCTCTTAAAAGTTATTGCAATAGTCTAGGCAAGTCACTATGCTGGCTTGGACTAGAGCAGTAACAGCTGCGTTTTGAGAAATGATCAAATTTTTAATATATTTAAAATAAGGCTAACAGGATTTAAAAAACTTGAATATGTGTATAACAATCAATAAGTCAAAGATTACACAAAGAATTTTAGACTATAGTACTGGAGGGAAGGAATCACCATTTAATGAAATTTGGATAACTGAGGGAGAAGCAGAAGTAGAGATAATGTATAGAGTGGACTGGATATTTTCAGTTTAAGATACTTATTTAATATCCAAATGGAGCTACCTGGTAGACCACTGGATACAGACAACTAGGATTTAGTGGAGAGGTTCATGTTGAAAATTTGGAGTTTACTGAATCCAGCTGGTAATTAAAGCCATGAGACTAGATGAATAAGTCAAGGGAATAAACATAGTTAGAGAAAGGAATCCAAGAATAGACCCCAAACTAGGGCCCTTGATAATTTAGAGGTCAATTAGAAGACAAAGACTGATAAGAGAAAAAACAGGAAAGTATACCATAAGCCAAAGACCATGCAACAAGCAGAAAAGATCATTTAATTGGATCAATGCTTCTCTTAGGCAGAAAAGTAAAATCAGGACTGCTAATTTGGGATAAAATTTAGAAAAGTGAATGTTATTAGTAAAAAGCTTTCCAAAGAGTTTCAGTGGAGTCATGTGGTCAAAGCATGACTGGAGTATATTCAAGAGATAATTCTAGGAAGAATTTAGAGAGAACAAGATTAAACAACATTTTCAGGGGACTTTGCTATGAATAGAGGATAGAAATCAGATGGGATTTGGAAGCCAAATGTAGTAGCTATCTATCTTTCTAATATTTGCACAGACAAAAATATATACTCATATATGAAGGATATGTGGGTATAACTATAATTAACTACACTGTGCATTTCATATCCATGACTCATTTATTTTGGACTGGAAGCTTGTACTTCTTAATCTCCCTCACCTATTTATTTCCTCCCCCCACCCAATTCCCCTCTGGCAACCACTTGTTTGTTCTCTGCATCTATAAGTCTGTCTCTGCTTTGTTATGTTTGTTCATTTGTTTTGAGTTTTAGATTCCACATACAAGTGAAATAGGATTTTTGTCTTTCTCTGTCTGAATTATTTCTCTTAGCATAATTCCCTCTAGGGCCATCCATGTTGGCAAGAGTTCATTCTTTTTTTATGACTAAGAAATATTGATATGTCATGTCTCCTTTATCCATTTATATATTGATGGGCACTTAGGTTGCTTCCATATCTTGGCTCTTGTAAATAAAGGTGTAATGAACATAGGGATGCATATATCTTTTCAAATTAGTGTTTACATTTTCTATGGAAAAATACCCAGGAGTGGAATTGCTGTATCATATAGTAGTTCTATTTTTAGTTCTTTGAGGACTCTCCATACTGCTTTTCATAGTGGCTGCACCAATTTACATTCCCACCAACAGGGCACAAGTGCTCCCTTTTCTACACATCTTCTCCAACACTTGGTATTTGCTGCCTTTTTGATAATAGCCATTCCAATGGGTGTGAGGTGATATCTCATTGTGGTTTTGACTTGCATTTCCCTGATGATTAGTGATGCTGAGCATGTTTTCATGTGCCTGTTGGCAATCTGTATGTCTTCTTTGGAAAAATGTCTATTCTGGTACTTTGTCCATTTTTTAAATTGGGTTGTTTGGTTGTTTTTGATGTTGAGATGTATGAGTTATTTGTATTAGATATTAACTTCTTAAAGGATATATGGTTTGCAAATATCTTCTCCCATTAAGTAGGTGACCTTTTTGGTTTTTGATAGTTTCCATCTCTGTGCAAAAGTTTTTGAGTTTGATATAGTCCCATTTGTTTAGGTTTGCTTTTGTTTCCCTTGCCTGAAGAGACAAATCCAAAGAAATATTACCAAGATCGATGTCAAAGAGTTTACTGCCTACATTTTCTTCTAGAAGTTTTATGACTTCAGGTCTTACATTTAGTCTTTAATCCATTTTAAATTTATTTTTGTGCATGGTGTGAGAGAGTAGTCCAGTTTGATTCTTTTGGATGTAGCTGTTCAGTTTTCCCAACACCATTTAGGCTATCTTTTCTGTATTGTATATTCTTGCCTACTGTGTCATTGATTAATTGATCATATAAGTGTGTGTTCCTTTTTAGGCTCTCTATTCTGTTCCATTGATCTATGTATCTGTTTTTATGCTAATACCATATGGTTTTGATTACTGAAGCTTTGTAGGATTGAAATCAGGGAGCATTAAAACTCCAGTGTTGTTATTCTTTCTCAAGATCATTTTGGCTTTTGTGTTTCCATACAAATTTTAGAATTATTTGTTCTAGTTCTGTGAAAAATGCCATTGATATTTTGATAGGAATAGAATTGAATCTGTAAATTGCCTTGGATAGTATGGTCATTTTAACAATATTAATTCTTCCAATCCATGAACCCAGTATATCTTTCCATCCGTTTGCATCATCTTCAATTTATTTCATCAGTGTTTTATAGTTTTCTGAGTACAGATCTTTTATCTCCTTAGTTACATTATTCCTATGTATTTTATTATTTTTGATGCAATGGTGAATGAGATTGTTTTCTTAATTTCACTTTCTGATAGTTCATCATTAGTGTACAGAAATGCAACAGATTTCTGTATTTAATCATGTGTCCTGTAATTTTACTGAATTCATTGATGAGTTCTGGTAGTTTTTAAGAGGCATCTTTAGGATTTTCTATGCATTGTATCATGTCGTCTGCAAACAGTGACAGCTTAACTTCTTCCTTTCCAATTAGGGTTGATCTTATTTCTTCTTGTCTGATTACTGTGTCTAGGACTTCCAATACTATGTTGAATAAAAGTGATGAGACGAAGCATCCTTGTTTTGTTTCTAATCTTAGAGAAAATGCTTTCAGCTTTTCTACTAGCTGTGGGCTTGCCATATATGGCCTTTATTATGTTGAGGTATGTTCCCATGAAACCCACTATATTAAGAGTTTTTATCAAAAATCGATGTTGAGTTTTTTTAAAAACCTTTTCCAAATCTATTGAGAGAATATGATTTTTATTTTTCAGTTTGTTAATGTGGTGTATCACACTGATTTGCAGATATGGAACCATCCTTGCATCCCTGGGATAAATCCCACTTGATCATGGTGTATGATCCTTTTAATGTATTGTTAAATTCAGTTTGCTAATAGCTTGTCGAGTATTTTTGCATTTATGTTCATCAGTGATATTGGCCTGTAATTTTCTTTTTTGTGATATCTTTGTCTGGTGTTTGTATCAGGCTGATTCTGCCCTTGCAGAATGAGTTCAAAAGCAATCTCTTCTCTGCAAATTTTTGGAATAGTTTGAGAAGGATAAAAGTTACCTCTTCTCTAAATGTTTAGTAGAATTCACCTGTAAAACCATCTGGTCCTGGACTTCTGTTTGTTGGGAGCTATTTTATTACTCACTCAATCTCATTGTTGATAACTGGTCTGTTCATATTTTCTATTTCTTCTTGGTTCAGTCTTGGAAGATTGTACATTTATATGAACTTGTCCAATTCATGTTGTATATTTTATTGGCATATATAATTGTTCTTTATAGTTTATTATGGTCCCTTTTATTTTGATGGTATTGGTTGTAAATTCTTTTTCATTTCCAATTTTATTTGGGCCCTCGCTCTGTTTTTCTTGATGAGTCTGACTAAAGGTTTATCAACTTTATTTATCTTTTCAAAAAACCAGCTCTTAACTTCATTGATCTTTTCATTTTTTTTATTCTCTATTTATTTATTTCTATTCTGATTTTTGGACTTCTTTTCTTCTGCTAACTTTGGTTGTGTTTGTTCTTATTTTTCTACTTTCATTACAAGTAAGGTTAGGTTGTTTATTTGAGACTTTTCTTGTTTCCTGAGGTAGGCTTCTATTGCTATAAACTTCCCTCTTACACTACTTTTGCTCCATCCCATGGATTTTGGATTGTTATGTTTTTGTTTTCATTTTTCTCCAGGTATCTTTTGATTTCTTCTTTGATTTCTTCAGTGATCCATTAGTTGTTTAACAGTGTATTGTTTAACCTCCACGTTTGTGTTTTTTGCAATTTTTTTTGTAACTGATTTCTAGTTGTGGATTGTGGTTGGAAAAGATGCTTGATATGATTTTAATTTTCTTTAATTTACTGAGACATTTTTTTGTGACCTAGTATGTGATCTATCCTAGAGAATGTTCCTTATGCCCTTAAAAAAAAGTATATTCTGCTGCTTTTGAATGGGCTGTATATATTCTAATGTGATGTTTTAGGCCAGCGTTTCCTTATTGAAAGTGTGTATTGCATGTGTCTTTAGATCTGAAGTGAGTCTCTTGTAGGCAGCATATATATGGGTCTTGTTTTTGTAACCATTCAGCCACTCTATGTCTTTTGATTAGAGCATTACTGCATTTACATTTAAAATAATCATTGATACATACATACTTATTGCCATCTTGTTAATTGTTTTGGGGTTATTTTTATACTTATTTTTTATTCCTTTCTTCTTCTTTATTCTTTTCTCCTGGGATTTGATAACTATTTTCAGTATTATGTTTGGATTCCTGTTGCTTTTTGTGTATCTATTATAGAATTTTTGGTTTGTGGTTACCATGAGTTTTATATATAGCAATATATAAATATACATTATTTTAAGTTGATGATCTCTTAAGTTCAAATGCATTTTAACAACCTTGCACTTTTACACCCCACCCCACATGCTTACTGTTTTTAACATCATATTTTACATCTTTTTGTTTTGTGTATCCCTTAACTACTTATTGTGGATTTAGATGGTTTTATTACTTTTGTCTTTTAACCTTCTTAGTAGATTTATACATGGTTGGTTTACTTACTTTACTGTATATATGTCTTTACCAATGAGATTTTTTTTCCTTTTAGAATTATCATACTTCTAGTTGTGGACTTTTCTTTTTTGCTTAGAGAAGTCCCTTTAACATTTATTTTAAAACTGGTTTGATGGTGCTGAACCTTTTTAGCTTTGGCTTGTCTGAAAAACTTTTGATCTCTCCATCAAATCTGAAAGAAAGCCTTGCTAGGTAGAGCATTCCTGGTGGTAGGTGTTTCCTTTTCATCACTTTAAATATTATGTCACTCTTTTATGGGCTATCAAATTTCTGCTGAAACTCATGTCAGCTGATAGACTACATGAGTTCCCTTGCACGTAACTTGTTACTTTTCCCATGCTGCTTTTAATATTCTCTCTTCATCTTTAATTTGTGCCACTTTTATTGCAGTGTGTCTTGATGTGATCCTTTTTGGGTTTATCCTGTTTGAGACTCTTTGTGCTTCCTGGACCTGGATGTTTGTTTCCTTTCCCAAGATAAGGAAATTTTCAGCTATTATATCTTCAAATATATCCTATGCCCATTTCCCTCTCTCTTCTCCTCTGGAACCCCTACAATGCAAATGTTAGTACACCTGATGCTATCCTAGAGGTCTCTTAAACTGTCCTCATTTCTTTTTATTCTTTATTCTTTGTTCTGTTCTGCTTCAGTGATTTCCACTATTCTGTCTTCCAGCTCGCTGTTCTGTTCCTCTGTATCATCTTATCTACTGTTGATTCCTCTATTGTACTTTTCATTTCAATTATCATATTCTTCATCACTGTTTGGTTCTTCTTTATATTTTTTAACTCTTTGTTAAAAACTTCTAACTTCTCATTCTGTTCATCCAATCTTCCCCCAAGTTCTTTGAACACCTTTATAATCATTAATTTGAACTCTTTATAGGGTAGATTGCCTATCTCCATTTCATTTAATTTTTCTTCTGGGGTGTTATCTTGTTGCTCTGTTTGGAACATATTACTGTCACCTCATTTTGTCTAATTTTCTATTTTTAGTTCTATGTATTTGGTAGGTTGGTTACATTTCCTGACCTTGGAGAAGGGGCCTTTTGCAGGAGACGTATTATGTGTCCCAGCAGCACACTTCCCTCTATTCACCAGACCTATATGCTCTAGGGGTGCCCCCATGTGAGATGCCTGGGTCCTTCTCTTACGGTGGGATGACTACTGTGAATGGTCTGGTAGGTGTGTCTGGCTTGGGTCTGGTTGGTTGCCAGGCTCTGCCTTGTGCCGAGAATGCTGGCCTCTGGGGCAGGATGGGTCACAAGGTGGCTGGCTGCAGAGACCCAGTGGTTCCTGAGGGTAGTTCTGACCTACTGATTGGCAGACCTGGGTTCTAGGGTGAGTGGTTGTCAAGCCAGGGTCATGGATCTCTATGTCAACTTGCTGATGTGTGGGGCCAGGGCCCAGGGTGTCCTGGGGCTACTGCTGACCCAGGAGTGGGTGGAGCCATGTCCTGGGATCTCTGGCTACAGGATCCTGGGGGCCCCAGCGCTGGTTTCAGTCCCCTGGTGCACTGGGTTGGTTCCTACCATGGCTGGCTGCAGGGCCCAGGGTGTCCTAAAGTTGGTGTTGGCATGCTGGTGGGTGGGGTCAGATCCAGGGGTGGCTGTATAACCATGTAATATCTAAGTATGGGTACAGACCGTAACTAGACTTATTGTGGAGATAATTGTGAAATGTATAGAACTGCTGAGTCACTATATTGTGTAACAGAACCTAACATAGTATTGAAGGTCAATTATATTTCAAAAACAAACAAATTCATAGAAAAAGAGTTCATATTTAGATTTGTGGTTACCAGAGGCAGGGGTGGATGAAGGCAGTCAAAAGGCACAAATGTCCAGTTATAAGGTAAGTACTAAGGATGTAAAATACAACATGATAAATATAATTAACACTGCTGTATGTTATATGTGAACATTAAGAGAGCAAATCCTGTGAGTTCTCATCACAAGGAAAATATTTTTTTCTATTTCTTTAATTTTGTATCTATATGAGATGTTGGGTGTTCACTAAACTTATTGCGATAATCACTTCATGATGTATATAGGTCAACTAATTAGGCTGTATACCTTAAACTTATACAGTGCTGTATGGCAATTATATCTCAATAAAACTGGAAGAAAAAATAAAATTAGAAATACAGGAAAAGGGGCTTCCCTGGTGGCTCAGTGGTTAAGAAGCCACCTGCCAATGCAGGGGACACGGGTTCGAGCCCTGGTCCGGGAAGATCACACATGCTGTGGAGCAACTAAGCCCACGTGCCGCAACTACTGAGCCTGTGCTCTAGAGCCCATGAGCCACAACTACTGAGCCTGTGTGCCACAACTACTGCAGCCTGCACACCTAGAGCCCATGCTCCGCAACAAGAGAAGCCACCACAATGAGAAGCCTGCGCGTGGCCAAGAAAAGTAGCCCCCCTCACCACAACCAGAGAAAAGCCCGCGTGCAGCAACGAAGACCCAATGCAGCCAAAAATAAAATAAATAAACTAAAATAAACAAATTTAAAAAAAAAGAAATAGGGCTTCCCTGGTGGATCAGTGGTTGAGAATCTGCCTGCCAATGCAGGGGACGCGGGTTCGAGCCCTGGTCTGGGAAGATCCCACATGCCGCGGAGCAACTAGGCCCGTGAGCCACAATTACTGAGCCTGCGCGTCTGGAGCCTGTGCTCAGCAACGAGAGGCCGCGATAGTGAGAGGCCTGCGCACCGTGGTGAAGAGTGGCCCCCGCTTGCCACAGCTAGAGAAAGCCCTCGCTCAGAAACGAAGACCCAACGCAGCCATACATACATACATATATGCATAAATAAAAAGAATGTAAGCAGACAAGAATATCATTAAAAAAAAAAAAGAAAAAAAAAAGAAATAGAGGAAAAAAGGATATGTAGGTATGTACGTACTCATTTTATATATAATATATACATAAATGTATGTTATGTATAAGTTACATATTATGTTAATTATATTTTATATGCTATAATATATGTAAAAGAAAAAAAATTTTGAATGTTGATGGGAATAATAAATAAGGTGGAGAGTAAAAAAATGTTGGAAATAGAGAGATAAATTATTGGATTAATGTCTATATGTTAGGATTGGAACTAGTATCCACATAAAAACTTGAATATTACCTTCATGGTAGTATATAGGTTCAGCTATGTTTGATGTAGATGTAGTAATAGGAATTTGTTACAGTTTTCTTTTGATTGTTTTTATTTTCTTAGTAAAGAGGAACCAGTTCACCAGCTGAGCTTTTTTAGAACAGAGGAGGTTTATGAACTTGAGGATGGAGGAAATGTATGAGGTAGTTATCTAAAACTGGTGAAGAAAATGAGCCAGGAAAATGTGGCATGAGTACTGCAAAACACAAAGAGCATGCATTAAGCTATGGGTCACAATTTTAAAGGGAGATCATTCAGAATGATTGTAGTTTTCCTCCAGCTAACTTCAGCTGTCTTGCAACATGTGTGGAATAGGAATTGAGGTTAATTAAACCATGACTGGCATTTTGCTAGGAACAGTTCACAAAGCAAAAAAAGATCCAGGAGTGTATATGTGATAGTGATTATAATAGATAATGAAATTTAAGCTGGGGAATAAAAGAAGTGAACAAGGTGGGTGATTTGGGAAAGGGAAAAAGATGGTAGGATCCACAGATATTAAAATTACATCATTTTTATATATTTGATAGAGTATAAATGTTTTTCTTATAAGTAGATACATTATTAAATATGCATCCAAAATAATCTGGCTTCCAAGAATGAAGAATTTAGAAAGTTCAATAAGAAATTTTGTGGATTACAAAACAACAGCGATGATGCTGCTCCAAGATATAGATCATGACAATACCTAGTAGCCAAGGAAGAGCCACACTAAGAAGGTCTTTTCCCCTCAGTAAACACAACTACTCAACAGATGGCTGAACAGAGTTATTACTGAAGATCTTTGTTTAATATATTTTATTTAAATTTATTATCTGTTAATCCACGAGTCAAGAGCAATGAGGGCATTATAATAACTGTGTTAAAGTACTTTTCATGAAAATGTATTCAATTTTACAAATTAATTATTGTGTAACTAATATTTTTTTATGCACTTGTTTTTGCTTCATGCTTAAACTTGACAATGGAATTCATCAAATGTATTATTTTTTTGCAAGTTGTTTATTAGAATGTTTATTGAAATATTTTCAGATATATACTGTGTCTACTTGTACAGCAATTCGTTCAAATTTATTTCATTTTGTTTTTTGAATTTAGTTACTGTTTTCCACTACAATTTCACATAAATAAATCAAAATTACATTTACCAGAAAATTTGTTATTTTTGTTAAGTCGATTAATATTCACTGAACTCTACATTTTTTTTGTAGCTACATTATTTTATATTTTCCTCAGTGGTAAATTTCTTCATAAGATAAAATACCACATGAAGTCTGTAACAGAATATGGCATTTACAAGAAAAAATAATATATTTTCTGCTACAAAGCCAAAGAAAAATCACTTTCAGTATGTAAATAATGTTCTTTTTCCCAGAACAATTATGGTAAAATTGTGAACTAATATCATATCATCCTACAAACAAGATGAAAGTTTCTTTCAAGTGGATATACTTGTATACATTTTAAAATAATAGTTCATTAATAAATGATTTTTTTTAAAAGAACAATGAAATTTTTATTTTTTAACTATTTCCCAGAATTTTCTCAAAAATGTTTTTTAAAATTACATGTTGAACTTATGACTAGACTTCTTTGATAATTTTTATTTGAGGTGTGGGCTGGAAAAGAAATTTCAGAGAGTTGTAAATGATTGAAAACCCACCTCTCAGCAAGCTCAGAAGCATCCAGGAAGATTTCCAACATGCCTAATTATAATCTACACCCTACATCAGATGAGGAATAGAAGTATCCATTTTGCCTATTGCCCAGCAGGGATCTATAATACTGCTCTCAGAACACTAGTAGGAAAAAATGCATTAGAAAGACCTTAAAAATGTCATTCAAATACAAAATCCTTCAGAAAAGCCCATTATCTCTGAAAAGAAAAAAAAATACAGGCATTAAAATCTACAGGTGCCAGGAGTATGCTCTTTAGCATTCCTCTCTACAACCAGAAACTGACATTTTTTTTCCAATGTAAAGACATTACCAAAGTAATCTTAGCTTTTCTTATAATTGTTATATGGAAAAGCTATATAGAAGAAGGAAATTGCAAACACACTGCCTCACTATATTAAATTATTAGAAAATCATGAATTGAAAAATTAGTAAATACCTGAATTTAAAAAGGGCTTAGCATGGAAATAAAAACTGCATCTTAAAATCTGTGATTATCTACTGAATCAATAGAAAGATTTATAGAATAGGGAAATAGAGTTTGAAGGGGATATATTTTATCACTGATGGAACTGAAAAATATATCAACTTATCTGAAGTCACAGAGAAGGTGAATGGCAAATCCAGAAATTGAGACAAAGAATCAGTTTTGCAACTACCACATAATTTCAATTCATTAAGCTCTGTTTTATATGAACTGGGAATTCCAATGCTAACATGACTAGAAATCCATGAGTTAGACAAACGAATTCCTTTTATATATCTTATACATGTATTGGATATCAAGATCACATTAAGTTGACTGTGTGTATTTTTATGTGTGTTGGGGGGTGGGTTTGTGATGGAAGACACATAGTAATTTTAAAGGTAGTGGTTCTCTACAGGGTACAAACACAGGAGCAATTTCTGGGGCTTTTCAAAATATAGCTCTCTAATCCCTGTCAAAGATACTGGATAAGAATATCTAGGAGCCAGGTGCAGTTAGAACTCTGGGAGAGAGGCTCAGACATTTTCCAGGGAGTAAGGCTCAGTCAGGTACATGTGTATACAGCTCCTTATGTGATTCTGATGTACAACCTTGGTTCAGTACCACTCACCCCCTTCCCCGAATATTAACTTAAAGGTTTAATTTCACAGCAAGGCAGAATATCAGGGTAACAAAGATTATTTAAGATTTTCTAATACAATGTCACATCAAATGAAAGGATTTTTTTTTGTTTTAGACATTGATGCTCTTACAAATTGTGATAGAGAAATTCATGGGACTGGACATTCTGTCATTTGGAATTTAATACATACTATTATCTATCATCCCTGAGTCTTCGAAAGTCTTCGAAAACTTTTTTTACATTGCTGTATTCTTTGTGCATAGAATAGCACATGTAAACACAAAAGCCCTCAATAAAACTTGTTGATGGTTGTTAAATGAACTTGGGCAAATGATAAAGGAAACATTAGTGACATAAATTCCTGTCACTGTAAAGATAATTTTACTGTTACATTTTATTAAATTTAATTTTCAAGAACTTGTATTTGCTTTAGAATGAAAAAAGGGGAAATACAGAAAGGCTAATGTAATTTTCACAGTTTATATATAAAAATATCTAAGAACTTTTAGTAGAGATTTTCATATAATGTGAAAAGTTAACTCCATTATCCTCTGCCCTCCATTAAAAGTGGTTTAAATAAATCATTTAAAAGCATGAACTTTCCTAAGGTCCAAAGCTGTACCTATGCAATAAAAAATAATATCCTAGAGCATAAAGCAACAAAATAATAATGAATGCAGTAATATAATTATAAATATTTTTACACTAGGAATTTAATTTGTTATAAAATTTAAAACATATTTTATTCAGGTGCTTGTATCAAAGAACTGCCCATCTTTATTTTTACTAGAAATTCTTTTTGTCTTGGTAGTTTATTGTGCAAGAACATTTGAAGTAAGTATTGTCCAGATCATAGTGCCTCAATTCATGGAGAAAAATGTTTACCACTTATATACAATTAAAATAGAAACACTCTGGTACAACTAAGACTTCTGTATGTTAAGTGCAAAGCTAAATGTTAAAGTAGACTCTTTATAATTTGTATTTTTTTTAATCTTAAATTTCAGTTTAAATACATCTATTTATTCGATGGAACAGAAAGCAAAATGGACTTAAAGTACTAAAGTTAATGTTGAATCAGTAGGCTTGTTTTCTTTGACACAGAAAAACACATTTTTCAAATTAATGTAAAAGAACAGAAAGTCTTATTTTAATCACAAAGTTTGAGTTGATCTAAACTTAGACCATTACCAGCACTTCATATTTTACTTCAGCAAAATAGAAAAAAATTGTTTTTGAAGTTAAATCACTATGCTTTATTTATTGAGTTTATTGGCATCATTTTGAAAAGATCATTTGGTGTTAAGGATTGAAATTAAATGGGTTTTTGTTACTATGATTTGTGAACTTTCTACCCATTAACTAAAAATGTAGCATATTTATTTACTGGAGGGAAGTGCTTGACCCCCCAAATAAAAGAAAGCATAACAGGGTCTGTCCTCAAAATTCTGTAGCTAAACTTTGTATCATGTTAAGTCAAAGTATGTTTGAAATAAAAGCAGTGTTTTAAAAGTATGGTGTGTGTACCAGTAAAGGTGCACATGCTAAGTTTAGGTATTATTTTTAAAACAAATTTTATTTTATAGTTTTATATTTACTTTGATGTGCACTTTAAAGTGTAACTGATATTTTTGGTTAGGATTAGAATAAAGAAAACACTAATTTAATTTAAAGAAAAAAAATTAAGTGTATAACAGTCCAGGCAGCACATGAATATGGAAAAGAAATGAAACTGATGGTCAAATGACTGAAGTTTGAGAAATTCTGCTTTAAAACAGTTACAAATTATTGCTATATATTTCAAATATTTCTTATTCAGTGTAGAGTGGGATTAATTTCTAGTGGAGGTAGGACTAAAATTTACTCTGTAGGACAAATATACCAGAAATAAAGTAATTATAGATTCTGTATCTTAAGAGTAGATACATGACTCATGTGAGATGTCATCCACCAAACAATATTATAAGCACTTTAGAATTATTACATAAAACATTCTATTCACATAGATGAGATTGGTTACTGTTATGTTTACATTTTTGTAAGAATTTTAGAGATAAAAATCACTTCCTGTAGATCTTTTACTTCCATTTACTCCCAAAATGACAAGCAACAAAACTTCTAAAAAATGTTCAAAATAAAACAATTTTATCATATGAATATGAAATCATATTTTGAAAATTGATGAAGAACTGGCATTCTTAAGCAACCTGGCTTTGTGGGGTATACAATTTATTTTTTTTCCTATCTTAATGACTTGTTTAGGTACTTCTTAGAATGTGGAAGAGTCTCTTCCAAATCAATATTTATTGCTACATAATATCGGAGGTGAAAAAGGGCCCAAAAGGAAGCAAAAAAATGACCTACTTCCTACAAAGGAAAATTCTGGGGAGAGTGGGAGAAGATAGACCTGGGAGAGAGGGAAAAAGAACATGATGATGTAATAAATCTGTGGTATTTCTAGTCTGATATTGTTTCTCACCGAGTAAAGACCAGGCTTTATCTCTCAGAGTAATCTGAAAGTCTATCCTTATTCAGGATAGGAAGTTACAGCCCTCATCTGTAGTATTTCCCTGCAATGATAGAGATTGACACATACAGTGATTAAGATGACACTCAAATGCAGGTTCCCAACATCGTCAACTTCCAAGAGAAATGCAATATATAGTTACAAGATTTGGAATTTAGTATGGTAAGACAAGTTCATATATGAGTCATTGAAATGACACTGCTAGAGATTATTTCATAGTAAACTTCTACATATAGCTATTCAAAGATGCACAACCTACAACAACTGTAACAACATTCTATTGTTCTGTGGATGATATTCATACAATACCTATGACTATGCTCATACTAGTTTTTATCTGGTTTCTTTGGGGCAGCGGTTATTGTCACAGAATTAATATGATCATTGTCTCATTTCTAAAGTATCTAAAGACTAAATACCTCCAAGGAAAAGAGAAGATAACACTTTTAAGTTCAATTTGGGTCTGAGATATTGATCCGCATGCTCTCATTTCGTCTTTAGAAACTTTTCCAGGTAGGTTTTATTATTACCCTAATATAGACGTGCAGAAACTGAAATCAGGCAGGAGAAGTAACATGGTAAATGACACGCCAAAGTGACAAATTTGGGATTAAATTTTGACTTGCATGACACTTCATGACTTCCCATACTAATTTATAACAATATCTATAATCGTACATCTACTAATATTTATTGATCAATAAGAATGATAATAAGGGATCATTTAAGGAAAATGATTCAAAATAGATGACAGAGGTTTATACCAGGGACTTCAAAACACTCTAGTCATACAATCTCACATAATCCTCAAATCAACCCTGTGAAAAAGCATGGTTTTATTTAGAAAATAAAGATTTTTAATGTAAAAAAATTAGATTGCTTAGTGTTTAAATTGCAAAAAAATTTACAACTTTTGAGACATAGCTGAATTAAACACATTCCATGATAATAGCTTTTGTTCTGTCTTAAACTCTATTGTGTGCATTTAACTATTATTACAGTTAAGTATATAGCATCTATTAAATGAAGAGGCCAGGGCTTTCTAATTTTTATACACAAATGTATCTTAGGATGACTCCAAAAAAATAATGTGCTAAAATTAAGCTATCAATTTAATAAAATTTTTGATAACCCAAGTAAATTGATATTTTAATGAAAAATTATCAAGTTATCACTAAAATAAATTGCCCAAATTTTTTCAATAAATGTATAATTAAAAGTTAGTGAGGTAAAACTGAATTTTTTTTAAAAAAATAAAGAACAAAATATCTTAAAATAACAATGGATATTAAGAAAATATTTCTAAAGCAAGTGCATACTATATTTTTCTTACATATTACATGTAGTTTTTAAATTTTTCAGGAGAGTTTTTAAAATTACATATATTATTTTAATTGTAGGGAAGATGAATTAAAGTAGATTATAGAGAAAATAGTTATGAGTTTAAAAGAGTTCTGTGTTTAAGCACTATACTTTTTGTTGTTGTTTCTGAAGGATATATTATGCAAAGATATTTTACAGTAAATATCATTAACATGCATAGTCCAATAGTGCTACAGAACTACAGCTGCAGAAAATATCTACATGTGAGTACATTAATTGAGACCCTTTTCTTTGAAAATCTACAATGATGAACATATTTGCTAAATATATTTTCCTATTTTTGGATGGAGTTATTAGTTTGAAGTATATTACTGATGATATTTCACTGTCTATGACCTACACAATGATCATTTTCATTGATAGTAATGAAAAGTTTTGATTGTTTTATTCTGTGATTTCCAAGCCCCTATCAAGGTGCCAAGTAATTTGTCAAGAGCATTTTTCTGTTGAAAGGATTAGTTGTACAATTTCATTTGACTTAGAGCTCGAGAACTGCTTTCCAATGTATGGATGACTTGGATAGCATCCATATAACACCAATGGATGAGTTTCTTAAAGTACTCCTAGGTCCTGTGCTTGACATACTAAATCAACCTCAGAAAGTGGGATTCTAGAATCTGCATTTTAACAGGCTCTCAAAGTGATTCTTAAGGCATATACAATCTCATGCTACTTTTCATGACAAGAGAGATATAATCACAATATACTCTACGGTAATGTTTAAACAGACTTTAGTTATCAGACTTTATGGAGTCTATTAACCATTTGAGTTTACTCAAAATAATAGAAACAAGATAAACTATGCTTCAATATTTATGCAATATGATAAAGAAACAATAAAGTTTATTGAATATTTACAATATCCTAAAGACTTTGATATGCATTTTACAATGTACTCTTCATCTACTACCAATAAGTGAAATAAATATTGTTATCCACATTTTAAAGATGAAGAAACTCATATTAAAAAGACTTCACATAGTATTGCCAAAGCTGAAGCGTCATAAATGGCTGAGCTGAGATTCAGAACTAGATGTGACTTACTGCAAGGCTCAGCTCAACTCTTCATTTTTTGAATTTCGGCTGTTGAAGAAACTAGGAATGTTAGGAGAAAGGAGGCTTACCATCCAGGAAATAAGGCAGTGTTCTTAAAATAATTTTGGAGAAAAGTCAGGATAGGAAGTGAGTAGTCTTAATTTGTATATCTACTGGATAAAAGTTGTGTTTGGAAAAACAAAAGTGTATTAGGGTTTCTATAATGGTTTTGTGACAAAGCAAAAGAAAAACAAAAGTTGTGTGCTTTAATAGACATAGTCCTTAGCAAACAAAAACTAGGTGATTATTTTTCACAATTGTTATCAAAGAAATTTCTGTATGTAGTTTTGGTGGCTTGGGGCATAGAACAAAATATCATGGTCTTCTAGTTACTTGATAACTTTTTATTGATAAGATAACTGAATATAATGTACCTCTCATTATTGGTATGAACATAAGGAAACATCTATTAAATGAAGAGTAAAAGCTATGTTTGAGAAGAGAACTTTCAGGAAATATATATTACAAAAAAATAATGAAAGTATGAGTTAGGAATATGAATGTATAATTAGTAATGGTGTCTAAACATGAAAATCATTATTCTTGAGTGATTTTGTCCAAAGAAAAGTACTAAACTGACAATGAAAACAGTTATCTACAGTTTTATATATCTAATTTTTTTGGACAATTTTAAAGAATTTTATGGAGATATAACTCCTTTCCAGATTTGGCAATGCGCCGTAGTAGTTAAAAAAATATGAAAGCAAACTCTACATCATTTTTCTGGGTTGCCAAAAGAATGCCAATGTCATTCACATTTTATAAATTTGATTTTCAACTTTCATATATAAAATAAGTATATCAAAATAGTATAACTATTGCCAAAAGGAATATGCCCTTTGGGCTTCCTTGGTGGCGCAGTGGTTGAGAATCTGCCTGCTAATGCAGGGGACACGGGTTCGAGCCCTGGTCTGGGAAGATCCCACATGCCGCGGGGCAACTAGGCCCGTGAGCCACAGCTACTGAGCCTGCGCGTCTGGAGCCTGTGCTCCGCAACAAGAGAGGCCGCGATAGTGAGAGGCCCGCGCACCGCGATGAAGAGTGGACCCCGCTCGCCGCAACTGGAGAAAGACCTCTCACAGAAACGGAGACCGAACACAGCCAAAAATAAATAAATAATTAATTAATTAAAAAAAAAAAATTGCACAGGGCTACACACACACACACACACACACACACACACACACACACAAATGGGTGCATGAATTGGTGAGAGCTGAATAAGGCCTGTAGGATAGTTAAAAAAAAAAAAAAGAAAAAAAAAGGAATATGCCCTTAAAAATGCCATCATGAGGAGGAATTGGGGCTAAGAAGGGTGATATACAGGAATACATTATTTCAAAAGACAAATAGTAAATGGCCAGGGAGAAGCCTCTTTTGTCAATTTATGGAGTTAGCATGTTGTTAAAATTACAGGATGAGTTGGAGGGATAGAAAGCATATTTTGAACAAACTGATTTCAAATTTTGCTGCTATCAATGTTGGTAAGTCAAAGGTACTTATATTTTAGAAATCATTTTCTTCAACAGAAATTGATTTGAACAAATGAAAGAGGTTTTAAGAAGGTTGCTCTTTAACACTGAGAAAGAAAAGAGACCTATGTGCTTAATCTGATAATTTTTACATGTGTGAAAATGCCAATTCTATCATATTATTAATCCACTGCCTTTTTCTTTCTGTTTCAGTTTGGTTTATACTTGGGGCCTTATACAACTAGTTACAAAAAATAACAATAATGAAAATCTGTGGAGTCCAGTGAAATATATGATAATGTTTACTTGATTTCTTAGGAACTTGAATGCATTCTGATGAAAAGTCACCAATTTACATGGTAGTGACATTTACCAAAATGCTGTATTTTGTTGTGTTTGTACTTATTGGTCTTTATTAGGTTATAGATTATATAAAGGCAGAAACCTACTGTCCTACTGCATAAAGATAATTCTAAAGAGTTAAGAGTTAAATGACAGCCAGAATTTTGTGAATTTAAATTATTTTCATTTTCACAGCACAAGGTGTAGGAATTGAAATTGCAATAAGATATTTTATAGATACAGTATATACCAAAAGTTTGCGTGTAGGCAAACTTAAGAAACAATATTAACAACCTAAGATTTTTGGCTCAATGAAAAACAACTTTAAATATTACAATTTGACTTTTTTCTCCTCTGAATTTATTTTTAGGCTGACTGTGGTAGAGTCACCTTTTTAAGAATTAAACCATTTATTGTATTCGTATAAGTTACTTGATAAATTGGAGTCCAATGTGATATTTAATTATATGCAAAACACTGAAAATTGGTTCGCCCAAAAGTTCCATAAGATGGTACGGAAAAACCCGAACAAACTTTTTGGCCAACCCAATACGATAGTTTTGAAAAACACTATATATTAAATAGCTGTTACCTTATCACCTTCGGAAAAAGTGATGCCATCCACTGCTCTTTTCCAAGTGATTTCTGGAATAGGCTCCCCTTCTGCTTCACATATTAATGTGACTTGACCATTCTCATATGTAGTCTCATTTTTAAGCTGTATTATGTGAGGCTGTACTGTAAAAAATATATACATTATTCAATCTGTATTGGAGGAAAATATTATTATTCATGGTGACCATTTAAGTACCCTTTAGCATAGTATGGAATTATTAACTTTGAGCAGATATAGTGTCATGCTTTGCTTTATAAGAGTGCCAGGAGAGTTGCAAATTATAGGAGAAAAAACTAGAAAATAATGCTATTGATTATGATTACAAAAATAATTTTAAGTGGTTTAGAAACCAACATAAAAAGTATAATTCCTTCCAAGATTTTGTCAATTAAAAGCCACTTTATTATTTTTTCCTCTTCAAGCTAAAAAATAAAATTTTCCTCTTTTAAAGTCACATGAGTACTTCTGTGTGTATGTCTGTGTATGACATCTGCTTATGTAGTGATTATCTCTTAAACTTTAAAAACAATTTCACCAAACAGGAAAAATAATGACTGTATTCTGAATATGTAGTAAGTGTAATTATGTGCAATGTTTAAAATATTTATCAAGTAAATATATATACATTCTATTTACCTTTATTATTCTAGCTGATTTATTTTGACCTCAGACTACCTTAATATTATTCCATATTGTAGATAATTGTTTCTTTACAGTTATGACTTCTGTAAAAACCAAAACATCATGTCTTGTAATTTAAATTATATTAATATTAAAAATTACGTCCCTCCACAAATTTACATATACCAAAGATCTTTAAGTTTTTAAATTCTGTATTACCGGCATTTCTTAAGTTTTTATTTGTTTGAACCTAGAAGTGATAAAAGCCAGCACTTATTATTTCAGAACAAGTAACAGGTTTCTTTTTAATCACCAAATGCAATCAATTATGAAATATAAATAAATTGTTCTTAATCCTAGAAAATTAGATTCCTGATATCAGAAACATGGCATATATATTTTTACAATTCAGTGTTTACTCCATTGACTTTAATGGATTTAGTTTTATTTCCACTTTATATACATGCTTTTGTGTCAAACACAATACAAATCTGTTCAGTGTTACTATACAAAGTGATTACAACAGTGATATGGCATATTTCATTCATTATTTTCTATTTGAAAGGACAAAAATATTAGAAACTTTCTTTGTGTTCTTACTCACTGCCAGATTAATTTTAAAAAGTAACTAAATATTTCATATGAGCTCATTGAGATAGATTGAGATTATTTACCCTTTGGAATTATCTCAAACACTATCATTTCTAATTATTAATTTATTTTTACACTGAGTCATATTTAGCATTGTACGTTTTAAAGAGAACATTTTCTTAAGTGGGAAATACTGATGGAACAAATTAGATGCTTTCTATAATTTCTAATAATTTTAAGTTTGTTTACTCTTCCCTCTATGTGAACAATTTTCTCCTGGCTCATAGGTTTGTTGATTTCTCATTGTTAAAGATTTTTATGTAAACACATCTAAACATTACCCTTATGAGTAACTTTCCAACACCATTATCTCCAAAATAACAGCTCTTTTTACCCAACACTACCTGATTAATCTAGTTTCACTTTCTTCTTAGAACATCTTATTATTCCAATTTTATTTTTTAATAAAATTTTATTTTATTGTTTGGTATATTCTTTATTGTCTGTCTTATTTTGTTAGAATATAAGCTTTATGAAAATCTCCCTAGTATAGAAAACATTTCTGTTACAGCTACTACAGGACCAGCTGGCAGAGGGTGTGTCCACACATGTATTACCATTCATCTTTTGGTCTAAGTAATATGGTTGCTTCTGCCAACTGCAACCACTGGTCCTTCTTACTCTTTTTGTTGTTGTTGTTGTTATAACACATAACACAACTTTATTAGTAATCAATTACTCAGTGTTCAAATTTCCCTGGTTGTCTCATAAAACCTTGTACAGTTGATTTGTTTGAATCAAGATCCAAATGAGGTCTATATACTGTGATTGGTTGAGGTTCCTCTTATGTCTATTTTGATCCATATTTAATTACTGTCCCCACCTAATTTATTTGTTAAAGAAGTCCTGTAGTTGTTTGTTTGTTCTGTAATTTCTTTTTTTTTTAAAGTTCAATACCAGATTCATACTTGTATTATTTTATTCTTTTTTTTTAATTGGAATATAGTTGCTTTACAATACTGTGTTAGTTTCTACTGTACAGCAAAGTGAATCAGCTATACGTATACATATATCCCCTCTTTTTTTTTGTATCTCCTTCTCATTTAGGTCACCAAAGAGCATTTACTCTTATAGAGTACTCCCTCCTTCCTTCCCCTTTCTTTGTTGTGAAAGCTTTTTGATAACAATGTTTTTAAAAATGGAGAAAGCATACTAAATATTAGTAGTGCCTATAATTTTTAGTGTTTGCTTTTTAAAAGAGAACAATCATATTCTAAATATTCACCAGCAAAATTATTTCCTCTTGCAAATATAATAGGGGCTAAATCAATAATTATAAATTAATTTACTGGTTTTCTACTCTCTGTAAGCTCCCCAAAGAAGGCAATATGGCTCTTGGTAAATATGGAAGATATTTATGTACATTTCCTTTTAGTAAAATGAAAAGGGAGTATTTAATTATGGTTACAAGTCAATGTTTCCAAATTATAGCCTTATAGGTGAACTCTTTTGAAGTATTAATATATTAAAAGTAAAACTGATCCCAACATATGTCATTTAAAGATTTATGAAGATCAACCCATATATAATATAATAGATCCCAATATGTGTAATTTAAATGAATTTTCTTCCAGCCTCTGTTATTAGTCAGCAAATATTTTACAAAAATTTACATGTATAATCTCATATAATTCTTAAAATAATTCTATCTGGTTGCTGCAATTTTAAAATATATTTTAGAGATGAGAAAACTGAGACTCAGGTTTGGAAATTTAAATAGCTCATATAAGTGACAGAGTAAAATTTGACTCAGACCCCCCACTAGACATTACAGTTTTAACTACTATGCTATAATACTTACCAAAGACTTGGAGAAGCACCTGTTTTTCATCTTCTCCTGCCTTGTTTGTGGCCCTGCAGACATACGGGCCCCCATCACTATTGATTATGTTCCTGACAGTGAGTTCTTTATTGCTTCCTTTCAGTATGTACTTTTCATTTTCTTCAATAAACTTGCCATTCCTAAAGAAGAAAACAGAGGTTCATCTTCATAAATCTGACTTCATAACTCAAGAGCAGATCATACTAAAATTTTTTACCTGTAATTGTCAATATTTCATGGCTACTGTCATTGACAGATAAAGCTATATTCCAGTCAAACATATACTTTTACTAGCTCAATAGAATTTAATACACAAATATTAAAATTATACTTTAAAGTTGTTTTGACTTTAGAGACAAGAATAACGTTTGAGCCGTGTTGAAACTCATCTTAGGCAAAAAACACTTTTATTCAATTTTCACTTTGATTATTAGCAAAAAAAAAAAGTTTTATTTGCTGACTTTAATTCCAAACACACATTTCATGTTGGTGAGGCAACACATATTTATGAAATGTAATTCTTTACTAGGTTCCAGGGACACGTTTAAAATAATTTCTATGGAAACACCCTTCAAAGACAAAGTAAATGCAATTTAAATAAATAATGAATTTATATTGCACATAGGTACTGCCAATAAAAGGGTAAGAGGAAAGAATTACATGAAAACAGTTATAGAAATTATGCTGCGTATAACAATTTAATTCATTAGTGAGGAGAAGAAATTTTTCTCAGATATAAGTATTTTTAAGTAGTTTCCAAGGTCTTTCTGGACTGAAATAGTGTTCATTTTTTTTCAATTCTAGTTTTGTTGTTCATTAAAACAACATCTTTCAAACTTGTTTTACAACAACTTACAGTAAAAATAAATATTTTACATGCATTTAAATCTGAAATCTTAATACGTGTGAAGTCTTATATTGTACATTCTTTTCCAGGCAAATTTATTTTCCTCATCTCCACTTCCTCCTTCTCCTTTTCTTTCTCCTTTTTTACTTGCCAACATGGTATTTTGGACAATTAATTGATTTTAAGACCCACTAATGTAAAAATTTAACATCTACCTTTAGGTGTGGGGGGATTTACTTGTCCATACAAGTGTAAATTAAAAAAGAAGAATATCTAAAAGGATTATTAAAAATCTTACCTAGAATGAAACAGAATATTTTTCTGATACTCTAAATGATCTTTGCAGTGAATTCTAGTTCTGCTTTCTAGAAAGTACTGCCACATATCTTAACACAGTCCTTGTCTTTCTATGACTCAATAACATCTATTTTTCCAGTTTTTATTGACATGTGTTAACACAACATGAAATGTGCAAAAATTCATGAGTGGTGAAAAATTAGGCCTTACTAAATACTAGTGACAAAAGTATATAGTGCTCTGTACTTTTCTGGGGTTTTTTTTCATATTTTTACTAATCAAATATTTAGAAGTATAAATAATGACAAGATTTCAGAATTTTTGCCTAGAATTTTAGGTATGGATAAGGCTTTCACCACAATTAGTGATATAATATATTTCTTAATCTAGTAAATAAAAAAGTATTCATTTGTCTCATTATCATCATCATCGTCATCATCGACTAGAAGTTTCAGCAATTTGTGGCTTAGGAAACACTTTCCCTATATTATTAACCTGGTTAAATACAATTAGCTCACAGATGTGCATTTTCCCTCTCCACCCTCATTCACAGATCAGAGAACTAAATTTTAAGTATGATTTCCCCACCTGTCAATTCACAGATGAAGAGACTTAGGTTTAGTTTGTAATATAAGCAGCAGGTTAACTAAGTTCTAGTGTTCTTTATGATAAAGAGATTATTTCTGTACTTCATGTGAAATACTGTGCTAAAGGTTTGAAGTATAGCAAATGAGTGAGACAGGGCCACCTATCACGAAGAATTCATAGTCTGATTGATAGTAATAGAGGGTAATATAGATCCCATTAATACATTTATTCATAACTTTGTGTGTGTGTGTTGGGAGGGGTGGGGTAGGGGATCTATTATAATAAAAGAGAATGGAAAAGATGATGGCTGGAATACTCTGGGAATTTTTGTGGGAAAAAAAATCCATGATCTGAGCTTTGAAGTGGATAGATAGGTCTTGAAGAATTTAAAGGAAGTCAGGTTGTAAAGATTATGTTCCCTTAAAGAGTTCAATTTAAAAACATCATTAAAGAATAATAACTCAGGTAATAGGTCTTAATACTTCTCTCTCAACAAACCCATTATATAGAAAGTACTCATTGTTATTCATAGTACATTTCTGTGGAATGTCAATGTCTGAAAAAGACTCCCAAAGGATTCTGATGAAATTCTATGGGGCCATCCTTTGAAATTCTAACCACTTCTCTAAATGCCGCTTTTCCAGGCAAAAGAAAGTAAGGGTTAGGATTAGAGGATTGATGGAAATGATAAAAAAGGGAGAACAATTCCACTCTTGACCATAGTGGAGTAACAAAACCATATTTACTCTCTCATTTTAAACAACACAAACACTGGACACAGAGATTAAATAACAGTTTTCAACTACTGGTCAACAGGTAGCACATGACAGTGACCTCTGAGGACCACCATAGCTTACTACCTGAAGGCAGTTTCCAGACTGCCCCTTAGAGAGGAAGAACCCATACAGAGTCAGGCAGCGTATCTGAATTGGAAGACAGAATTCTCAGTTGATACAAGTTAAAGTGGCTAGAATTTGCAGGTAAGAAAATGTGAGAAGAAGGCACAAGAAGGAGAACTACAGAGATCTGCAGAGGTTTCCAACCAATCTTTAACTGAGTACTAATCAGTGAGTGTACTCCAGTAAGGTTTTCCAAGAGTAAGGAAAGGACCATTGGAAAAGATAAAGCACAACAATCCCAGGAGCTCACAAAAGACCAGGAATAATTTGCATCCCTATCATCCAGAGTAGAAAGACCTCCTAAAACACAAATTTAAACACATTAAATTGCCTCCTTGCAAGAATACTGCTTCAGTAATGAATCCAAGTTAATCTTAGACTGCAGCTTGTTATGTATCCACCTAAAACAGCCTAAAAGCAACCTCAAGAAGATCGAACTTTCCCCATGTAACTTAACTCCATTCAAAGCTAAAGTAAAAGAACATGAAAATATCCAACACCTCAAAACATAAAACTCTCCATGTCTGAAACCCAGTAAAAAATTGACAGGATAGTAAATAGGTAGGAAAATATGACCTATAAAAAGGGGAAAAAAATTAATCAATAAAAAAGATCCAGAAACGATACAGATGATAGAATTAGTAGACAAGACCATTAAAATAGCTATTAAAATATATTCTATATGTTAAAGGAATTAAAATATGAGCATGGTAAGAGAGAAATGGAAGACAAAAAAAGGCCTCCATCAAACTTATAGACGTAAAAAATAGAATGAAGAAAAATACTCTGCTGGGATTAAAATCAGATTAGACATTACAAGTGAGTTCGTTCCAAGGAACACAAGGTTGTTTTAGCATTTGAAAATCAATGGAATTCACCAATTTAAAGGGCTAACAATAAAAATCCATATGGTATTCTCAATAGAAGTAGAAGAAACATTTGAATGGAAACGAAGAAAGTGATATTAAGAGTTTCTGCTTTTACTCCCACTTTGGTTTTCATGTCACCAAGTGTTCCTGGTTCTCTTTGTGAAAATTTCTTATTTTTCCTCAATGTTTGTTCTTCAACTACCTTCTTTACCGGTTTCACTCATACCTCTTGGAGATATTATCTCTATGCAACGGGTAGTGTCTGGATTTTTCTCTCTGCATTGCTGCCTTAATACTTTTTGGAATTTTTTTCACAAAGATAACATGTCTATATCTATAGATAAATATGTCACAATGAAAACTTCCCTCTGATACCAATTTTACCTCTGTTAAGAACACTATCACATACTCCCATTCTCGCATTATATATTATACATCCAGCAACTAGAATAATTATTATTTTATTCCATACAAACAATGAGGCTAATGCCATATGAAAAAATGGAGGTGCAAAATCATGAATTTAAATTATTCAATTATATTAGCCTCTGAATCTGATTTATTCTAGGCTGTATGATAATTATATTTCCACTTACATATGAGAATTTTAAACAAATGCTAAACTTTAAGAAAATAGTCTAAACTGAAAGTCAGTCTCTCCGGAAAGATAAAATGATGAGGATAAGACTCTAGACCAATATTTGTTCATTGTAATGAATGATCCAGGAGCTTTTCCTCACTGTGATTAGATCTAATATTGACTGTTAAGGATACACACTAGAAACCAGAAGTCTCTGAGATACACGATAATTATCTGGGGTGAATGTGTTAATGCTTGATGTGTAATCCCTTTAAAAATACCAACAGTGTGTCAGAAAGGAATTATTGTCTGCAAAGAACTTCTAAAAACACCTGTCTGAAGAAATATCTTGTTTATTGCTACCTGCTATGTTAAAGGGATAAAGGTTTGAAACTTGAAGATAGTATCAGTAAATGTTCAGAAAGTAATAAAAAATAGTTTTGAATTTCAATTATTCTCCTTAAAATATTTTTTTAAAACCTAATCCTTATTATGGACACTTTTGCCAATTTGAATGTAAATTTCTAATTGTTTTCTTGTGACTATTCTTATAGTATATGATTTATGAAGTATAGAAGTGATTCTATAAATATTTACAGATTTGCTTGAGTAGTAACCTCAATTAATAACTAATACATATTTAAAAGGCTGTCCATTTTTAAACTTTAATTGTCTCCCTTTTAACAGTGTGAGCCACAACCTAAAAGAGTGGAATATTTTGATATCTGTTTGATGTTAATAGAAATCAAATAGCATTTAAAAATTCAAAAAAAATATAAAAGTGAACTGTAAAACAATAGATTTAGAATAGAGAATTTATTCATTTGAACTTTTTGTTACATAACATTAAATTTATTGAAATTTAATTCTACACAACTAGCTTTTTCTGTAATAATATGGTACACAAATAAAATATACAATTATATTTAATAAAATATAATTTTGTACACATACAACAGTGGTGCCACCCATACTAGAATTTCCACTTGTGGGTACTCTCTAGTAGGAACAATAAAATGGCTGAATTTGTCACAGGGCTCCTGGGCCCATTTTGGCCAGAAACATGCTTTTTAGATAGAATGACCAGGGCTATGAGCGCAGCCTTTGACTTGTGTTAAATCATTCTGTTGCTCTCTTTAACAAGTTAATTTAGCCAACTTAACTGAAAACGAAAATCATTTTCAACTGAAATTCAAAAACAATGTTTCCATTCTGGACAAAATGATAAGACTGTAAATATTTTTCCAGAAGCCCGACTATGGACACAAGCCAAAGGGATGTGGGTACATAACCTACCTGTACCAGGAAATGGTGGGCTCAGGAGAGCCAGAGGCTCTGCAGGAAAATGTCATCTCCTCTCCTCTCTCTGCTGTGGCATTAAAGGATTTCTGAGGCATTGTGATTGCTGGCGGCACTGAAAAACAGATGAATGTAGATTAAATAGAGATGAAAAACATTTTACCAACACCACTGGGACTTTTTTACTGTTGTTTTTTTTCTTTTAAAGCTAAGCTTTACAACTTGATAGTTCACTTCTGTACTTATATCAAGAGGACTGACTTGGTTGCATAGTAAAATGACTAAAATCACTGATCTGCTTTCTAATGTACAATAATTAGATAATTCACTGTAATGCTGTTTTACTATTTTTAATCTATTAAACTAGACTAAAAATAAACTAGACATTTTAGCAAATATATATATATATTTACATATACACACACTTTTATGAACTATTTCTTACAGAAAGTCAGACAATACCACCCTGACTTACATCAATACTGAGATCTACTTGGAGCATAAATGGATTTCCTATTTGGGTTCTCATCGGTGTATGTACTTCTATAAGCAAGCATTCACTGCTTCAAGACAGGGCTTTCAAATTAAGTGTCAAACCATAATGTTCTTTCTGATTAACTACACTTAATTTCTTCAAACAACTATAGAACATTTTATGAAGAGAAACTGCTTAATCCATAGAGAGTATGAAATAGATTTTCATGAACAATTCAATTTTAAAATTAAGCTTCCCCAATTTCTAACTAATTACATTGCAAAAACTGTGTATGTTGCACATTTTGAACACGTTGAAACTGTTACTGAAATGCACTGTTTGCAATAAACAAATCAATGACATCCATAACAGAAGCTAAAATTTCA
Organism: Balaenoptera borealis; assembly: GCF_965194805.1. Taxonomy (NCBI): domain Eukaryota; kingdom Metazoa; phylum Chordata; class Mammalia; order Artiodactyla; family Balaenopteridae; genus Balaenoptera; species Balaenoptera borealis. The sequence continues at coordinate 23,455,187 of NC_138862.1, forward strand.
AAGTAAAGCATAAATTTTTATTTAATTTACACTTTTACGATTTTTCAATTGAATATGATGAAATGATATTCCTAAAATTAATTATTTAATATATTTGATTTTACATATCCTAAACAACATGACCAGACAGGCATTTAGAAATGTGATTTTAATTAAATATCTCTACAATAGCACTCAGGTCAACACTGATGTTGCATTATCACAATTGATGGTGGGGATAGGAACTAATATGTATCTTAGTAATTAAGCACAATTAATCAAGTTTCTGCCTTTATGAATTTAGATACAAGGTGCATGACATGACATGCTGGCTGTAAAGTAACATAATAATTACTAGTATTACAATAGGATGGACTTTTCTTTTTTCAGATGTTAACTCTGCATTTTAAGTCATTGAAATTTGACTATAGTATTCTATAGTATTCATGTAGATAGAAACATTTTCAAATGGAGAGCCATATGTTCCAGTTCTTGTCCTGTTACTGTTACTAACCTAAACAAGTTATTTATTCTTTATCATAATTTTCTTATCTATAAAGTGAACCGTATATGCTGGATGATCTCTAAGAATTAACAAATCTTCATCTCTGTGTTTTATGGTATGTTAACTCTGCTAATGACATATGTGTTCTTACTCATAGTGTAGATTAGTAGAAAAATATTAATATTACATGTTTAGATACTTTGACGTACTTTGAAGAGTAATTCTAGAACTATTCTGAAGAAAAATAGCATCAAAATCTGCAGAGGTTTTCACTAGTTCAGATGTCAAGATGTTCAGGCAGTTTGTTAGCTACTGTTTAGACTGTACAGCATTTTTACATATATTACCTTATTGCTTCTGAACTCACTGTTGAGTTGGATTAAATAATTTTAAAAGAGGTAACAATTATACTTCATCTGATTATTTTTTTCTCACAAGACCAGCATCTACTCTATTTTAACTTTTTAAAAATAGTTTTGGCATTTGACTATATCTGAAATGTCCAGTTTTAATAACTTTACCAAGATTTATGTTCTGTACCCGTTAAGTAGTCAATCCTTTGTAAGTTTCTGTTTTCGTATTTTAGCTTCAAGAAACATGGGGATGTGTAGAGAAGTAGCTCCATAACTTACATGGAAGCTTTGGTTCACCTTCAAGTTATAATTCCCCTCACTGGCTGCTTATGCACCAAAGACATCACTAATTTGACATCTTAATCCCCCTTCATCAACAGTGGAATCCAGCTAGTCTACGTGTCTTCTGGGTCTTGCAGTCTTTTTCCCCACCCACTTTCCTTCAAATGTTTTTTGGAAGATAAATAATATGGTATTAACCACGAAATACTTGTATGGTTCTGATTAACAAATACCAATAATTTCTACAAATTTATTCAGGATAAGGATAACAAACTCCACTCTACCATTGTCGGGAAAGCAACTATTTTCTAATTTATTGATTATTCAGATCTGTCCTAAATGTATATCATCAAATATATTCACATGTAGATCCTATAACTGGCAGAGGACTGCTAATCTTAAGACTCAGCCTTTTCATAATTACATTTTCTTGTTTTTACTTTTAAGGCTCCATGACACTTAGACATTCACATAAGAGAGGACTTGGGGAAGATAGCAGAGTAGGAAGTACCAGGCATCTGTCTCCACAACTACACAACAACTGCACTGTCAGAATCTGTCTAATGTAACTATCTTGAAACTGTGGAGTCTATTGAATGCTTGCAACTTCCAGGCAAAGACATGGAAGATAAACTGTGGTTAATACTGGTCAGTTTCAGCTGTTAGTACAGTGGCAGCTACCTAACCCCCTCCCCAACTGAGGCAGGTAGCTGTGCACATGTTCCTAGAGTAGGTTGCACAAAGAAAGCCAGGATAGGCAAAAAGGACTTTGTCATTCAGATATCAAGGATCTGTGCACTGATCACTGACTGATGCTTTTGATCACAGAGGTGCAGATGAAGAGGTAGTGGCCATTGTTGTTATACCTCCCACAGTCGTTGTGAGATCCAGGGGATTTAATGAACTCTCATTCTTTTAGTCCCCACTTTATTCTTCTCTTTTTACCATTTTGGGAGCTAGACATTAAACACTAGGACATTCAAAAACAACTGCATATAATGTACATATTAGAAAGTGACTATGCATGTCCAGGGAAAGGTGTAGGCTTAGAAAATACCTGAGGATACCTTAAATTTACATCTCAGGCTGATCTTTGACATAGAGACAGCCTTCAATAATAATAATAATAACAATAATAATAATAATAATAATAATAATAATAATAACCAGTAACAGTAAACCCTGGGATTGAGAAAGAATCTGATTTCCATAGGAAGCACTTATTATGTTCAAATATCCAGTTTTCAGAAAGAAAAAATCACAAGGCATACAAAGAAATAGGAAAGTATGGCCCATTCAAAAGAAAAATTAAATCAATAGAAACTGTCCCTGAAAAAGATCTGAGGGCAGATATGCTTGATAAAGACTTTCAAACAACTGTCTAAAAGATGCTCAAAGGACTCAAGAAAGAAGTGGAAAAACTCAAGGAAACAATATATGAAGAAAATGGAAATACCTATAAAGATATAGAAAACCTAAAAAAAAGCCAAAGAGAAATTCTGAATCTTAAAATTACAATCACTGAAATGAAAAATTCATTAGAGGGATTCACAAGCAAATCTGAGTAAGCAGAAGAAAGAATCAGTGAATATGAAATAAGGCAATGAAAATTCTTGAATCTGAGAAACAGAAAACCAAAAGATTGAAGAAAAGTGAATACAGCCTAAAAGACCAGTGGGACATAATCACGTAGACCAACAATCACACAGTGGGAGTCCCAGAAAGAAAGTGAGAGAGAAAGGGACAGAGTGAATATTTGAAGAAATAATGGCTGAAAAGTTTAGCTATGAATATAAACATCCAAGAAGCTCAACAAAATACAACTAAGATGAATTCAAAGAGGACCAGGCCAAGACACATTATAATGAAATTTTCAAAAGGCAAAGGCAAAGAGAAAACCTTGGAAAGCAGCAAGAGAAGAGTGACTCATCACATACAAGGGATCCTCAGTAATTATCGGCAGATTTTGCATCAAAAACTTTGGAGGACAGATGGCAGTGGGTGGATATATTCAAAGTGTTACAGGAAAAAAACCCCAAAACTGTCAACCAAGAAACCTATATCCCTGAAAACTGTCTTTCAACAGTGAGGGAGAAATTAATGCATTTCAGATAAGTAAAAGCTGGAGGAGTTTGTTACCACTAGACCTGCCCCGCAAGAAATGCTCAAGGGAGTCCTACAAGATGAAATAAAAGGACACGAGAGAGTAATTCAAAGCCATATAAAGAAATAAAGAGCTCAATAAAGGTAAATACATGGGCAATAAAAAAGCTAGTACTACTGTAACAACAGTTTGTAACTGAACTTTTTTTCTACATGATTTGAGACTAATATATATTAAAAAAAAATTAGTATGATTTTAACTATGTCTTATAATTCCAGATTTTGTTTTCTACATAATTTAAGAGACTAATGCAATTTAAAGAATTGTCAGTTCATGTTTTGAGACATAAAATGAAAAAAGATATAATTTTGTGATATCAACAACTAAAAGGAATGGAGTTAAGCTTTAAAGGAGCAGAGTTTTTTATATTTATTTAAGTTAAGTTAGTATAAATTTAAATTAGAGTGTTATAACTTTAGGACATTAAATGCAATACCACCAATAACCACAAAGAAAATAAGTATAGAATATATACAAAAAGAAATGAGAAAAGAATTTTAAAGTTTCACTACAAAAAATTGACTAAACAAAAAGAAGACAGTAACGTAGGAAATGAGAGACAAAGAAATCTATAAGACATTTAGAAAACAAACAGCCAAATGACAGAAGTAAGTCCTTCCTTATCAATAATTACTTTACATGGAAATAGATTAAACTTTTCAATAAACAGAGATTGGCACAATGGCTAAAAACACATCATAAAATTATGTCCTATCTATAAGAGATTCACTGTCAATAACGAAGACACAAATAGATTGAAAGTGAAAAGATAAAGATATAATAACCAAAAAAGAGAAGGGGTGACTATATGAATAGACAAAATAGACTTTAAATCAAAAAGTTTACAAGAGGAGAAAAACATTGTATATTAACAAATGTTCCAATATAGCAAGAAAATATAACAATTGTAAATATTTATGCTCCTAATAGTAGACCGTCAAAATACATGAAGCAAAAACTGACATAATTGAAGGAAGAAATAGTCCTACAATAATAGTTGGAGACTTCAACAATACAGTCTCGATAATGCATTGAATGACCAGACAGAAGATAAGTAAGGAAATAGAGGACTTATAAACACAATACACAACTAGTTCTCACATATATACAGAATACTCTATCCAAAAAAGAGAGTAAACACATTTTCTCAAGAGCATGTAGGACATTTCTCAGGATAGCCCATATGTTATGTCAAAAATTAATCTTAACGTAAAGAACTAGAATAAAAGAATAAACACAACCCAAGCTAGCAGAAGAAAATTAATAATAAATATTAGAAGAAAATTTTTTTAAATCGAGAATAGAAAATAATAGACAAAATTAATGAAACCGTAAGTTGGTTTATTAAAAAGATCAACCGAATTGACAAAACTTTAGCTAGATGGACTAAGATTTAAAAAGATAAAACTCAAATTATTAAAATCAGAAACGAAACAACATTAACAATTCCAAAGGAATAAAAAAGGATTATAAGAGGACACTATACAAAAATTAACTCAAAAAGAATCAGACCTACAAACTATAAAACCCTTAGGAAAAAATATAAGGCAAAAGCTTCATGACACCGGATTTGGCAATGTTTTCTTCAATATGATAACAAAGGTGTAGGCAACAACAAAAAAATAGAGTAAAAAGGCAACATGCAGAATGGGGGAAATATTTAAAAATTGTATATCTGATAAGGGATTAACATCCAGAATAGATAATGAACTCCTAAAACTCAGCAACAAAAAAAATACATAACCCAATTCAAAAATGAGCAAGAGGACTTAAATAGACATTTATCCAAAGCAGATGCACAAATGGCAGATAAGCACATGAAAAGATCCTCAACAGCACCCTTAGGGAACTGCAAGTCAAAGCTACAGTGAAATACCACCTCATATCTAATAGGAAGGCTACTATTTAAAAAATAAAGTACAATAGCAAGCGTTAGTGAGGATGTGGAGAAATTGGAACTTTTTGCATTATTGGTAAAATGGAAAATGGAAAACAGTATGGTGGTTCCTCAAAAAATTAAAAATACAACTGCCATGTGATCCAGCCATTTCACTTATGGGTATATACTCAAAAGGATTTTGAGCAAGGCCTCAAAGAGATATTTGCTCATCCATGTTCATGGCAGCATTATTCATAATATTTAAAAAGTGGAAGCAATACAAATGTCCATAGATTAATAAATGGATAAGCATTATCTTGTATATGCATAAAATGGAATATTATCCATCCTTGAAAAAGAAAATTCTAGCTACTTGTTGTAGTATATCTACAACATGAATGAACCTTGAGGACATTATGCTAAGTGAAATAAATTGGTCACATAAAGACAAATACTCTATGATTCCACTTATTGTGCACTTAGAGTAGTCAAAAACACAGATACAGGAAGTGGAATGGTGGTTGCTAGAGGCTGGATGGAGAGGTGAATGGGAGTTACTGTTAAATGAGTATACAGTTTCAGTTTTGCAAGATGAAAAGAGTTATGAGGATGGATGGTAGTGACTGGTGCACAACCTTACGAGTGTATATAATACCACCTAACTGTACATTTAAAAAATGGTTAAACTGGTTGATTTTATGTTATGTATATTTTACCACAAAATTGAAGCAATGTAAAAGGAAAGTAACATAAGATATCTCAGGCCCTGGTCAAGAGACTAGATGGACCAGGTTAACACCAAAGTACCTTGTACCTTTAACATTCGATAGCGTTATTCTCAGTGTATATGGAAAATAATTTAGTTTCTTTCCTCAGGTCTTTCCATGCCTTCATCAGCACATGGTTCTTTCCATTGCATATAAACACTAAAGAGAGGTAAAAGTGAAACAACTAGGAAACCACATTTGCAAAGCTGATTCATATTACTCAAGGATGCTAGAAAATTGCAATTTTTTCAGTTTAATTCTAAGACTCCTCCTTTGATAAGAAAGCAAGTACCTTCATTTTGCAACTTACCTCTTCAGCAATTTTTCATATACCAATTGCTTATAATACCACGTAGTAAAAAAGAATGGTGTTTTAATATGACATAGGCACTCCTTATGCAGTAAGATTTAAATTACGTAAAATGCATTTCCATCATGATTTTGATGTTGTTACTTTCCAATGGTCATACCAGGCATCAATGATGTCAAATATTCATGTTTTTTAACTTTATTTGTTTTATTTTTGTTTGTTTTGCTCTTCACTACTGCCTCATAGACTATTATACCACCTATCCTTCCTTAATTTTCATTAATACTGGTTCTGGTTACTTGCATTAATCTTCCATTTCATATTTATGAAGTTGGTCAAATTAAAGTGCTATTTAATAGAACTAAGTTTTTTTGGAACTCGAAACACATACAAAATATCAAGTGATTAACATAAAAAAGCTAACTAATTATAAAATTTCATTGTGAAAGAAAATCTAGCTCATTGATCAAATGTATATAGTTCTTTTCATATAAATGTAGTCAGTGGTTTCCAATCTTGAGTGTCAGCATACTTAGTATTACTGCCTTGCTACAGAATCAAGCAATATTTTTAATGTACTTGATTTAGAATTAATAACTAATTGGCAGGTGTTTTCCACATATTTGTTCCTAATTTGTGAATACAGTAAATCAGTAACATAATTAAAATTATCTGATGAGCACTGAGTTTTAAAATCAAACCTATCTGAGGAAAGCAGTAAGAGTTCTATTTGATACCATCATATTAAGAGATAGTGAGGATCAAATTGGCCTATTATGTTGCTTTAAAAAAATTTCAAGGGAAAAGTTTCCATTGCCATCTTAAATTCCATTCTTGGTGAACCATAATATGAAAGCCTGAGAAACGGTGGCAAATAAATATTACCTTCAGTGAACAAGTACAAAAGACTGAGAAAATGTTAACTGAAGATTTGGTACATTATCATCATTATGCTTTTCTGTATTTTCAAGTTTTTGCCAAATAAATCTGATTTTTATATTCTTTTAATTTGACTTTTAAAATAGATCATATTCACGGGTTCAAAAATACAATAAAATAAAAAGATACATGCAGAATTCTTGACCTAAACCCTTTCCTCATTAACCACTTTATTACTTATATTTCTTTAAGCAAGTATTAACACACATTTTTGTTTCCTTTTTCCTTTTACAAACTATACCCTTTTCTGTACCATGTTTTTATTCTCAAGTTAATGATACATGTAAAGGATATATTCATGTCACTACATAAAGAATTTCTTCACACTTGTTCAAATTGCACAGTCTTCTACCCTGTGGATGAACTATTGGTCACCTGTATGTATGACCAAAGAGCTACCTATTACAATCTTTATCTTCTGCAATCAATGCTGCAACTAATTATCCCAAAGTAAAATTGATTTGTCAAAAGGTAAGTGAATATATAATTTTGACTAAAGACTAAATTAGATGTTCCAAATTACCCTTGGTGGTAATTATGCAATATTCTATTTCAACAATGGATTATTTTTATAACCAAAAAATATAAATGAGGAAATAAGAAAATAAAACAATAAAAACTGAAATTAATAATTTTCATATAATTTAAGAAAGCTAATTTATAGCTGAATGTCTACAAACTATATAACCCCCAAATAAAATCTTATTAGGGAAAAGTCACGTGAAAAATTACAGTTGAAAGCATGGAAAACATTACTTTCATTTTCTTTTGTTTCCACTGTAAGAGGTAATAATTAAATAAAAGGCCAAAATTAATATGGAAAATCCATCAGCTCAAAACAAATCCGAAGATTTTAGACATCTTGATGAAAAATTTTACCATTAAAGTTGGCCATTTTTGTCCTTTTTTAGTGTACATTTTATGATTAACAATATTTTATAGGAGAGGTCCTCAAAGGATGTTTCAAGGACACCTGAGGTCCCCAACACCCAGTTAGAGAATCTACAAGGCCCGCTCTCTTCCAACCATGTGTCTATGTGATGATAGATTTTCTCCTGCAAATGTAAGTTATTTGATTATGCTAATGGAGGAAAAGTTCAATAATCTCTTTATCTAAAAGATTCCTTTGCTCACATTCAAAGATATGCCACAAAAGTTTGCAGCTGGAAATATGAGAATCCACCTGTCTTCTGTTCAGGCACACATTAGAGAATCTCACAAAAATGTGAAAAACAAAAAGCCACTCTTTCACTATTTTTCAAAATGTAGTTATTTTTCATAAATACATTATTTAGATTAGCATGATTATCATTTTGACAAATAATAAATTAACTTTTTAAAATTTAAATGAATTAAATATTTTTAAAAGTCTCAGTTTCCATGTACAATATAATATGATATATATCTATATATGTAAAAATAGAAATGATCCACATAAACAAAACTTTTGGGGATTGTCAATAATTTTACAAGTGTAAAAGAGTTCTTAAGACAAAAAGTTTTGTGATCATCTGAGGAACAAAATGAAGTGGAACACAATTTAGTAATTTAAATTAGCATTTAAAGAGAAGTCATATAAAACTGCCAAGAAAAAATAAATTTAAAATAAAAGCCATAGTATATGTTTAAGATTAATCTAAATGGATAAAGTTTCAGAACATATTCCTAGAGAATTAATAATGATCACGTTTGAGAAATTCTGGAGAAAAAGTATCTGTTGGGAAGTGTGAGTTCAAGGATTTCATGACTGATCAAGAAAAAAGACACAACAAGGTGGCAGCAGTACACAATGGGCTTTATTTGGGTGGCACTTGGACAGGTTGCATGAGAAGATAAGTTATTCACAGCAGGAGACCTTCCAGAGACTTTGTGTGTGTGTGTGTGTGTGTGTGTGTGTGTGTGTGTGTGTGTGTGTGTTTAGGGACACCACCCGTAAGGGGAGGAGAGCAAGGAAATTCCTCAGAGAAAGGGGAACTTGAGTAGTGAGCTTATGTGTCTATGTGATGTCACTCATCAGCATAGCATGGTGTCTTTCAGTTGGAGAGCTCCAGAGGGCAGCAGTAACTTGGGATCCTGCATAGGTCCAGAGTTAGTCTTATCTGTGGCTAGCAGAAGGTGGGTGCAGTTTTGAAGGGTGTGCAAAGCAAACTGATTCTAAATGGTTAAAATACGCTTATTTGGGGCTATATTTAAAACCACTGGATTTTAAATATAAAATACACAAAATTTTGAATTTGGTGCTAGTGAGGTTTTTGAGCTAATGGCCCCAGCCTGCTCTGAAGAAGAAAACAACATTAGCACCAATATACAGGATCCTTCTTTGGCTCATTTACGTAACAGGAATGAAAGTAATGTTGAATGAGGGTGGAGATGTTGGAGAGAAAGGGTTATCTTTCTATTGAAAACTTGTCAGTTTACTATAATATCTGAGCAGATACCAGAAGAAATCATCAAATGATTATATAGCTCATAATTTGGGGAAGTTACTATTACATTTTTTAAAAGACCTACATAATTATGTTTTGTAAGCTCAACATAATTTTCATCTGTGATAGCAGAAAGGAACAAGAGTGGAAGCCTCTTTTATTTTTTCCCCTATAAGTCTTTTAATTTTGCCTCAACTAATTTAGAAATATTTGATCTTAAATATACTACTGTCAAAAGTCAATAAATAGCCTGAGCTTATTCCTAAAATGTGAGCTAGATATTCTGAGTAACACTGGAGTGATATAGAGTAGCAATAAAACTGAGCTGCTGTACACCATTCCAGTTAATGTCTTTAATAATTCTTTAGAGTTAAGAAATGAGGAAAAAACCCTGATCTCATACATGTCAATAATATTAAAAATAATATTACAGAGTTACAATTCTGGGTAAATTGGAGAAACTCTTCTACATTTGTCTCTATCACTCAATTTGTCTGTAACACTTAGACAAAATGCATGGATAATCTGTTTGAGGATTCTGAAATATAAATGGTAGCAGGTATATTGCTAATAGAAAAATATCAGAATTTCAAATACTAGGAGACAATCTATCAGAGAGCCATTTTTTTTTCTTCAGAATCCCTGGACTGAACTGAAGGCAGTCCAAAACCCAGAAGTGGGAATCAGCATGGCCTGAGAGAGGTCCAAGAGAAGCCTTCTAGTTCAGGTTCAACGAGCAGGAAAGAAGTCTCCTGGTAGTGACAATGGCAGCAGGGAGGGAGCTTGTAAGTGTCTGTCTGAGACAGGGCAATCTTCCTCTTTAATCAGAAGAGTTATGGTCCCAAGATGGCAAAGCAAACATACCTACTGCTTTTATCTTTCTCTTTCCTCTGGCTAACTGACTCTGAATGAGGGCACATTGGTGGTAGAGAGGGGATAAATAAACCCCAGTTTTCTGATTATAGGACTGAAAAATGAAGACTCAAGGGATAGGTAAGTATGTGAGAGATAAAAGAGTAGGAAGAGCTCGGAAAAGGAACCACATCAAGTTATTTATGAAATCTTGAGCTCAGCCTTGAGCTATGAATGTGTGGATGTAATCTTAAACAGCACAAAGACGTTGAGAACTGAACTAAGAGACATCCTACCCCACAGGTCCTGGAATGGCCATTGGTTCATATGTGAGACCGATCTGAAAATCAGTGCAAAAGTTTTGAAAATGAAACTGATTTTGAATCCACAAACCACAGAAGGCTGGTCACAGTAAGTGGTTTGAATTTAAATAAATTGATTGCCTGCGAAAATAAAAATATCAACATTCTCCAAAGAACTGAAATAAAACCCAGAATCTCATAATATTCAAAATCCAGGATATAATCTAAAAAATGTTGGCCTATGAAGAACTAGGAAAATCTTATGTTAGTGTTAAATGCCAGTGACATACTGAAACGTGCTTTATTATCTAAAAACTACTTTAAAGCAACTATTTTAAACATTTTCCAAAGAGTAAGGGTGAACTACCTCAGAATAAATGGAAAGACAGTTCCTGTAAAGACATACAGTATAATAAAAATAAATGAATAAATATTAGAACTAAATTTATAGTAACAAAGATATTCATGGGTGTGCTAAATGGATATGACAGAGGAAAGAGTTTCTGAACTTAACGAATTACCAATAAAAATTGTCCAATCTTCAAAACAGAAGGAGAAAATATTAAAGAAGAAGAAAAAAAAAAAGACACAGAGCCTCAGGAACCTGTGAGACAACACCAAAATGTCATCAAATCTAAGAAGGAAAGGAGAAATAAACATCATAGAAAATGTATGCATCTACATTTGTATAAGTATACCTATGTATATGTATCTATAGAACTAATGTCTGAAAACTTCCCAAATTGGCAAATGATTTTGAAAACACAGATTCAAAACCAGCTGTAGTCTTGAAACCCAAAGAGATAAGCCCAAAGACGTTCATGCTGCAGGCATGTCACAATCAAACTGCTAAAAACTAAAGATATACAAACACAAAAGTGTGTTATTTATAGTACAACAATAATTCAAATAACTGTGGATTTCTTATCAGAAACAAATGGAGGTCAAAAGAAGGTGAAACGATATTTTTAAAGTGTCAAAAAAGACAGATCTGTCAAAATAAAGTTCTGTGTTCAGCAAAGATATCTTTCACAAATGAAGGTAAAGACATCATTGTTCTCAGATAAAGGATGAGTAATACAATGTCTGCCAGTAAACCTGATCCGAAACAATTGCTAAAGGGATCTCTTCAGACAAAAGAGAAATTCATACAAAGAGAAATTCTATCAGAGGAAACATCAGACTTCAGGGATGAAGAAAGAGCAGGAGAAATGTTAAATATCTAGGTAAATATAATAGACTGTTCTCCCCTTGAGTTCTTTAAAATACAGTTAATGATTGAAATAAAAATGCTTAACATTGCCTACAAGGTTTTCACTAAATTCGGATGTAATATAGAAGACTACTAAGACATAAAGAAGAGAGGAGTATAAGGATCTATATGGTGCTACAATTTTTACAATCCAATTATAGTGGTAAAATATTGGCTCTAAGTTAGAGGCACATCATATTCACAATAGCAGGCACAATCATAAAAAAACAGAAAAATGTATAGACAGAAACATAATAGATAAAATAAAATAGAACACTAAAAATATTCACAAAACCCAGGAGAAGGCAGAGAAGGGGAAATAGAAGGACAGAAAGCAGAAAGAATAAACTGAAAACAAATCAAAACAAAAATTGCAGATCTAAGAGAAATGTAAATGGTCTAATCTCAGGAATTAAAAAATATATACTATCAGAATGAGTAAAGTAATTAAATCAACTGTATGTTCTCTATAATGAAGCTACTTAAAATATAATAATATAGGTAGATTAAAAGTAAAAGAATGGACAAATATATATTGTTCAAACACCAATCCAAAGAAAGTTGGAGTAGCTATGTTAATATCAAACAAAGTAGATTTCAGAGCAAATAAAATTACATGATATAAAGGGGAATACTTCATAATGATAAAAGAGCCAATTTTCCAAAGGAAGAAAAATGACAATCTTTACATGTGCATTCATCTCACAAAAAAGCTGTGAAGTATATGAAGCAAAAACTGACAGAATGGAAACAAGAATTAGATGAATTCACAATCACTCTTTGTGACTTCCAATCTAAGAAACTAGAAAAAGAAGAGCACAATAAACCCGTATCAAACAGAAGGAAAAAAGAATACTACAAATAAGAACAGATATCAGTAAAATAAAAAACAGAAAACAAACAAGGGAGAATTCAAAGAAACCAATGAAGATTCTTTCAAAGATCAATACAATTAATAAACCTCTAGCAAGACTCACCAGGATAAAAGGAGAGATAACACAGATTGCTAATATCAGGAATTGAAGGTATTTCACTACAGATGCAACAACATACAGTAAAAGAATTTTAAAAAAGAAATAATACAGACAAGTCTATGTACACAAATTCAACAATGCTGAAGAAATGTAACGTTTCCTTGAAAATCACAAACTAGTGAAACTAACTCAAGATGAAACAGGTAACTCAACTAGTTCTGTAACCACTGAAAGAATGTAATATGTGGTTAAAATCCTTCCAAAAAAAAAAATCTATAGAAGCAGATTGTTTATCCTCTGAACTTTACCAAAAAGTTAAAGAAATAATACAATCTCTACACAATCTCTTTAAAAAAACATGAGGGGGGAATATTTCTTGACTCATTTTATGAGGTCAGCATTATAAGGATAACTTAACCAAAGATAGTACAGGAAAAGAAAACTACACAAACCAATATCACTCATTTAGGTAAGCACAAATATATTCAATGAAATTTTAGAAAATAAAATTCTGCAATACACATACAAAAAAATACATCACCATCAATTGGGGTTTATTCTGTGAATTGTAAAACTGGCACGATACTGAAAAATCAATTAATATAATTCAATTTATTAACAGTTTAAAGAAGAAAAATTATTCAGTAATGTGAATTGATGCTGAAAAAGAATTTGACAAAATTCAACATCCATTCAAGATAAAAACCCTTCACAAGCCATGAACGGAAAAGACTTCTTTATCCTGATAAAAGACATCTTGCCAAAAATGTCCAGCTAACAGGCAACATTCAGGTAAAAGAATGAATACTTTTTTTCTAAAATTGGGAACAAGTAAGGAAGTCTTCACTCAACCCTCCTATTTAACATCATACTGGAAGGCAAATGCAGTCCTAAGTAAGAAATAAAAATAAAAAGCATACAATTGGAAAAGAATAAATAACTTTAATACAATTTGCAGATACACTATTGTTTTCATTGAAAGTCCAAGAATCTACAAAAATATTCCTAGAACTAAAATATGTACGCAATACAGTCACAGAATATAAGAAAAATACACAAAAAAAATCATATTTCAATATACATACTTGCAAGAAACAACTGAAACCAATTTTTTTAAAAAACATATCCATACTTCCAAAAATATAATGCTTAGAAACTAATCAAACAAAACTCATGTATGGGATCTGAATGCTGAAAACTACAAAAAGTCAAATGAAGCAAAAAGACAAAATACATTAATAAATGGAGAGACATACCTTGTTCATGCATTTGTAGAATCAACAAAAAAAGTATAAAATTTTCCAAAACTGATATCGACTCTATAGAATTCTAATTAAAATCTCAGCAGTATATTGTTTCATAGACAGACATGTTCTAAAGTTTAAATGGAAGGCAAAGAAACTAGATTTTGCAAAACGTTTTTGTAGAAGAAGAGCAAAGTCATACAAATCATACTACTTGATTTTAAGGTATATGTAAACTTATGGTAATTAGGGCAGTAAGATAATGGTACAGGGATAGACACATAGATTAGTGGAATGGAATAGTCCAGAAATAGATGCCTATAATCCAACTATGTTTTAAAAGTTTTATTTTACAAAGTGCAAAGGCAATTCAATGGAGAAAGAATAGTCTTCTAACAATGGCTTTTAAACAATTGGATATCCATACGCAAATAGGTGAATTGAAGCACAAAACTCACTTCTTATATAAAAATGAGCCCCAATCATATATTAACACATATATGTGGAATCTAGAAAAATAGTACATGAAAAATCTGAAAGAGAAATTATGGAAACACTCCCATTTACCATTGCAACAAAAAGAATAAAATACCTAGGAATAAACCTACCTAGGGAGACAAAAGACCTGTATGCAGAAAACTATAAGACACTGATGAAAGAAATTAAAGATGATACCAACAGATGGAGAGATATACCATGTTCTTGGATTGGAAGAATCAACATTGTGAAAATGAGTATACTACCCAAAGCAATCTACAGATTCAATGCAATCCCTATCAAATTACCAATGGCATTTTTTACGGAGCTAGAACAAATCATCTTAAAATTTGTATGGAGACACAAAAGACCCCGAATAGCCAAAGCAGTCTTGAGGCAAAAAAATGGAGCTGGAGGAATCAGACTCCCTGACTTCAGACTATACTACAAAGCTACAGTAATCAAGACAATATGGTACTAGCACAAAAACAGAAACATAGATCAATGGAACAAGATAGAAAGTCCAGAGATTAACCCACACACCTATGGTCAACTAATCTATGACAAAGGAGGCAAAGATATACAATGGAGAAAAGACAGTCTCTTCAATAAGTGGTGCTGGGAAAACTGGACAGCTACATGTAAAAGAATGAAATTAGAATACTCCCTAACACCATACACAAAAATAAACTCAAAATGGATTAAAGACCTAAATATAAGACTGGACACTATAAAACTCTTAGAGGAAAACATAGGAAGAACACTCTTTGACATAAATCACAGCAAGATCTTTTTTGATCCACCTCCTAGAGTAATGGAAATAAAAACAAAAATAAACAAATGGGACCTAATGAAACTTCAAAGCTTTTGCACAGCAAAGGAAACCATAAACAAGACGAAAAGACAACCCTCAGAATGGGAGAAAATATTTGCAAACGAATCAACGGACAAAGGATTAATCTCCAAAATATATAAACAGCTCATTCAGCTCAATATTAAAGAAACAAACACCCCAATCCAAAAATGGGCAGAAGACCTAAATAGACATTTCTCCAAAGAAGACATACAGATGGCCACGAAGCACATGAAAAGATGCTCAACATCACTAATTATTAGAGAAATGCAAATCAAAACTACAATGAAGTATCACCTCACTCCTGTTAGAATGAGCATCATCAGAAAATCTACAAACAACAAATGCTGGAGAAGGTGTGGAGAAAAGGGAACCCTCTTGCACTGTTGGTGGCAATGTAAATTGATACAGCCACTATGGAGAACAATATGGAGGTTCCGTAAAAAACTAAAAATAGAATTACCATATGACCCAGCAATCCCACTACTGGGCATATACCCAGAGCAAACCGTAATTCAAAAAGACACATGCACCCGAATGTTCATTGCAGCACTATTTACAATAGCCAGGTCATGGAAGCAACCTAAATGCCCATCAACAGACGAATGGATAAAGAAGATGTTGTACATATATACAATGGAATATTACTCAGCCATAAAAAGGAACGAAATTGAGTCATTTGTTGAGAAGTGGATGGATCTAGAGACTGTCATACAGAGTGAAGTAAGTCAGAAAGAGAAAAACAAATATCGTATATTAATGCATGTATGTGGAACCTAGAAAAATGGTACAGATGAGCCGGTTTGCAGGGCAGAAGTTGAGACACAGATGTAGAGAATGGACATATGGACACCAAGGGGGGAAAACTGCGGTGGGGTGGGGATGGTGGTGTGCTGAATTGGGCGATTGGGATTGACATGTATACACTGATGTGTATAAAATTGATGCCTAATAAGAACCTGCAGTATAAACAAACAAACAAACAAAACAACTAATACTAAACTTTCATTGGGTTATTTGTATGGAAATATGTTAATATAAATGTTTCAGACATTACATGAAATTTCTAAAAATCTTATATGTTCTGGTATAATGTTATAAGTAATAATCCTAGTTATTACTTTAAAATGTATATCTCAGAAATAACTAATGTTCTTGTCAACTGCATTATTATGAACTTTCATCAAATCTTTAACAGTGGTCATTTTTAAGTCTTTTGTCATTTACAGACAGGTCTGGGTGTACTCTGATGCTTTTGCAAATATGTTCCTATAAAAGGCTTTCATCTTCAAGAAATTCATGGAAAAGACTCTGACAAGTACAGGTTTCTGGTAACTGACTGTACTGCTGAACTGAATGAATAAACATTTTCAGAACTCTAATGAAAAACTGATGAGCTCATAAAAGTGCTAACAAAAGATCAAGATGAAAAAAAAAAATTAATTACATGGGACTGAGTGAACTGATGAGGATGAGTATAATTTTTGTGACTTTCTGTCTGAATTAAAAAAAAAAAAAAATCCCACAAGGACTCAGAGGCAAAGAATATACAAATCAATTTTCACTGCAAAGTAAAGGAGCTGTTACAGTGGAGGATTACTGGACTGAATGTCAATATTATGACATAGTATGAGTGTGTTTCATGTTTGGTAATTGCAATCATTGTTGCTTTTGTTGTGGTCATCCATGTACAATGCTTGGTGTCAGTCTATTTATCTCTTGTAAAAATAAAATGCAGTGTGTGTGTGTGTGAAAAAAAATAAAATAAAAACTAAGAAAGCAAAAAAAAAAAAGAAAAAAAAAAGAAAAATATTTTTGAAACATTAATGTGTTTGTCATAGCTGAACAAAATGTCAAATGTTTGAATCAGAGAATAAAAACATTTTTAAAACAGCAAAAAAAAAAATACTACAGATGAACCAATTTGCAGGGCAGGAATAGAGACACAGACACAGAGAACGGACATGTGGACACAGGGAGGGGGGAACGGGAGGACAAAGTGGGAGATTGGGATTGACATATATACACTGCCATGTGTACAACAGATAGCTAGTGGGAACCTGCTACATAGCACAGGGAGCTCAGTTCAGTGCTCTGTGGTGACCTAGATGGGTGGGATGGGGGGTGGGGAGAGGTGCCAGAGGGAGGGGATATATGTATACATATAGCTGATTCAGTTCATTGTACAGAAGAAACTAACACAACATTGTAAAGCAACTATACCCCAATTAAAAAAAAAAACAAAAAACGATAATGCATGAGACAAGAGTCCTGCTAAGTTTTCTACAAAGTGGCCCATTATATGCATGTGAGGAAGATAAGAAACTACCACTCTGGAAGACAAAAAAAGCCAAAAGGCTAATCTTAATTATTGAACTGCCCCGTATTGGTCTGAAGTTTTTTTAGAGTGGATCGTGGAGGCAACATTTGAGGGGATTCTCAGTCTCACTGGCTGACTGTGCTTTATTAAAATCACTGAAGCGTAAAAAAATGAACCCCAAATGGATCAAAGACCTAAATTTAAAACATAAAAGTATAAAAAGTTTAGAAGAAACTTGAGAAAAAAGTCTTTGTAGCCTGGGGTTAGGTGTAGATGTCTTAGACATGATACCAAAAGAATGGTTCATAAAAGAAGATTAATAATTGGATTTCAAAATTAAATTTTTTCTTGCTTTCTGAATGACACTAAGAGAAAGGAAAGATAAGCCACAGTGTAGGGAAAAAGAACCTACAAATCACAAATTTGAGCAAGGAATTGTATTCAAATATATAAAATAATCTAAATTCAACAGTAAGAAAATGTGCAAAAGAGGAACAGAGACATCACTAAAGAGGCTGTTTGGAAGGCAAAAATGCATTTATAGAATTTATAAAGGACTCTTGAACTGTAATAGTGAAAAAATCCAATTAGAACATGGGCAGGATATGAAGAGACATTTCACTCAAGAGGATATACAAATGAGAAATAAGCACATGAAAAGATGCAGGAAACATGCAAAGAAGCAGGAAACATGAGACATGATGAGGGAGGAAAAAATAGTCAACCAGAACTGACCCAGAAATGACATAGATGATAGAATTAGACCAAAACATCAAATTATTATAACTGCATTCCATATGTTCAAGAATCTACAGAAAAACTGATCATGTCAAGAGACTTAGAAGATAATTAAAAAATAAATTTGTACATATTAAAACTAGTGTCTGAAATCAAACGTACATGAGATAGGACTAACAGATTAAACATTGCAGAAGAAAAGATTAATGAACTTGAACATATAGCAATAGAAACTATCCCGAAAGTAATACAGAAAGAAAAAAAAAACTAAAAAAAACCCCAAAACACCAAAAACAAAAAACAGAACATCTGGGAACTGTGGAATAAGTTCAAGTGGCCTCAAATATGTGAAATTGGAGTCTCACAGGAGTGTGGGACAAAAAACAGTATATGAAGAACTAATGACCAAAACATTTCCAAATTTGGTAAAAAGTATAACTCAAGTTTGTCAAGAAAACCCAAGTACAAGAATGAAGAAAATTACACCAAGGTATATTGTATCCAAATTGCTTAAAACAAGTTATAAAGAACATTTAAGAATCTGCAAGGACCAAATGGGTGGTACACTTTATGTACAGAGCACAAAATAAGAATGAGAACAAACTTTTCATCTGAAATCACTCAGGTCAAAAATAATGGCTCAGAATTTTTAATTTACTGAAATTTAAAATATTGTTAATTTAGAATTATATAGCCAGCAAACATTCATTTCAAATATGAAGGTGAAATAAACATTTTCTTAGACATTAAGTAGGTGAAGTTAATCATCCTCAGCAGACCTTCACTGTAAAAATGCTAAAGGAAGTCATTCAGGCATTTGGGAACAGACACCAGTTGGAAATCTTGATACACATAAAGAAATAAAGCGCTGTGGAAATGATAACTATGTAGATAGATGTAAAAGCCTTGTTTTATTTATTAATGAAGTCATGTTAAGAGCTAACTGATGATTTAAAGCAGAAAACAACAACAAGAAACATATAGTATGAAGATATGGTAGGCAGAATAAGGGCCCCTCCTCTGCAAAGATGTCAGTGCCCTAAGCTTAGCCATCTATGAATACATTAGGTTACAGGGCAAAGGGACTTTGCAGATATAATTAAGATCCTAGACGTTGAAATGGAAGAGTATCCTGTATTATTCAATCAATAAGCCCTAAAAAAAAGAGAACTCCAGCTGGAAGAAGTCAGGAGATACAGCAGAAGGGAAGTCAGAAATATTCCAGGTCTGAGAAGGATTTAAGGCACTGTTTTTGGCACTACAGGAAGCACCCAGGGGGAGGCCTCTGAAAGCTAAGCACAGCCCCTCCAGGTGATAGACAGCAAGGAAAGAGAACCTCCATCCCACAGTGGAAAGAGGGTGAATTCTGCCAACAACCTAAATGATATTTAGAAGAGCTTCTTCCCCAGAGCCTGCAGCAAGGAACACAATCCTTCCACCACCTTGATTTTATAAAAATTGTAAAACTAATTATAGTATTATTATATTTTTTAACAGCCTGAATAGATCCCAGCTGAGCCTCCTTGGATTTCTGACTTACAGAAACTGGAAAATAATAAAGTTGCATTGCTTCAAGCAACTGAATTTGTAGTAATTTGTTATCACAGAAATAGAAAACTAATACATGATTTGATATAAAAAAATCTGATGACAACAGTACAAGGGCTAGAAGAGGGTATTATTATTCAATATGTGAAATAGTCTCATATCAGTTGAAAAATGACTGTGAAAATCAACTGCTAAAATAACAGAACAATAAACTATAATTAATGAGCCAAAACAGAAAATTAATGATGGATTAAAAATACTCTGAAATCTAAATAAGGCAGAAATAGAAGAAAAAAGGGAACAAAAAACAGATAAGAAAAATAGAAGAAAAATAGCAAGACTTAAATCCAACTAAATCAATAAGATATTTAATATAAATTGTGTAAACATTCCAATACAAAGGCAGGGACTGTTAGAATTAATACAGAAAAAGAAATAGACCCAATTATATACTGTCCTTGAGAAACAATTAGGTTAAGATTAAAAGGAAGGAGAAATATATGCCATGGAAATGCTAATTAAAAGAAAGGTGGTTAGTTTTACTGATATCAAAGTAGGTTTCAGAGCAAAGAATATTACCAAGGATAAACAGGATCACTTCTTATTAAAAAAGAAGTCAATTCATCAAGAGGATATAATTCTAAACTTCTATGCATATAATAACAGAGCTTCCAAACTCAAGAAGCAGAAACTGCTATAATTACAAGGAAAAATAGACAAATCTATATACTTTCGTTAGAGAGTAAACAGCCCCCTCGTAATAACTTATTGAGCAAGTAGACAAGAAGTTAAAAAAGGATAGAAAAGACTAGATCAACATTATCAATTGACCCTAACTACTGATGTTTACCAAAACCCCAACCAAACCAGCAGATTACACTTTCTGTTCTACTGTACAAGAAATACATTTGAAAAGATCTAAATCAAAAAAGTGTCTTTTCCATAACATTAGAACCAAATTAGAAATTATGACAGAATAGTATTTGAAAAATCCCCATGTATAATATTTGGAAACTAAATAACACAATTCTAAATAACCTATAGGACAAATAATAAAAGGGAAATTACAAATGTTTTGAACTGAATGGCAAAGTGTACACAACATGTTGAAAGTTGTGCAAGGAAATTAAAGCAGTACATACAGCGGATTCTTGAGCATCAAATGTATTCATTAGAAGAGAAGAAAGGATTCAGATCAGTGCCTTGTGGTTTAAATTTAAATAAACATAAAAAGATCAAGTTAAACCACAGATAAGATAAAACAATAAAGATCAGACTGGAAATTGATAACATATAAACAAGTAAAATTAAAAAAAAAATAATCAATGAAACTAAATCTGTTTCTTTGAGAGACCAATATAACTGATAAAACTCTGGCCACACTGATCAGAAAATAGGGAATAAAGGACAGGACAGTGAGAGTGTGGCCGACCAAAAGAGCAAGAGAACCATTCATGACTTTTGTTTTTCAAAATGGGCTGCACTAAAGGGTAACTCAGGAAGCAATATCAGTATTTTATTCACACGGCAAGTTACTTATGACCCGTATCTCTTGCCTTTATTATTTATTTGCATCATATCCTATGACTTTTGTAGAAGTATAAGTATCCAGAGCATGTCTCTCCAAAGTAATTTAGACATTAATTGTACTGAATGTCCATCAGTTCCACAATGTCAGGTGGTAGGTTGGTAGTAACTTTTAGCTACTGTTTGATTCCATGGAATGTTAAAAATTTTCCTTATTGCAGTATCTCCTGGCCCTCTACAGATTTCTTGAAGTTTTGTTGTTGTTGTCGTTATTGTTGTTCAGATAGTGTTGTTATTATTTTACAAATGATAGGATTCACTTCCGTATTTATTGACCAAATGTTAGAGAAAAAATAAAAAAGAACAATTCCTACATGACCAAGAGGTGCCATTCAGAAGATAGGTGAGTTCAGAGTAGGGTTCTGATTCAAACAATGAGAAAATTCTGCCTTCTCTTTTAATTGGGGATTAAAAGTAATATGTTGTAAAATAAGTACATACTTCTCTATAGGTTTTCAAATATGACATTGTTCCACTTTAAGTGTACTCAGGAAATTCTGGGCAGAAGAGAAATAAAGATAGAAGAAAAGGTAAGAAGCTATATTAACTATTCACACCAATTAATTATTGGTGCTGAGGAGAAGACAAAGACGTGCCTAGATCTCTGTAGGTCATCTATCGATCTACCTATTATTTTCTATTATCTGAAAATTCTAAAATAATGATTGGATAAGTATTAAGGAGAAAAAAATATATTTTTTCTTTCCTTGTATTCCCAGATTGCTAATCTTTGAAATTAAGTGGGATCATTAGGAAGAAAAATGTTTTGGGATCATTAGGAAGAAAAATGTTTTATCAAATTAGAAAATATTCTGGTTTTGATAAATGCTTACTTTTTGACCTTTCAGTGAATTATATATTATATAATATTGTTATAAATTACCAATCCTCTCACAACTTGCAGTCATTAAACTGACTTAAAATATCTCTCTGCATGTTTGAGTCAACTATATTACTGATATACAAGAGGCTGGTTTACTGTCTTTTATGTTTGTATATATGTTTTACATTATATAACATTGCATAAAAGTTAAAGAGAAAAATTCTGACTTTCATTTTTAATAAAAAGAAAAGTATGTTCTCCTAATTTTCTTAACTTTAAGAACTGGCTAGAAATAGGTAGGAATATAAAATACACTGCCTGAGGGTCACTGCAGGAATAGAGGTATACATTCAGATACCTACTTGCACAAATATCTCTGGCCATTGTCATCAACTGTTGATTTTAATGTTCGAAGGAAAACTAAAGACACAATTGCTTTAAAATTATACTACTAGGTGTTTTTCATCTATTCTCAATTGTCCCTGCTTCCATTATGCCAAGTCTGAACCAGCTGTTAGTGGATCATTCTTCACAAATTTACAAAAGATTCAGAAAATAATGAATCATTATACTTTAAAAGAACATTTTACAAAAATAACACTCTACTGGCTGTATTTTTAAATTTAAAAGTTATTTCCAGGTCTCTTCATCATTTTTTGAGTAGTGTGGGAGAGCATTTTATTTAACTAAGGGCTAGGAATCTGATGGAGGATGGGCATGGGTTAAAGCAAGACAAGTAATTTTGATCCTCCTTTTAAAAATTTACCCATGATTTGTGTATAAGTGTGTGTTTGTGTGTGTGTGTGTGTGTGTGTGTGTAGTATAATTATCTAGCAAAAAGAGTTCAGAAACGTATAGAAAAGATGGCCAGCAAATTCACCAAGTTAATAAAAATGTAATAAGGTATAATAATAAAATCAAGGTAGCCACTGGGAAGTTAATGAAAAGAAAGGTTTTAGGCATTTGGAAAACCTACCGAAGATCAAGTAAAAAGCAGGTATGAACATAAATATGTTGAAAAATATTGGAAAAATACCAGTAGTGCATCAATGTTTGGTAGATGAGTGAAGTCAGTGATTACAAATAGAATATTGAAGTCATGGGGCAAGATTTCTCTCAAATTATCAACCAGACCTACCTGTAAATTAACCCACATTCTCTTTATGTCCAAGGTAAATCTTCCTCAAACGTCCTAACACTCCAGTCACTTCCTCTGGTCCTCATTCAACTTTGTAATGTTTCCCATTTAATAGCTGGTTCCAACAAGCTGAGGTAATAGGTGCTGTACCTTCAATACTTTTCTTATTCAGTGAATGTACATGTACATTTATTCTTTAAGTCATTGCAGTCTGAATGTTACCCAGGCCATGCAAATGATATTGTTCACCATAAGGTCTCTTGTAAACTCATAATTGCCAAATTCACCAGATATATTTCAGTTCCCTACTTATTGATCACTTCTGCTTGCATTTACTACTTTGGAAGCCTAGAACCCACATTAGAAGTCTTGAAATTAAGCCTTTCTTGCTCTTGCCTCTGTGACACACTTGTACACACAACGGCTTTGTTTCAAACACTATCTGATTATATACCTTCTTCTTCATTTCTTTATCTTTTAGCACAGACCCTACTTATCTCTGACTTGAACTCATTTCTTCTCCCTGCCTCCATCCTTCTCTCTCTCAGGTACCCTGCTCCTAAATGGCAGCTCATCTTTGTCTCTTAGAAGAAAGTCCATAGTCCCCCATGATCTGGTCCCTCCTGCTTTGCAGCTACATATCCACCTAATCCCCAAACCAACTGACTAACATCACCACCAATCCCTCCCTAAAACTTTCATATTCCAGTAACAGTTAAGGTATTAGATCTTTTTTCACATCCTACACTCTTTTTGCTTTTGCAGATGCTATTTTATCTGTCTACAATACATTTCCCCTTTTTGTTCTACAAAATAATACTTTTTCATCAATAGATTTATCCCAAATACCAAGTCTCTTCTTGTGCTACATTAGGTTCCCCTTCTTATTGTAAAAGAGTCTGTAAATATCTATAAAAAATGCATTTACTATATGCTTTTGTATTCAGCAGCTCCATAAACAATCAGGGACTTTAGGAAAGTTGATTATTTTAAGTTTTTGAGATAAAACTGTAAGTGCCTTGAGGGATATAATGCTCTATTAGATCTGTTAGTATTCTGAGCCTAACAAAGTATGAAAAATATAGCCAGCACTTCTCATTTACCTGCTGAATAAATATATAAGTGCAATACAAAATAACATCAAAACTATAGTCAAAAATATTCAGTTGAATTCCCAATATATTGATAAGGTAATTAAAAAATTCATAAGAAATGATCACCATCAGGGGAAAGTGGGATTATAAGATGTCTGAGGCACACTCAGGGAAGTAATTTCAGATGTATTCCTGGGTCAGACAGCATTTAAATTCCTTAAGTAAGAAAAAGCCACTGGCATTGAATTTGTCTGCTTTTCTGTGATAACAAATAACTCTAAAATCTCAGGGCTTAAAAATGTGTTTTACTTCTTATTTATGTTCTGTGTTTGCACCTGCAGATCAGCTGTGACTCTGCTCCACGTGTCTTCTCCATGATGCCCAAGGTAAAGGAGAAGTCTCTGTTAGGGCCATGCTAGTTTCATGGCAGGAGGAAAGTGCAAGAGAAGTAATATGTGATTCTTCTCGAAGCTTAATTTCAGCCATAGTGTATATCATGTTTGCTTATATGCCAATGGCCAGAGCAAGTCATATCATCAATTGGGTGGAGATGCATAAGCCTTCCACTGGAGGCACCACACTTCACATGGCAATGAGCAGTGATGTATAACCTCTTAAAGGGAGGGGAGATAAAGATTTGTGAAAAACTATACACAGGTATTGAGAAATATCGTAAGAAATTCATAGAGGGAGTTAAGGGAAAAAAAAGATTCTTAACATTTGGTATGGCTGGTTCTATAAACTAGCAAGGATACCTTTTAACTAATTGTTGAAAAAATAGACTATGCATTGGAAGAAAGGAAATGTGAGGGAAAAGTTGCAAAGAGCAAACAATGGAAAAAAGAAGAGCTTCTTCCAGAGCCAGGACTTGGCAAGAAATCAGTGAATGTGAAGAAACATTTGACAGGAGTATTTGGTTGGGACTTCAATATACTTAGAGATGAAAGGAGTTGAAAAAGGTCCATAATGAAGTCCAAATTAGCAAGAATAAATATTAGTAGCAAATAAGAGAGAGGTATGCATTATAAATTGGGGAGAAAAGCATGTAATAAGTCAAATATTGTAACTGAAGAAAAATAAGGTAATGTGGATAAAGTTGGTGCTTTTATTTTATTATTAATTTTTGCAACCTCAAAGTTTTCATTGAACATCTGCAAGAGGTTTTGTAGGAGGTAAATAATAAAAGATACTTTTAGAGAGGGCTCAAGATTTAAAAGTAGGTAAGCAGGGCAAGAGTCAATAAGACTGGAGAGCATGATTTTTCTGACTGAAGTAAAGGCAAAATGTGAGAGAAAAGCACAGCTGTCTGGTGGCATTAGTCAATGCATTCCTTTGACAGGGTCCAACTGCATCATCCAGAAAGGGGAATAAATCAATGGTTGATTTTGTGAACACTGTTATTTTGAAGAAATTGGTTCCAGGAATTCTAAGATATGGGAGTTTGTGACCATAACAGGGAAATGTGCCTAATAAGAAGAAGTGGAGATAAAGCAGTGTTCTAGTAAAGAAGGTCAGATTAGGACATATAATTGATTCTGTTAGAGGAAAAGTGGGAGTGGAAGGAGGATGATTTGCTTTGGAGGTCAGTGTGATGCAGTCACAACAGGATATTACATACATGATTGATGTGAGTTGCACAGAAGAACACATTCCAGTGTTTATCTCCTTATGAACCCCAAAATAATAAGTATAGACATACAGATAAATATTCCAGATTGAATGCAGATCATGATAGACTTGAAGATTCAAACTCTGTTAACTGAACCCACTCATACCCAAATAATCCTTCCTTTAAGAAAAATGTAATCACATTTAAACACTCACAGATAATCTAGTGTGGAGATAGAACATGTTATAACTACATTAAAGTAGAAATTACAATAGCAGAATGGATAATAAAGGCTTAATATGCTACATCTGCCAGATGACGTTTCCTTTTTCACATCAGACTCAAATTAATGTTTTAGTGTAAAAATATATGCATAACTTTACATATACATACATATATAACATACAGCATAGTACATATTTATATACTGCTTCCTATAAACTTAGTCCTTTTTAAAAAACTTTATATTATTAACTAATATTATAACCCACATTTTCACAAGAGCATACTGAGCACAAGGTCTTGCCTGTGACAAAATACACATAGATTTCCTACCTTAAATTCTTTCGGAAACAAAGGACAGTAGATGGTTAAGTCAATACTTAAGAAACTAAATAGCCACTGTAAGTTACCTTTGTTTATTGTACATAATAAAGAGGGAAAGATATTAGAAATACTTATAGATATTAAAAATAGATATAGATATATAGATACAGTTACAAACATAGTACTCATCTCCATATTTAAACCTATTCTTCATGCACTGAAATCTTCCTCTTGGGCTGAAGGCCAAAACTTCCATCGATGATAGCACTCGATAACTACCAGATTCTGCACACCAAAAAAAGGCTCTGAAAGTCTTTTCTGAGAAGGCCTGGCACTTTGGACTCACCCATGAGCATGTGCAGTTTCTATCAACCTGCCTAATAACCATCTGGTCTATTCCATTATGTTATCCACAAATCCCAATTAATTATAGACTTAGAGAAGGAGAGAAAAAAATTCTCAGTGATTTAATATTCTCTTTACATTTCAGCATGAATTTTGTGGTTAAAATACCTTCACTCCAGGAAAGGAAAAACCAAATAACTCTTTTAGATCTATATGCTATTCCTGGTGTTGTTCTCCAGTCTCTTCAAGAAATTGGAGAGATAGCTCATGGTGGGAGGTGCATAGGATATGGAAGAAGACACTGATTTATGTTTCCCCTTCCCAGCCCTTACTGATAGAAAACTCATGGCTAACTCTTTAAATTCATATTTTGTCTATTCCAGAAAGAACAAATTACATTCTGCTTCTAGAATCCTGTGATTATGGTTATCTCTAATTTATTTTAAAACAGAAGAAAAAAGTCAAAGTGCATTTGTGTAGTGTTACTACTAGTATTTCCATATGGCTGAAGCATGGGCTACCTATGAGCGGATGGTTAGAGAAGGTAGCTGATGATCATAAAAGACTTCCTATACCATGAAGAGTGGTTTTTATTTTGTCTTGAAGGTAATGGGAAACACTGACAATTTTAAGTGTTGAAAGGTTGATAGGACAGAAAGTTGGAATTGTGAAATTGAGAGTAGAGGAAACAAACAACTTGCAGCCACACAAGAAAAATACAAAAAAGAATTGGAAAGGGCAGCACTCATGGAAATCATGGTAGAGAAAATAGAGTATATTTGATAGATGTTAAAGAAATACAGTGTACATCTTGGTGACACATTAGATTACCAAAGTGGAGATAACTAGGATAACATTAATCTATCTTCCGCCTCACAGAACGTCATGTTAACCCAGGCATGCAATAGAGTAAAGAAGCCAAATTTGGAGGAAGAGATGTCATCTTGATGTCATAAACTTAGTTATTAACATCCATTAATATTTCAAAGGGTAACTATGTATTCAATTATTTAATTTGGTAAAACCTGCAAATACTGTTAATTAGAGCAGTTGAAGTAGGTAATTAATGTAATTTAAAAGTAAAATCTAGTATCATACTTTACAGTATTTCATTTGACATTCTTTCAACAACTACAAAGCCAGAAAAAGGCAACTACTCCCTTATAGACTCTTTGTAAAAGAGGATGACAGTGTTAAATAAGTCACAGATCCTGCCCTTGAGGCTGTAATACAATGTAGCAGATGCTACCCTAAAGCTGAGATTTCCTCTAGGTATAGAAGAGGTTTATTAGGGAAGTCTTGAGTGCTGAGTTTACATGGTTGCCCTTTTAATAAACATATTGCTAAATGCAACAAAAAGATACATACTAATTATTATCTGCTTACCATTAACAATAACGATGATATCACGGAAGTCAATTTCTCCCCTAGCCTCCACTCTTCCTTCACACCTGTATATACCTTCATCACTTTTATTGATGTTGAGAATCTGCAGATTATTGTTGGCTAAGATAGCAAACCGATCTGTAAGGTAAGCAAAGGGGAGGAAATGATATCAGTAATTGAAGGCAGAGTCCAGCATGCTTTAAATTGCTAAGCATTAAAATATGGCACTTGTCTGACACTATCAAACTTTTCATCAACAAATTCAAATTTGAAAGTAAAATATAATTTCATGACTTCAATTTTTCCATTCTACACTGCCTGGTTACACATCTTTTTCAAAAATACATTCAAGATTTTATTTCCACATAAAACGGTTAGGGTATTATTTTGCCCTTGGTACTCTGAACGCAGAAATGATACACAAAAGAACAAAGCCGAGACATCAGATATAGCAGACACAAAGACGTTTTGACTGCAAATATGTAGCAACTTGAGTAAGGAAAAGGGTTAGAAAATTGATTGAATATCCTTCCTCACACAATAATTAAACTAATAATTGCACATACCCTGAGGAGGCAGCTAAAATATATAATAATATTCAAGTCATGTAGAGGGCATATAAAATGGTCATATCTCAGATTTATTTGAAAGATTTTTTTTCTAAATGCAAGATAATCCATTTTAGGAAGGAACAGATTAGACTTCATTAATTTTATCTCGATTCCATTTTATGTGTGAGTATATGCACATGCATAAATACAAAAATAAGCTGTTATAGGGCATGCATTAGCTGATTGCTGAAAATAACCTGGCTTGCCTAAGTAGCATCTCAGCCTGACAGTATTTTCCATAATGCCTGGCCTTAGTTTTTAATCATCACAATATCGTTGCAGTCTTAACACCTTGCCCCTTCCTATCACGTAAAGAATGTTCTCATATCCAGTTCTATTTTGAAACATGTTATAAATGTAATATCTTAAATTTCATTAATCAATTCATCCATAGATATCATCGAACATCATCTGTTTGCTAGGTACTGTATTTGGATACATTGATGAATAAGAGAAAACATCCTTGACCCCTTTGGGACTTTTGGTAAGGTAGAAATGTCATTAATTTAAGGTACCCACCTCTGGATATCTACTGTTAAAGCTACTTTTTGGAACTGTTCCAGTATTTATTACTCTTCCCCTATCTGCTGGCTTAATAGAGGTATTAGGGCAAACACAGAAGCCACATGAGGAAATGGTCCAGCCCCCCTCAACCTGGATCACTGGATGGATGGAAAGGTAGAATCCTGCCTCTCCCCCTGCTGTCAATTGGACTTTGCCTGAGTGAGAAATAAATTGCTATGACATTAAGCCATTCGCATTTGGGGTTCATTTTTCACAGCAATTCCTTAAGTCAAAGTAGAAGTTTGGGCTTTAAATACAAATAAGGAAGTTATCAGACTATAGAAGGTCATTAAAATAGGTAACATGTGGTTATTGATTGTCTAAGAGACAGTTAATAAGGAATGGAAATGTGTAGATTCTGAGGCTACCTCTGAAAGAAAATACCAGTTACAAGGCTACAGATACATAATTTTCAGCCCAGGAAGTATAAACTTTCCCAAAATATTTATTTCACCTTTTGGGTGATTCTAAGAAGAGATACAAAAATGTTTATGCAGATGCTTTCCCCTGGTAAATTTTCTCATCAAAGAAGAGACTGGAGAGAAAGAAAGGCAATCTGCAAGAAATGTAACTTATAGTAAGTCCTGGAGTAACTCAGAACTCTTAAAAATGCATGACATTTCAAAGTAAATGTAAAAAAACTCTATTCAAGTGTGTTGCTGGAAATTAGAATGAGCAGCAATTACAATTGACCCTTGAACAACACGGGTTTGAACTGTGCAGATCCACTTATATGGGAATCTTTTTCAATAGTAAATACAGTACTACACGATCCGAAGTTGACTGAATCTGAGGATGCAGAACTGAACCACAGATATGGAGGAACCTCGGATAAGGAGGACCAACTATAAATTATACTTGAATTTTTGACTGCATATCGAGTCGGCACCCTAACCCCTGTGTTGTTCATGGGTCAACTGTATGAATTAAAAAGTTCAAATTTAGAGAGGGATGCAACAAGTCATAACTAAATCATTGTAATATTATATTTTCTAACTCACTAAAATATGTGTCATCCTTAACTAAAAATTCTAAGTATATGTGTAAAGTCCATGGAATGATGTTAGCAAACTCTCAAACCAAAGAGCATTTTAATATGTATTTATAAAAAGCATTTGAAGAAAGCACTGTTTCAATCAATCACACATAACTATGGATATTGGAACTATTTAACTATTAGAGATGATCTATTTATCTCAGTTTTACAGATATCCACATTTTCATTATTGCAGTAAGAAAATAAATGAAATCAAATAATACACAATAAAGTGTCTGCTTTACGTTTCTTTAAGCAGGTTATTTTCTAAGTCCCCTTTTCTTCTGATTCCACAGCCATTGAATGATTTGCCTCATCTACTCCTATGCCTTCAACTTATATTTTGATGATTCACAATTTTTCTTCAGACCAGATGATTCCTGTGAGTCCAGAATTGTGCAAGAGTCAACCAGATGTACGAACTTAGAAGGGCTGTAAATACTTCAATCTCAGCATGTTTAAAATTTGGCTCACTAGCTCCACCTGAAATTTCTCATAGGGTACTCTCCAGTTCAGTCTTCACAGGTCTTTACATTGAGCTAGTTGCCCAAGGCAAATTCCTTGAGTCATCTCTGACTTCTCCATCTCTCTCAGTGTGCATATCCAATCAAACCCATATCCTATCACTTCTCCCTTTATCATTTCTTAGTCTAGAATCTACTTTTCCCTCAGCAATTGTTTCATTTGGATTTGAACTGTTCCCATTGCCTGGAGCTTGGTCTTGACTCTCATCTAATTCATTCTCCTCACTGAAGCACTGATATCCTTCTCAATACATATTAGATCATGTCACTGCCTTAATTAAAACCCTTTAGTGATGTCACCTTTGGATAGATTCTAAACTTCTCAATAGAGATGTCAAGGCCATATTGACTTGGCTCAACCTTCTTTTCCAGTATCCTTTCGTATTAGTCTTTATTTACAAATCCTAGTTATTATAAGTATTCTAGTTGTACTTATTCATAAATTCTAGTTATAAGGAACTTAATTCAGTTTCTGAAACGTGCCACTCATGCTTTCACCTCTGGGCCATTGCATACCGTGTCCTCTCCTCTTGAAAAGTCCCCACCATTCTCAAGCTGGCTAATCCCTTTTCATCTTTAAAGGTTGCTTTTCTCTCTCAGCAGGCACCTTGAACCCTCTCCTCTGACCTAACTAGTTCAGGTGCTCTTTCTTTATCATCTTCTATCACTGCACTTTCCTTATCATATACCTCAACATACCTCGTTTTCATTGATCGATTTTTTCCACTAGATTATTAATATGTTGAGGGTGGTGGACTTGTTCATCATTTTAACCATGAATCACCACCTTCTAGTACACTAGATGAAATATACTAAATGTTCAATAATTGTTGAATGACTTTTTATACTGGAAGTAGATTTCATACAAATTTTATTGAACAAGAAGATTTTATCCATAGTTTTTGATGCCAAAAGGGTACTTCATTAGAAAATGCTCAAAACATTTAGGAAGTTTCAGAGATAACTTTCAAAATGGCTGAGGTAGAATGGGCAACTGCAATAGCATATCTTTCCATCAGGGTTGAGATTAAAGTCAGGATATTCAACTTTTATAACAAAATGTCACCTTTACTCCCTAAATACTTGGATTCTTTAGCATATGGATTTCCTTTCAACAAACAGCATGGTAAACCTCCACTTTGAGTAGTCTGTGGGAACATTAATTCTGCATATTTGTCACACAGCTGCTACCAAAAGCATGGTTAATAAGATGGACATTTCCAAACCTTCATTGTTTCATATGGAGACTTTAAACTTTATTCCTGTGCCACACTAAGGCTTCAGAAAGTTATCTGTACACACTGCATTATTCTAAATCCCCATATATGTTCCTTTCATGGTTGTAAACCTAATCTTATTTCATTAGTTTTAATGAAAGGATCACATAAGGTATAAAAATCTGAAGAATATTACTTCTTATAAATCTGTTATGAATGTAAAAAAGTGTTTGATAATGAAGTATGTGGCAAGTGTCTCAAATATTAGAAGGTTAGAAAAGTTTGTTCATCTTCACAATTCCCCTACATCCTTTATATCCCAAAGTCAGAACAAATTTTACATCCTTTTTAAAAAATTCTATTTTGCCTTCCCTGCAACTCAGCGTTAAGTTTCTATGTTTAACTGATCCCCATGAATTAAAAACCCAATGAGAAGGAACAAGAAAAATAAATGTTATTTATTGAGAATCCGATATATAGTCAAATATTTTATTCATTCACTTAACAAATATTTATGAGACTATCTTACTTAAAACTCAAACCATTGTTCAAAATGCATATAGTAATTTACTGTTTACAGATGAAGAATCCGAATTAGGTACAGAGCAGTTAGAAAAGCTGTTTGAGGCTTTAGGGACAAGGAAAGAGTAGAGCCTTAATGGAATTCCAGCTTCACAGCATTTCATCCTGGGATGCTGGGAAAATGTGTAAGCTGTAGCACAGAAGCATCACTCCTCCATCAGCACTGTACTTGACCATGAGTGTTTGCTTTGAGGATTTAACTGTTTGTTTGTTTTTTTTTTATCAGACAATCATTAGATTTTATCCCCAAATAAATTACAAAAAGTAGATATTATAGGGCAACCTCCAGTGTCCATGGATGCCAATGAATGAACTGTCTTTAGGCTTGAATTCCATCTGGCTACTTAACTGGAGGGATCACCTGCTCTGGGAAGATGGAGATGCTGATCGGTGCCCTGGGCCCGTTCAGTCAAGACCTTGCCAGTCCCTGCTGCTCACACTCTCTGCCCAGAGGCCTACAGTCAGCATCGATTTAACTGTCTTTTAAAAAATGAAACTCGGGCTTCCCTGGTGGTGCAGTGGTTGAGAATCTGCCTGCCAATGCAGGGGACACGGGTTCGAGCCCTGGGCTGGGAATATCCCACATGCCACGGAGCAGCTGGGCACGTGAGCCACAACTACTGAGCCTACGCGCTTGGAGCCTGTGCACCGCAACAAGAGAGGCCGCGACAGTGAGAGGCCCGCGCACTGCGATGAAGAGTGGACCCCGCTTGCCGTAACTAGAGAAAGCCCTCGCACAGAAACGAAGACCCAACACAGCCATAAATAAATAAATAAATAAATAAATAAAACTCATTTCAAAACCATCTTGTAATTATGGTTTACAGTAAACCAGATGTACACTTGAAGCCTAAGATTAGATAATCTGAAAGTGTTTAGACATTGTCATTTAACTGCTATGAAAGAATTGCTTTTTCTTTATTATTGAGGGGAAGAAAGCAGAAAATATACTGCACAATTTACTCATGAAATTTATTAGTAAAATCTAAAGCAGTTATCTGGAAATAAAGTATTATATCTCATTAACTTACTATAATAGAAAACAGAGTTTTAGTCAATAACTGACAAGCAGTGAAAATGCCAAGTCCAGAAAAATTCTCTCAAAGTTAAAAACAAATTTACTATCATGATCATGATACGTTCTCTGTACATATTCAAAAACAGAAACTCTCTGCCTTCTCTCCTTTATGTTGTAGAAGTTTCATCTCTTAGAAACACAAAACAAAATCATCCAAGATAGAAAGTATTTTAAAAGATTCAGTTATTTTGTACCTCTCTGCAATGCAAGTGCAATGAAAAATATTCTAAATCGAAAATGCTCCCAATTCACAATGATAAAGTAGCATAATGTAAGCAAATCATGCATCAATTTCAGATGTCATTTTATTCTGGAATTTTAGCTCAGTCTGAATCAAAATCATGCAGACAATTGAAATGAATGTACTCTTCTTTCTATTATCCATATTCTTCTTATCATAATATTTAGAATATGTAGGTATCTTTGAAAGAACAGTGACAGAAAAATAAGTAGGATTCATATAGATATTATTATAAGTTTACACATAATAAACCCATGGGATTACGTTTGAATTATAATATGCAGAATTTCAATAGACCAGGATTGATTCCTTTATTTGTTTGGTATCCTTGAACTGTTTGTATATAATTTTTTCTTGATCTAGAGCAGGAGTCAGCAAACTTTTTTCTGTAAGCTCCAAAAAATAACTATTGTAGGCTTTGTAGGACAAACCATCTGTGTCACAGCTGTTCAGCTTTGTTCCCAAAGTAGCCATAGACAATATGTAACAAATGGGTTTGGCTGAATTTTCATAACACCTTAGAAAAGCAGCAGAGGAGCTGAATTTAGCCTGAGGGCCACAGTTTGCCAACCTCTAGTTTAGAGCTTTGGGGTTCTCAAAACAGTCGTTTGAGGTTTAGGGTCAAACAATCTAATTGCTATATTTACTCAGGTAGATTCAGTCTTTTAAAAAATTGCAGTATTGTTAGAACATATAACTTAGAGAGTTACCAAAATACTAACTGTCGGAAATAGCGGTGACTTCCTCATTATGATACAACCAGCTGACAACAGGTGCAGGCGAACTGCTGACTCGGCAAACCACTTCTGCATTCTCTCCTTGTTTGAACTCTTGAGGAGATACGACTTCTCTGAAAGTGAGTTTTTCTGCATCAAGAAAGTAAAACAAACCATACAAGTATTATTGCTTATTTCTCCCAATAGCATATTTCAGAATCCATGTTTATTGATGCTGTAATAAAATAATTAGGTAAATCTAGATCCTTTAAAACCTTAAACCAGATAATCTAATTCTCCTACCCAATAAATTCCATCTCACTGAGAATAAAATCCAAAGTCCTTACAATGCCACACTAGGTCCTGTATGAACTGGAGTCTGCCCCACAATTCTGATCCCAGTTTTTCTTCTCTCCTCCTAGTTGCTGCTTCAGGCAGTTCCTTGAACACTCCAGATTTGTTCTCATTCTGGGGCATTTGCACTCTCTTAAATTCCTTTAAATTTCTGCCCAACCTCCACATACAAAATAGCCATCTCCCTACGTCTCTAAACTTAATTTCTTTCCTATAGAATTCTATAGCATATATCTAGCATTTAAGCATTAGTTTTAGCTTATTTTTTGTCTGTCTCTACCCACTAAAATGTTAGCACCAAGTGGCCAGTGATATTTTCTGTTTTAGTCACTAATGTCTTTAGGAATTAGAATATTGTCTGCCATGCAGTAGACATACAATAAGTGTATTGAATGAATGCATGAATATGGATATTTATGCTTGATGAGAAATTTTCACAAAAGTAATTCATTGCTCTTGCTAAGAAGAAACATTTTTTTACCTTCACAAATAAAGCACTAGGGATCTTCCTTTGTATCATTTCAAAGGACACTTCTTTCCAGATACTAGTCTATGAAATGATTATTTCAACTTAATTCTTTGTTATTTATGAAATTGGTACAGTAAATGGTCATATAAATAAGTAAAACATCTTTCCTTGAGGAGCTTAGATACTAACAGGAGGGGGAAAAAAAGGTCAAATCAGGAAAAATGAGGGCAACAGTACTCCAACAGATTGCCCCACTCATCTAAGAGGAAGTCTTGCTCTGGTACTGCTTCCTTTTTTCCCCGTATGCTATTTCTAGAATAACAAAAACAAAGCTATAAGGAAGAGATGTCTTATGAGCTAGTATTCTAAAATTTTAATAATTTTTCAGTGGTAGAAATGCTAACTACCACAAATTAATTGTAAGGCAAAGTTCTAAGCACTTTATGCATGAGTTAATGTAGTCCTCAAAGCAACTCTATGTATGATGTAGGTACTACAATTACATCTATTTTATAGACGAGGAAATTGAAACAGGTTATGCGATTGCTCAAGGCCACAGGTGTAAGTGATAGAGCCTGGTTTCAAACCCTGGGAGTCGATGAGCTTCAGTGTTCCTAAACAGGTTAACAATTCCTAAAAGTGAGAAGTTGGAAAGGAATGTAGGAAGCAATCAATCACAAGTCGTAAAATGAAGTGTAAGTGTAGAAAACCTTGCTACTAAAAATGCCTGGAGTTGAAGAATCTGGTTAGATATTATTCTTCATTAGATGAGTTTTCAGTTTTTATTCTGTCTAAAGCCTGTCAGCTGACCCTTCCCCAGCTCTCATTCTAGATTGGTAGCTGTTATCACATAGGTAATTTTATTTGTTCTAGTCATGATCTTTTTTTGAAAGTGAAAAAAAGCACTCCCAATAAATTTTATATCACTAAATAAAGTACTGATTTCTATTTACCCAACAGATTCTTAATGGTGTCAAAAAACTAAAACATTTTCATCTATATTATTTAACCAACAGAATTGGCTCCATCTATGTATTTATAATCCACTATAACCTATTATCGATTTTATTTTAGAGATGTACTGTGGTAAAATAGAAATAAGCTGATATCTGTAAAGGTCTTAGCACATTGTCCATCACATAGTTAGTTCTTAATGAGTGTTAGTTTCTATTGTTAAGTACATTTTAATTTGAATTTTTTATAAGAACGTATAATTTCAATCAATAAAACTTATAAATACATGACTTACGGTAAATTTCCAAAACAACTGTGGCTTCTTGTGTCTGTCCTTTGGCATCTGTTGCTTGACAACGATATATCCCTGCATCTTCTATATTTGCGTTGTAGATGGTTAATCGTGATCTAATACCTTCCTTTTGCACTGATACCCTCTGTGTTGAAATTATCTTCTCTCCTTGAGGATTATACCAATCTATACTCTCAGGTTCACCAATTGCTGCAAAGAGCCATGGAAAAGAAATTTTGAAAATATGTTTCAAGTGTTTGTTTTGACACTTGCATTTACTATCGTGTAACAACTTTAACAATTTAGAAAAAAATGTAAATGGAAGACTGGAAGTCTGAAAATCTTACAAAATCGAAAGTAAACACAAATGCTAGCACACATGTTATCCTTATTTATCCAACATTGAGGTTTCAATCTCGTTTGAGTAACAAAACCCAGAGGAAACTTCCAGTATGGTACTTAAGCTATGATAGTGTAAACTTTACCACGGAAATCTATGGATTATTACTACACAAGTACTGAAACTGCCTTGGCAACTGAGTCCAACATTAATTCCACTTAATAGGCATAATCTAAACAGAAACACGATTACTAATGTAATTTCGCCTGCTCAATTCTTTTTGCTAGGGTCAGGAAATAGCACTTTTTTCCCTGATACAGCAGAGCTCATGAAAACGTAAATCATTTATGAAATAAACTTTGGCTTTTGTTAATACAGAATTTTGAATTAATTTCCCAAGTTGTTAAACTTGTATAGATAAGGCCAATGACTATTTTTTAAATGGAGCCCTAATCTTCTCTTTTCCCAACTGAAATGAGTAGTTACACCATTTTAATCTAAAACTGTTAACTCTTTAATCATATGATAATTAGAATGCATTGAAATGATACTTATAGTGCTAGGCAATTACAACCAAATCATTACAGGGTAAACATTTATTTAAGTTTTCCAATTCAGAATCTAGGTTATTATCCTCTTCATAAAAGCTGAAGCTTCCCATGTTTGCTTTTAGTCACCAAAAGGATGTATTTCACCTAATTACTTGAGAGATAATTTGTGGAAGCAGCATACACTATTAACTCAAGAGTATCAGGAGAAAATGCATAAAGTTAAATAACA
The DNA here is from genome assembly GCF_965194805.1 of Balaenoptera borealis. Lineage (NCBI taxonomy): Eukaryota > Metazoa > Chordata > Mammalia > Artiodactyla > Balaenopteridae > Balaenoptera > Balaenoptera borealis. Next base: position 23,493,637 of record NC_138862.1, read on the forward strand.
TCTTCAGGACCTTTTTGAAGAAGATTACTCCTTCTCATTTTTTTTTTTCCCCCAAGATATGGCTTTAGAAACAAATTGTCCTCCTTCCTATATCAAATTAGACATGACGGAGGAAAAGGTATGAAAGAAGTTTAGTTAAATCGTAAATGAATCTTAGTTATGTTATCTTCAGTTTTTCTGAACAGAACCATAAAACCATAGTAGTTACAGGATAACTCTTTTGGGGGAGGTATTTGTTTTAATTCCCTCCTCTATCGAGAAGTTACAAAAGAATAATTTAAATGTGCATTACTTTAAGTTTCAGCAATAGAAAACCTCACTTTATACAGTAAATTATACAGGATATTCTGTGAAATATTTTGGACATTTTCACTCTTAATGATATGGAATAAAATTTCATGGAGAGTTTATTCTGTATTTTCATAGAGCAGTCATAATTCTCTTTTTTCTGGCAACTCAAATAATAATTTCCAATAAAGCTTTGCATATTGTTTTACTGATAAGACTGGGCTATTGGATTAATTAATAAGTAGCATTAAACTTATTTTCTTGAAAATGTAATATAAAAATTCATTTGCTATACATGACACATTCTTATTTAGTTCTGTGAGGGTATGACTGAACTAGGCTGGATCCTGGGACCTGGGACACTTTTCTGCAGAGCTTGCACCTGAACAAACCTCTCCTGGAGCAACAATATACAAAGAAACTATAAGGGACTAAAAATAACTGCAAGCATGTCCAGCTGGGACAAATTATGAATAAGATACAAAAAGGCCAAAACCCAACTGCTACATCTGAGGTGCTGGGAGCCAAAGCATGGTACTACGCATGATTCCTGCACAAAGCACCACCAAGGGGGTGGACAGACCACCTAAGCCAGCCGGCCAGCTGGACCCACTGATCCACCATTACCCTCATCCCATTTAAGGGACCAGCTCACTCCACCTCAGGGAGCGAGCAAGGGAACTTGTTACTTGTTTTCACTCCCTTGTGCTGCATCAAGAGTCCCTACAAAACCCTGCCTGAATTCCCCCTCTGGCCTCTTACCAATTTCTATTGATTAAAGAGTCCAAGAACCCAGGTCAGTAACATGACTAACTTCTAGTTGAATTTTAAGACATATTTATTTTATTGAGTTTTAGATGTCTATGTTCAGGAAACTTTAGAATCATATCAACACAGTCACCATTGTGATAGAAAAGTACATGCAAGCGTTTTGATCTGCATTGGTTTCCCACATCTTTATTTTTAGATTTTTGTTTTACTACTGTATTTAAGATAAATAAGGCCACTTCCATGACAACAGTACAGCTCTTGATTATACGTCTTTATATAAAAGGAAAAAAATGTTTAATTGTTTTGCCTTATTATTAAGAGCAAAACTCAGTACCACTGAATGACGTTAATTCGTACATTTAAATTACGTCTTAATTTGACCTTATGAATTACATACATCATATAATTTATATCACAAAGATAATGCAAATCCAAGAAAATAATACAATTTTATTTTATTTTTCAATTCATTTTTGAACTATTTCATTATTCTGTGATCTTGTGATTTAATTGAGCTGCGTGTGTGCATGTGTGCATTTGTGCATATAAAATATGGATAAGGTTTAGAAACAATGAACTATATTCTTATGTCAAAGCTGTGCTGACATAGTAAATGATGTTGAACCAGTCTCGCCCCTACTCTCTGCTTTTACATTTGCCAATATATAAAAACATGTGTCAACAAGACCTATCAATTCAGACCTTTATTAAGAAGGCAAATATGTGAAGAATCATGGCCTCAATTAGTTGTTCATATTATCTGATATTATTTTTAGATATGTTATTATAACTGCTTCTATTTTTTTAATTGTCATAATAATTTAAATAAGCCATGCCATTCTGAAGACAACTTTTATAATGCATTTTATGTCAGAAATGCCTATTTAATCCAGTTTTGAATTGCTAAAGTATAATCAGGAATGGAAACAATTTTAAAATATACTAAAAAGCAATTTTGACACTAAATGAACACTTTTGAAACTTTATATATGAAGGCTTATAGGCATGAAAATGAATATGATGAATTTAAATTTTGGCACTAATGAATATTTGAAAAAACTTTATATATGAAGACGTATGCATGAAAATGAATACGATCAATCTAAATAGCAGTAGAATGTGCTCATTTGTGAGTTTTACAATATGTTGAATAGGAATTTGTTGCTTAAGTAGTTAATATCTTCTAGAAGAATTCTACATGTGCATGATTAAACTAGATGAGGTCCATAATAATTTCCCATAGGCATTATGATATATAATACTTCTAATAGTCACAAAAATCTTGCAAAACCTTTTCTGATTAAATATCTACTTTTTTTTTTTTTTTTAGTTTTTTTTTTAAATTTTTATTTATTTATTTATTTATGGCTGTGTTGGGTCTTCGTTTCTGTGCGAGGGCTTTCTCCAGTTGCGGCAAGCGGGGGCCACTCTTCATTGCGATGCGCGGGTCTCTCACTGTTGTGGCCCCTCTTGTTGCGGAGCACAGGCTCAGACGCGCAGGCTCAGTAATTGTGGCTCACGGGCTTAGTTGCTTCGCGGCATGTGGGATCTTCCCAGACCAGGGCTCAAACCCGTGTCCCCTGCATTGGCAGGCAGACTCTCAACCACTGAGCCACCAGGGAAGCCCTAAATATCTACTTTTCTTTTTTTTTTTTTTTTTTTTTATTTATTTTGGCTGTGTTGGTACTTCGTTTCTATGCGAGGGCTTTCTCTAGTTGCGGCGAGCAGGGTCCACTCTTCATCGCCGTGCACGGGCCTCTCACTATCGCGGCCTCTCTTGTTGCGGAGCACAGGCTCCAGACTCGCAGGCTCAGTAGTTGTGGCCCACGGGCCCAGTTGCTCTGCGGCATGTGGGATCTTCCCAGACCAGGGCTCGAACCCGCGTCCCCTGCATTGGCAGGCAGACTCTCAACCACTGCGCCACAAGGGAAGCCCTAAATATCTACTTTTAAAGGTCACTTTTCATAAGGAAGGATATGATATGCTTTGTCCTAAACTTTTCAATGAAGTGAAACTATAATGCAAGGTGCCATATCTAACTTATTCAGAGCATATTTATGAAAATGGTTCAATTATAACATTTACATTCATCCTAAGGTTACTATTTAGATAGAAATAATATTTAAATTGATGTAAAAGTTATCATGCATACATTATATTTGATAAGTTATTTTCAAAATAAATAATCTAGTTTATTTAGCAGTCAAAATTAGTAACTTGAAAGCAACAAATAAAATTCATACTGTTTAATATGTAAAATATGTTCATCAACACTTTTCTAATCATTATAAGCCCAATGATAATATACAATTTTATTTCTAGAGAATTGACATTTAACCACTTAAATTTAATCAATATATTATATTAATAAAGAATGAAACAAGTTATCTGAAAATATTTGTAGAAATACATACCTGTACATGTGAAGAATTTAGATTCGCCCACACTAAGCTCTACTTTGCTAAGTGAAATTGTCACTTGAAGAAGAGCTGAAAAAAATATTTGAGTAAAATTAATTATGGTTTTAAACATGGATGCTAAGATTTTAATACATGGTGTCTATACCACATGATTGAAATAGCAATTATTTACCCTCTTATGCTTTTATTACCTGTAAAGAGAAATGAAAGTTTTGTAAAATACAATTTAACAAATTATATACATTATATTATTATGCACCTTACAAATAGACCAAATACAGGACTTATTCAAGCTATGTTGAAATTTTTAGTTAAGAAAATGAGAAAATTCCAACTCAGACAGCTGTTCCATATTCACAGGCTAGACATTCTGTGTACTACCAGATTGGACAATAGCTACATAAAACTTTTGCTTAAATTTTGTAAACTTGCTTAAAAAGAGTAAATCCTACACTGTTATTATAACAATTAAAAATTTAAGTCAAATACTTTTTGACTACCTACTAAAATATTTCCATGAAAGGAGACAAACACAGGGAAGAGAGGGAGTACTACATAAGGAAAGGGGAATAAGCATTTTTTTTCCACAAGATAAATAAGTTAAGTGAAGTAACCAGGGCAATGGCCATAAAATAGAGGAGATGTTCAAAATGTTTGCTGTCAAATTTGAAATAAAACAGTCGAATATCCTAAAACTTTAGAAGATAATTAAAGTTATGTTTTAACATAAATTAAAAGACTTATGTTTCGAATAATATGGTGGACAAGATAGTGTTACCACTCCCCAAAACCCTGTTCCACCATCCTTTTCCCCACAAAATACATAGCTAACCTTTCAGGAAAGTAATGGTGCCTCAAGGGAAAAAAAAATGAAGAAAAATCTAAAAACTAGAGTACAAGCCTACACTGGGAATTTGTGGATCATAGTAACTGAAAGCCTCACAGATTGCAGAGAATGGATCCAAGCTTGGCTAGAAGAGGAGATGCTACAGAATACCACCAAACACTAGACCAGGATAAGATTCACTCTTAGTATAAGAAGGGTATAGAATAAATTAGCCTACTGACAAAAGGGAATGACAAGGAGAGTTGTCTTTTCTGGCCTGTGTAAAGGACAAATGTTTCTTCTTAAATAGGTTAATCATGGTTCTGCCATACCCCAGGTTTGGGATTTTAAAATTGTAGATACATGTTCCTTGGGAAACCCCAAGCTGAAAATTAAATTAAAAAGCACTCTCACATGTAGGGCTCACAGCTAAGTGGCAGAAGCAAACATAAAATCCCTTCAGAAGAGCTATGTAATAGGTCCAGACTCCCCAAGATTTTCATAAATGAACCTCTCTTTAACCTAAACTCCCATTCTGACATTATAAAATACATGGTGAAATAAGGCACTGTGAGCAAGAATTAGTTGAAATAACCTAGAGGAGAAATAGACCCATGACATTTCAAAACAGGGAATTAGACTAAGAATGTAACATAGCTATGTTGACAATGTTTAAAGAAATAAAATGTGAAATCAAAAAATATGAGAACAGAAGAAAATATTTCTCAAGAAAAACTTGTCAAACATGCTATTTAAGCTCTTTAAAATATTTCCTTGAATGGGAGGGAGGGAGACGCAAGAGGGAAGGGATATGGGAACATATGTATATGTATAACTGATTCACTTTGTTATAAAGCAGAAACTAACACACCATTGTAAAGCAATTATACTCCAATAAAGATGTTAAAAAAAAAAATTTCCTTGAAAGTCCCATACTTGATTGATGAATTCCTTCTTTTTCTGGAAACCTCCCTGAGAAACAGGATGGGCTACATGGCTATCTTCTTTCATGTCGGTCTTGGTCCTATTTTTATTGATAATTTCATCAACACTCAGAGGGTACTTGGCACATTACAGGGGCTTAAACAATGTTCCAGTAAGTCTAATATTTCAGAGAGAAACATGTAAAAAAGAGCAAAGAATTTAGAAAGAATAAGGAGAAAACTAGAAGAAACAAAAGAGTGTCTACTATAAACAATGTCAATTCTAGTGAGAATTGACAGAAGAGGACTTTTTAAGAAGTAACTAATCCCCTTGATGAACTTAATTTAAGTGTAATGAGGACAATAGAGGCAAATTGCAGAAAAAGTCAAGGAATTTGAGATTGTCCTCTTAAGAAACTTGAATCTGTAAAGATGTACAGGGTTTTGGGGATCCACAATTCTGGGCATGTGGTCAGGGATTTTATAAATTGGGGAAAGTTTACTCATACTTATGGATAGAAGGGAAAGAGGCAGAAAAGAGGTTATATGGTTGAAAGAAAAAAGGGAATTGTGATTCAGTTTCTCATTCTCTTTTCACTCCTCTTACTTTCTCCTTTAAGACATCATTTATTTCATGGCATCAACTTCCTTTTCTCTTTGGATCTTCAGTCTGTGCTTTCCCAAAGTCTAATCCTGCAACTTCTCATCCTCAACTAGCATTCAGTTGGATAGCATATTTTAATTTCAAACCCTCCATGTGCAAACTAAACCCTTCCCCTTCCACCAAAAATTGCTCACTGTTCACTATTCCATTTTTGTTCATCACCAATCAATTGCAAAGTCTTGGATATAACCTCTGAAACATTACTTGTATGCATTCTTGTTTATTTCCAACACTGTTTCCCTAATACATGCACTCATTAATTTTAACCTGAGATATTTCTTTTAATCTGAGATAGTGATGTATCAAATTCTATATTTCTTTTTCTGACGTTTATCTCTTCAACATTTCTTCCCATGGGAGCATTTTTCAGGCTGCTGCAAGCATACATTTCTAAAACTGTTTAATTTTACCTGCCTACTCAAAAATCTTCAAAGTGCATTTGCTTTGTCCAATTAATTATCAATATTATACACATTTTCATAGAAAGAAAACTAACTATTCCAAGTTTATTTCCAATTACTCCTTAACGCTTTTGTGGCTATAGACAGCAACAATTAATCATCCCCTGCTTCCCCACTGACTCACACTTCCTCACCAATGTGCATTTGCTCAAAATATTTCCTTTCCCTTCATCTCCCTTTCATCTCCCCAACGCTGGCTACATTCTATCTTCAAAATAAAACTAAAATATCAATAAATTTACAAAACATTCTTGGATAGTTCCATCTATAATATCAACAAATAAATATCTTTGATCCAGAGACATGTTCACTAAACAAATGAAACGTACATTGTTGTTAATGATATTCACTTCTCTACTATATTTAAATGTAAATTTGTAGAAGTGAAAGCTCATCACCCTCACTTCTGTTTCTCCTGAACTGATAATATATAAATGCATGGCAGAATAGTGAACAAACACTTACCAAGAGCTTATTGTACACTAGGTACAGAACACTGACAGTATTGACAATATAAAATTTTGGAATTACTTCATTGACTTAAATTGAATTTAAAGATAGCAGAGGTTTTGAGAAATGTCCACCAATTATTACTTAAGTAATTCCCACCTTTGACCTTTGGAGTTTACAGAAAATACAAAACTTGAAAGATGTAGGCATTTTAAAAGTCAAATACAGTTCTGAACAATTTTACACAGATTTGCTGATGGGTATAATAAATAACTTACATTCATTGCAATAAAATGAAATTAAGCTTGAAATTAATTAGTTAATTTATATTAAAATACTTGGCAAATTTTTTATTCAGTACAAACTATCAATTCACCCATTAATCAAGACCATATTTTTATGGGCATTTTGGTGTCAGGGCACATGGCTATAAATCAGGGATTAAAAGTACATAATAAAAAGAAAACATAATTCTCTAGCTTAATACATTTCCCAAAGGCTAGATTTGCTCTAAGTGACCTCTACAGATACATTAAAACATGTGCATATTAGGAAAAACTTGAAGAACTAAAATCTAAGGTCATGCCTTAATCATTGCTCTAGTGATTTAACATCATTTCTTGTGATCATTCCTGACCTGTGGCCACCTCCAACAGACTCATTTTGGACCCAAATGTCAGAAGAAAATGAAATAATTTTCTAATGCCAAAAGTTGTATTCAGAGAAAGCTGGGCAGGACTGATATATTTATATCTATCCAGTTAATCTCTCATTCATTTCTGATGTTTCAACTTAGGCACAACAAATGAAAGTGGAGAGTGATGTGGGGCCTTTACGTCATTTAGAAAAAAAGATATTAAATAGTTCTAATCAAAATTTCTATATAGGATTGGGTGGAATTCGAAAAATAGAATGGCATTCACTAATGCTGAAAAATCTAATTTTGATATTTTACTCTTCTTAGGTATTTGGAATAGATATAATAACTTTGAGGAAAATTGAGAAGGATATAATGTTATATAGATTGAGTCACTTGATATTAGCAACATTATTGATTAAATGATGGCATTACTTAAAACCAATCAATAAATCATATTTTTGTATTAGAATTGGGATTGGTCAGTATCTTTGCAAGAGATTCTCATTAAAGTAAGAAATCATTTTAAACCCATAGACTGAAAAGTTGGAGGCATGATAAATCTATCTTTTTTGAACTATCCTCAAAGAAATGTATGTAATAATAACCTTAAATGTAGAGTTGGGTAAATTAAAAATTGTTTACCAAAATCAATAAGTATTTATTGAATATATGAAATCTTTAAATCACTCTTTTTAGATACTATGGTATACAAAAATAATAAGTTACAATTCCTAATGTCAAAGTATTTCTAATTTATTTGGTAAGGCAACAACATGACATAAAAAGAAGAATGATAAAACAAGATGATGTTTATCAATTATGACCATTATGAGATTTATGATCAAGAATGCTGCATAGAGGGCAATAAAACTTGAAGAAAAAAGTTGGAATAGATGTTGTAATAAAAGGACAGAAAGAGGGTCGATATTCCAGGTAAGGAATGCATGTTGGTGGACATCCCAGGTAAGGCAAAAATGTTCAAGGAGTATTCAGGGAATAATTAGTAGATCAATATAGATGAAGTTGATCTCATGTAGAATATTGGTAATATAATTGGAGAAATAGTTTTGAAAATACATTGGAGGATCTCAAATGCCATGGTAAAATTTCTGGACTTAAATTTTTGTCCATTAGTTATTTATAAATAGAAACCAACATGACAAAATTGGCATTTAGTAAAGATTAGTCAGAAGATAGGATGGCTGACAAATTGAATTTAGGGGAAAATTTAGGGTATGTTATGATGAGTATCTCAGTTGGCTGGTGGCAAAGAACATGGAAAGGTAGGAATGGATGTAACAAAAAAAGTAAAAATAGGAGTTATCTCTGGATCAATTAGAACATTACTGAAAAAGGGAAAAAAGTCAAAGATGTTAAGGTTTTCTGCTTCAGTGAAACAAGCGTCACCAACGTAAAGAATTTCAGGAATAGAGGAAAAAATATGGAGCCATAATTTATATCATAAATGAAAATTACTTCTCAAAATAGAACATAGACAACATTTTAACGAAGATAACTTCTATCATAACAAAGCTTAAATCAATATTTGTAATTTAAGTAAGCATGCAGATTAAATAGCAGATATTCAAAGGGGGCTTTCTTAATTTATAGGAATATAAATAGAATGAAGTGATTGGCATTTCTAAGTCCCATCAAGGGACCTAGAGAGCCCACTGTAATTTGATACAACATTTAACAGTGGCATTTAAAATGGCCAGTTTATCACTTGCAGAAATTTTAAAACTGACAACTTAATTAGTCTACTACATGCCTGACACAAAGCAGAGTTGAATTCACTTAAAATTCTAACAGACATGCACAGATAACTTAAGGCACTGATTTATTTTTGTAGGATGATTTGTAACATTTATTAAGCAAGAAAATTTTTCCCTTGGCTTCCACATCAAGGGAGTTAAGAGAACTAAGATATCTAATAATTATAAAAACTCTCAAAGAGTCTTACTCATAAAAGGTTCTTATAAATTACTGATTATATCAAATGAATATGATTTCCTCATTTTTCCATTGAAAACTGTACCCATTTTTAAACTGTACCCACTTCAAGAAAATTATGTATATAATTTATTAATTACTCACTTTTTTATTATTAAATTTTCATGTCCATATATTAAAACAGTCTATGTGTGATCTAATTGATTTTTTTTAAATTGCTACAATGTTCAAGAAAATTCAGAACTTTTGGAACATTTAAGAGAGAAATACTCTGTCATCAAACCTTTTAGGAACTCTGATGACTGTGAAGATTTGATCAAAACTATTTTTTAGGGACTTCCCTGGTGGTGCAGTGGTTAAGAATCTGCCTGCCAATGCAGGGACATGGATTCAAGCCCTGGTCCGGGAAGATCCCAAATGCCCTGGAGCAACTAAGCCCGTGCACCACAACTACTAAGCCTGCGCTCTAGAGCCTGCGAGCCACAACTACTGAGCCCGCGTGCCTAGAGCCAATGCTCCTCCACAAGAGAAGCCACCGCAATGAGAAGCCCACACACTGCAAAGAAGAGTAGCCCCTGCTCTCCGCAACTAGAGAAAGCCCGCGCTCAACAATGAAGACCCAATGCAGCCAAAAAAATAAATAAATAACTTTTTTAAAAAAACTATTTTTTAAATAAATTGCTTCACCTAAGTTTATCAAGGCAAAGTTAAACATTTTAGTGTAATTCCTTTTCATCATTGTACTTTTTCCGTATTTGAACTCAATTGTCTTCAATCTTCCTGTACGAAGTTAGGAAAATAAATGTCTCAGTTGCTAGATCACGTGGGTCCTTTTAAGAGCAACTGGTCTACCTCCTTAATGCTTCTCTTTCTATTGACTCCTTCCTGTTAAGCTATAGACACTACAGCTTCCCATCCTAAAAAAATATAGTAATAATAAATGAGACAAACAAAAAAGAAAACAGAACAGACAGATAATATAAAGAGAAAAACCATCTTTCTGTTTCTTGTCTCTCAAATTACTATGGTATATTCTACTTTGCTTCATTACATTATTTCCCCCCAAAAAAAAGGAAAAAAAAAAAAAAAAAAGAAAGAAAAAATAGAAAAAAAGAACACTCCAGGTCCCCATTTTTTATTCTATCACAAGTTACTCTTTATTCTCCATTCAACTAACAAGCTTGCTATTCCTAAGGTCAACCACAAACTTCTAGTTTTCAAATCCAATAACAATTTTCAGATTTCTTTTTTTATTTGATTTAATAAAGGATGAGATACTGCTGATTATTTTGTTCTTTATTGGTCCCATTCCTTGATCCCTTACATATTTATTCTCGACTCACTTTTCTGATTATGGTATTTCTATTTCAGTCTTTTTGGTTACATCTCTTTTTCCACATATACCTTAAATATTTGTGTTTCTTAGTAATCTTTTACTTATTTTATTTTCTTGGAATTCTGTATACCTTCTTCTACTGTGAGCACATATGTAATACTATTTTCTATGTGCAGAGCACTGGTTTAAGCAGTGTACCTAAAATGTCTCATTTAATGCTTAAACAGTCCTACTGAGTATATATTTTCATTCCTATTACAAAGATAAGAAAATTGAGGCAAATGATGGTGTCAGGACTTACTAAAGGTCACTCGTCCAATGTATATGGTGAAGTCAGATTTGAATCCAGCCATTTGTGCCCAGTGTCTGTGATCTTAACTACTTCCTATACCCTTCATTAAAAAAAAATAATAATGCCCAGTATAATCTGGGCTATTATAAGCCCTCAAACATAAGTCAGCTTCTACTTGCCCACCGTTCCATCTTCTATATATTAATTATAGACAGAATGTGTATGTATGTGTATTATCTCCTTATCATCATTTTTGAGGTCTAGAAACATATTTGCTAATAACTATTATGCCTCTTTACTTAAAAAAAAAAACCAAACTTTTCTATTTATCAAAGTCAGCATATTAAAACTCATGATATGCTGTCTTATCCCATGCTTAATCTTTACTGTAAATTATCCTATTATTATCTATTGAATCTATTTTGCCAGAAAAAACCAGAAATATCCAAAGTTCTCTCACACTCGCCTCTCATTAATAGAAAACTCATAAAGTTCAACTCATTCTTCCTTTAAATATCTCTCAAATCTGCTTTTGTTTTGCATCCTCATTGCTTTAGTTTCATTTCTCACCACTACTAGCCTGGTATAGTGAGTAGTCTGTAAAATTGAACAAGGTCAGGTATTGGGTTTATCAGAAAATTCTGAGGGTGTGTGTGTTTGTGTGTGTGTGTGTGTGTGTGTGTGTGTTTATTTATGCATGTGTTTTGTTTTTATTTGCTTCTGGCCCCATTCCTGAAACTCCCGATTCAATATATCTGATGTAGGGCCTAAGGTTTTCTATTTTAAGTAGCTTCCAGGTGCTAAGCATTGCTATGTAGAATGCAGTCGCCAGTCCAAAACCATTGACCTCAATTAGGAATTTGTTTATAATATAGGATCTCAGGTTTTATTTCATACTGACTGAATCATAATCCATAACTTAATAAGACCCCCAACAGTTCCATGTGCACATTAAATGTGGTTAACACTGGGTTGTGACAATCCAACATGTTTATCATTCGTAGTACAATATATTTCCCATTGTGTAGGATAAAATCCAAACTTTCACACTTGACATGAAAGATATTTAACAAGCTGGACATGACTTTATTCAACTTTATTTACTGTCACATTCCAAGTATGGGAGAAAAATCAAATCAGAACAAAACACACACAATAGTTAAATATCAAGAAACTTTGCAAATAGGTTCTATTTTCCTATTTCTTTTTGAATTGTTTTTTCTTATTCAATAGAGCCCTTCTCCTTTTTCTCCTCTAAGGGCACGCTTATTACTTTCTATTAAAGACTTATATTAGTCCTCCTCCAGGCAGTAACCCACACACTTCAATGTCTTCTAAAATCCTGCAGTATTTTCTATTAGAGCACTTAAAATATTACAATGATATATGTTAATAAGTATTTTATAATTTTTAATAAGCAGAAATTCTTCACATGCAATTATATAAATATAAATATATGCAATTTATAAAATCTTTATATTCCCTTGTTCAAGTCAACTTATTGCTATTTTACTTAAAATTAATGTAAAACTGAAGAAGGTTGTTTGTTTTGAGTTTCTGTACTATTTCCCAGTAGCAATTAACATATACTCAATTTCGTTCACACATCTGTTTCTCCACCGGACTATATATCAGCGGCAAAGCCCACAACAATTCCTGGGAAATAAAAATAGAATCTGTGTAATGAAGTCTAACCTTTTTTTCCCTTTGTGCTTAGTCTAATTTCACCTGTTCATAGGGTACCCTGTGCAGAAGGCTTGCACCTGGCACTTCAGACCAGAATTCCCAGTGTGAAATTGCTGCACCTGACGCTTCAGTTGGCAGACCCTGTGCAGAAATGCTGCACCCAGCACTTTGATCTGGAGTGCCCTGCACAACACAGCTGTGCCCAACAGGCAAGAATGCCACCCCCTCCCCTGCTGACAAGACTCCTATAAAGCATCCCCATCAACGGCCTTTTGCAAAGAGTGTGTACTCTAGAGCATGAGCTCATGCCTCTACATTCTTTGATCAAAGAATAAAGCTTTCCTTTGCTTCTGAACCAAACTTGATCTCTTCTATTTGCACAAGCAACATCAAGAAGAAGGACTCTTATTGGGGATCAACTCATTGGAGGTTTCGGGGAGGGGATTGGTAATAAATTTTTGACAACCAAGATGGGACTGACTGTGGCTCTTCTGCCTGCACTCATCCACTAGACTACAGACATGCTCAAGCTTCAGCAGGACGATGGCTAATGTTTGGGCACTTGGATGCCTCCTTTTTTGGTCGCATCAATTAACAGTTTAATGCTGGCTCCAAATTTCCCAAACCAAAAATCTATTTGGATCAAATTTTGTAGTGTTTGCATGCCAACAAATCACTCCAACTGTCCCTTCAGTAGTTGGATCTCTAAATTATATCATCATTTTGCAATTGGACCTGCTATGCCAGAGACAAAAGTAATGGGATGAAATTCCCTATGTCTAGTTTTTTTATGGTCTTATATCAGAGCACGGGCCTTTAAAAGGGATGTGGGCTCTCCTCCACTGAGATAAGAGCAAAGGAGACTAAGCTTTCCACCAGTCCTTGGCCTGCCCCCTGATGACCTTCTTGATCTCCTCCCTAACACTCCTCCTCCTGTTCCCTCCCTACCCATTTCCTTCATATAGCCCGAGTTGGGTCACAGGCCCAAGGGGTCCCTTCCATACCAGTCCCCTCTCCCAGAACCCTGTCCAGTAAGTATATGAAATGGCACTCATTACCAGCCAGTGTCCAACAACCTGCCAGGAAAATACTCCTTGTGAGGCAGGTTCCCGATGGAGAAGAAGGGTTCACACAGATACCTGTCCCATTTACCACTTCTGATCTGTATAACTAGAAAAGTCATAATAAAGGGTTGAGGGAAGATCCAAAGGGTTCCTGAATCTGATTAGGGGAATCTTTCAGCCCCATGGCCCCACCTGGGCTGAGATCCAGAGCCTCCTCAATGTACTCCTAACAGGGGGGAAGAAAAGGCTATAATCCTTTTACAAGCCCAAGAGGAAGCAGACAAAGAGAACAAAAACAATGCAAGTCATGCTATTTTCAGACCAGATAATCAAGCAGTCCCAGATAACAACTGAGACAATGGAGAAAGGGGTGGAAAATAGAGGCTGACCAATTATAAAAATATGATCCTAAAGGGAATCCAGGCAGCAGGAAAGAAACCTGTCAGTTGGAATAAGAAAAAGGCAATCAATCACAACCAATGGAAAACCCTTCGGCATTCCTAGAGAGCCTCAGGGAATGCCTCCGATTCTATACTAATGAGCCTTAGTCATTGGAAGGGAATGCAATCCTGAGGTGGTATTTCATTTCCCAAACTGCCCTCAACATTAGATGTAAACTTCAGAAACTGAAAATACAGCCAGATACCCTTACCTCCTGCCTGGTGGAGGTTGCCTACCACGTGTTTAGTAAGTGAGACGTAGAGGAGGAAAAGTCAGAGGATAAAAAGGCCCAGAGGCAAGCCCGCCTAGTGGCTGTTGCCCACCAATATCAACTGGTTGACACGGGAATTTGAACTAAACACCCACGGAGACTCTCGACTCCAGTGAGTGACCCCTGGCTCGCTGGGATAGCAAGCCAAGGAAATTAGGACCCAATCAGTGTGCCATATGTAAACAAGAGGGACACTGCAAGGAAGAATGCCCTCACTCCCTCAAAGGGGGATGGAAATGGCAGATCCTGGTTACTATCCGCAAGGGCAGATGGTCCAAATAGATGAAGAATCATGGGGCCGGGGGCTCCTAAACTGGAACTCCAATTGACCCCCAAGGAGCCCAGACTGACATTGGACATAGGAAAAAACCCCGTCAAATTCTTAGTCAACACTGTTGCCACTTAACCGGTACTGAACACCAGATCAGGCAAACTCAGTCACAAGAGTTGTAAAATTATGGGGGTATCAGGGAAGGTCTAAGAACAGTGATTCATAGAGCCATTATGATATAAATTGGATGAACACATTCTCACCCATTCCTTCCCACACGTTCCCCATGTCCTATACCCCTGCTAGGAAGGGGTATCTTATATAATTGGGAGCTACTATCCATCTAATAGGAGACAGACTGAAGACTGTTGTTCCCCTAGAAGGGGAGCACAAGATAATAATGTTAATGGCTGAGGACAAACCTCCCAGGACAGAGCAGGTTGATCTGCCAGGAGTAAATCTCAAAGTCGGGGCCTAGGGATGGGTGGAACAAGCTATGGGAGCCAGTCCTGTGACAGTCCATCTAAAACCTGGACATCCATGGCCCAACAGAAAACAGTACGCTCTCCATTGAGAGGCCTTAGTGGGCATTGCCTCTGTTATACAGGGCCTAACTGACCACCCTTACTGGACCATGCCAATCATCCTGTAATGCCCCCGTTCTCCCCGTAAAGAAACCCGATGGGGAATACTGGATGGTACAAGACCTCAGGGCAGTCAATGAAGCCACCAAAAATATACATTCAGTAATTACCAATTCCTATACCTTGCTGGGACTCTACTGTCCACCAGGACCCGGTAATGTGTATTAAATTGAAAAGATGCCTTCTTCCGTATTCCATTAACAATACCACTGGAGAGTCCTGCCCCCGAGGGTTCAAAAACACCCCCGTTGTCTTTGTGGAAACTTTAGCTAGAGACGACCTAAAAAAATCTACATCCTGGAGGAGGCTTCCCTCCTCCGGTATGTAGATGACATTCTGACTGCTAGCTTCACTAAGGAGGCCTCTGACGAAAGTAACGCAACCACTCTGAACCACCTAGCTGATAAAGGATAGAAGGTGGCCAAGAAAAGGCCCAAATATCACAAACTAGGGTGACCCACCTAGGCTTCATTCTCACAGAAGGTCACAGAAGCCTACCACAGGAAAAGAAGGAAGCCTTTTGCAGCCTTGCCTCTCCTAAAACTAGCAGACAGTTTATGGGTTTCCTGGGGATGGCCAGGTTTTGCTATATCTGGTTTTGCTATATCTGCTATATATTTGCTATATCCCTAACTAGCTAGGCCTCTATATGAAAAGTTGAAAGGGAAAATGATGATAATTTTGAATGGAATTCAGAATGTGAAATGACCTTTCAAGAATTAAAAATGCCATTACTTCATGCCCCTTTCCTAACCCTCCCAGATTTAGCTAAATCCTTAGACCTTTATATTCATGAGAGAAGGGTAATCGTCCTTGGGGTATTAGCTCAAAAACGGGGACCCTTACTTGGGTGGTTGCTTATTTCTCTAAACAATTAGATCAAAATGCTAAGGGATGGCCTCCTTGCCTACAGGCAGTAGCAGCTACTACAACTCTGCTAAAAGAGGCTGAAAAGTTAACATTTGGTCAGCCAGTCACTGCAAGGACTCCACACCAGGAGGCTTTACTTACTTACGAGGAAGTAAGTTCTAAGGGAACAGAATGGCTCTCCCGCAGATGGCTGATTCAAGTTCCTGCTAAGCTTTTAGACAGCCCAGTGGTTACCATAAAAAAACTGTCACAGGCTAAATTTTGCCACCCTGCTACCCACAGAAATGGGACCCCTGGAACATCACTGTGTAGAAACCATAGACATGATCTATTCCAATTGCCCTAACCTAGCAAGTGAGCCTCTCCAAAATGCTGAGGAGGAATTGTTCACAGACAGGACCAGTTTTATGAGAGAGAGAAAAGGCTGGCAGGATACGTAGCAATTGCCTAAATCCAACTCATAGAGGCACAAAGTTTGCCCACAGGGACTTCTGCCCAAAAGGTGGAGCTTATAGCCCTCAGCTGGCCTTAAAGCTCTGGACAGGGAAAATCTTAAATGTTTACACATACCAGATTCCTGGTATGTGTATGCCATCCTACATGCACACAGGGGTAGTTGGAAGGAAAGGGGTATGGTTACTGCAGAGAATAAGCAGGTGAAACATGGCATAAACATACTAAAACTCCTAGAAGCAGTGCAGCTTCCAAAAAAAGAGTGTCAGTGATTCACTGTAAGGGTCATCAAAAAGGGAATGCAGAGGTAATAAAGGAAAACAACAAAGGGAACACAACTGCCAAAAGGGTGGTCCAAAGTAACTTGGCAATTACCCCTCATACTAAGAGGCCAGATCCATCCAATTACTCCCTAGTCTATACAAAGGAAGAATTAGACAAAGTCCAGAAATGGGGCTTCAGTCGAGATCTAGGAAGCCATGGGTGACTAATTAATGAACATGTGTAATACTTCTTTCCCCAAACTGCAGCTTGTCAAGCCATTAGGGAGGCTCATCAAGGAACTCACTATGGGAAGGAAGCCCAATATAACTGGTTAGTTGAGGTCACAGTAACTCCTGGGATGAAAAGCATAATCAGTCAGATAGGTGAAACATGCCCCATCTGCACAGAACCCCCCCACCAGAGGCCCGTAGATAAGGCCCATTCAGATCTGAGAGGCATATCCTGGGGAAGACGGGCAGGTTGATTTCACTGTCATGCCAAGAACATCAGGCAGTTTTAGGTATCTCTTGGTGCTGGGGGACACGGTTAGAAGCGTTTCCCACTAGAACTGAAATGGCAGCCCAAGTGGCTAAAATATTACTCAAAGAAATAATCCCCAGATTTGGGCTCCCAGGATCCCTAAAGTGATAATGGCCTAGCATTCCAGTCTCAAGTGACAAAAGGGATGGCAAGTTCCCCGGGCAAAAAATAGACCTTGCACTCAGCCTGGAGACCCCAATCATCAGAAAATAGAGAGATCCAATCAGACTTTAAAATGAACCTTAGGCAAGTTATGCCAGGAGACTCAAGAAAAGTGGGTTAACTTACTCCTTATTCCTCTGCTCTGCATGCAGTTAGCTCCAAGAGATAAGTTAAAGGTCAGTGCATTTGAACTCATGTGTGGTAGACCCATTACCCAAGCCCAAGAGATGGGACACCTGAGCCCCCTTGAAATGGAACAACTCAAGTGTGCCTTCCAGGTAGGAGAAACTCTCACGGAATACAGTAACCAGGTGCTGCCCACACCCACCAACCTGGCCCTCCATCCCTTGCGGCCAGAAGACTGAGCTCACCTAAAAACCCGGGAAACCAGCAGCTGCAGGGTCAATTCACTCCTACGTGGAACAGACCCCAGCTGGTGATCCTCACCGCCCATTCTGCCCTGAGGTTGCAGGGATCACTCTGTGGGCACGTCGCACTCGAGGGAAGAGGCCTCCAAGCCCCAATCTCCAGAGAGACAACCTGGCACAAGGGACCCCCTTGACTGCTTGTGTGAACCTCTCTCTGACCTGAAGCTTTCCTTCCAAAAAACAAGAGAAGCGTGACCAGGGAGATTCAGCCCCGGCAGTGAGCCTCGACATCAGGGAGCACTTCCCTGCAGGCAAAGGACCTAGATACCTTTATTTTTAGGAAAAATTTGACATGTGACCATTATTCTTGCTAATATTTGGGCCGCAATTCCTAAATCGTCTGGTGTCCTTTGTCTCCAAAAGGTTAGACAAGTGGTGGTCGCTCAGGGAGATGAAGAGTTAGGGCTGAGGTGTGCAGACAACCAAACGCTTCGAAAGGCAGCTGGGGAGAAGTTCTGCTGCTCTACCTGGGGTTAGGACCGGGCCTAAAATCAGCAGCGAACAGTTACAGAAGACAGACCTTTGCCCCTCAAGAATGAAGAACAGGATAAAAGACAGAGGGGAGATTTGTCACTGGCAAAGCCCATTAACAATTCCCAGGGAATAAAAATAGGATCTAGGTAATAAAGTCTAACCTTGTTTTTTTTTTCCTTGGTGCTTAGTCTTGTCTCACTCGCTCATAGGGTGCTGCGTGCACAGACCTCCCACCCGGCCCTTCAGACCGGAGTTCCTCATGTGAACCGGCTACACCAATACCTACCTCAGCTTGGAGACCACGTGCAGAAGCTGCGCACAACACTCAATTCAAGCTGAGCTGGAGCCGGAGCCGCGCAGCCGCAGTGGCCCTGAGAGAATTCCGCCCCTTCCTCTCCCTGCCCAGGAGATCCGTATAAAGCAGCCCTGCCCACGGCCTGTGCAGGAGAGCGTGGGGTCTAGGGCCAGCTTGCTCCTCTCCGTTCTCCGATCAGAGAATAAAGCTTTCCTTTGCTTCTGAGCCAAAATCCTCCTTCTATTGGCACTGGCGCGAGCAACACCAAGCAGAAAGACCCTTGATGGGCCCATAACATATCTAGACTTGGAAAAAGGAGCATAGCTTATCCATCTTAGGCTGTCCGCCCAGCGGAGTGTCTGAAAGAGAGTCCGTGCTAAAGCATGTGTGCATAAATGAAGTGATACTATGGTAAACTGAAACAAAAACAAACGAAAAATTTCTTATTCGTGTCACTCCATGAATGTTTCTGTTGGTTGAATCCAATAAAAAGCAGCTTTAAATCAGTTTTATTCTCTGTAGACTATTCTAGAGAAGGTATATTTTGCTAAATTTATAAAAGTTTGCGTAAATTAAATTAGTGACATATTAAGGGACTTTTGAGTAAAAAGTTTTGCTGCCATGGATTGTTCAGTAATTCTGTGTGTGGGTGTGTGTTTTTCAAATTCAAACATGCATTTCACATGTGAATATAAAATATATAAAAATGTCATCCAAATGACCAGTGCTCAAAAACTAACTGATGTCCAAAAGAGGCCATGTGAATGAAAATAAAGGGCAAATAAGGACAAAAAGAAAGAAGGAACTAAAAGTGAAGGTGAAAATTTTTGTAAGAAATGTCAAGAAACGATGAGCTTGGGTAGATCATAATGGTGGGGCAATATATTTTATGATCATTACACTTTCATCTGTCACTGAGCCACAGCGTTGGGCAAAAATCAATCACTTACGTATTGAGAATTTCCCACACGTCAAGCACTTAAAAATCTGAGCTTATTAAGAAGTTAAAGTGAGTACACCGTAACGGCGAGGAAATATTTGTGAAGTGAATTTCATGCTGATTTAAATATAATTTTGTTTTGAAAACAGACAAAATAATATTTTTTCTTAAAATACATTGTTTAAAATAACATGCAATGAACTTAAGAAGGAAATATAGAACTTGAAACTCCAAACCTAAAGTAAATAATTTTATTGCATAGAAATGCTCAGCAGTTTATTAATAAAAAGAGATAATTATATATGATACCTTAATATTTATAAAACAAGAAGGAATAAGACCATCTGCCTCGTATTGTAAAGTCAACCCTTTTTCTTAATTCACTTAAAGTAAATAAAAGTAGAAAATATTCCTTTATGTCAATCAGGTTGGATGTCCTTTGAGTGATGAGTGAAGCAGAGTGTGTTTACATGGCAGTGGGGCCTACAGTCCATTATAAGACCACGAAGAGCCCACTCATCACTTATTTTCAGTGTGACACAATTAAAACGAAAATATTGTGACTTGGCAGCTAAGTTCTACATCCAATCCAAGTTTATTTCAACAGATACCACTTAGACATGTAAGTTATTAGCTGCCTGACGAAACAGCATAACACATCATGTGAATTTTGGATCACTGCTAACACAATGCATTAATAAATTAAATTAAGGGACAGTGTTTGCATTGGAATTAGTTCCTAAGTCTCTGGATGCCTATATACGGGCTTTGTCTACACCAAATGTGAGGAGTTTCTCTCCAGATTAGGGCCAGCCTAAACCTTATTTATAAACCTGACAAATCAGAACTCAAACATCTGTTATAGGACAGTTCAGCCAGAATGTTCTGCCTTCCTTCCTCTCCTGCGTGGTACTATAGCACTAGCTATGCAACCCTTACACTGCTTACCAGCATACCTTGATATACATGATCAGAAAATGTGAACCCCATCAGCCTATAGCAAATGTTACTATGAAATAGTGCAGAAAGAAGAAGAAACACATCTTCCACAGCTTTAGGAACAAAAATGTTTTAAAGTAGAGGCACTAAAGAACCAACGAAAGATGTCACCCTTAATGTGAGAGTATACAATTTCCTCTGCTCGGCGCAAATCATAAAACTCCTGTAACATGAGCACATTATGTAATAGAGTCCAAAATATTTCTATAGGAATACGCTCCTTTAAAATAAACAATTTTGAAAGAATAGTACAAGGCATGAGCCATAATGTTTTTTTTAAGATTTGCAGTAGCACTTGGTAACCATGATTACAAGAATAAAATTTACATTTGTAACACAAAGATATATGCAATGATTTATTCATTAATTGAGTTGTTCACTCAATAACCATGTATGGGATCACTGAGTAGATTTGCTTGAGCACATATACAAAGTTTGCTGTTATGTAACTACAGGAAAAATATTTCACTAGGCTGAAAAATGCCCGCTTTCTTGAAATAAGAGATTGACATGTTTTAAAAAGCCAACAGCAGTTCTGTTTCTGAGGCCTTCAGATCAATTGTAGAATAACTTTATATTATGGCCAGGGGCATTTATGCTTAATACTAAGTATGACAAAAAGAAAGCATATTTTACAAATGATTTTCTCAAATGTGTTCATAAAGATATGGAGAAATTTTAAAAGGGCAAATTAGTTTTGATGTTTAAATACACAGAACCTTTTTTTTCCCCCCAGTAAAAGCATTTTAGGCATCTCAAATCTTATATTATTATATCCTGAAGGTGTCTATAGGATTTCTAGTCAGGCAATCTGAGGTTACAGGTGAGAAGAGGGGCCAGAGGGTTTATCTATTTCTGAAGGCCTTAGGATAATCGAGAGGTGGATCTCTGCTTAGAATACTAATCCCAAGTCTGAACTAACTTTATTTTTTTAATTAATTTCTTTGTAGTATAGTTGATTTACAAGGTTGTGTTAGTTTCTGGTGTACAGCAAAGTAAATCAGTTCTACATATACATACATCCACTCTTTTTTAGATTCTTTTCCCATATAGGTCATTACAGAGTACTGAGTAGAGTTCCCACGTTACAAACTGAAGAATAAAAACCATATGATCATCTCAATAGATGCAGAAAAAGCTTTTGACAAAATTCAGCACCCATTTATGATAAAAACTCTCCAGAAAGTGGGCATAGAGGGAACATACCTCACCAAAATAAAGGCCATATATGACAAGCCAACAGCTGACATCATTCTCAATGGTGGAAAAACTGAAAGCATTTCCTCTAAGATAAGGAACAAGACAAGGATCTCCACCCTTGCCACTTTTATTCAGCATAGCTTTGGAAGTTCTAGCCACGTCAATCAGAGAAGAAAAAGAAATAAAAAGAACCCAAATTGAACTAACTTTAGATCTCTAAAATTCTCGGTGATATTTTGCTGAAGAATTTGAGTGAAGGAGCAGATTAGGTACCTCTTCAGAATGGAGGAAAAGTTGACAAGGGGAATCACAGAGAGGAAGAGAGTCGATAACCTACCCCTTCTCCCATGGAGCTGAGTGAATCAGAAGAGAGATGAGAATTATGGAGTTGCCAGGATGCATAGTTATACAGCATGACTTCCTAGTTTGGGCTAAAATAATAGAGTGAGAGGTTCTCCAGGGTTGAGAGGAAGGCTGAAATCAGAGAAATTAGACCTCACAATTGTGTGTGCACTGTGTGTGAACGGGGTAAGGGACTCTGTAGATAGAAGTTAGGCATCAACCTAAGACAGCAAAGAAAAAATCAGTGTGGCACAGTTAGTACAAAAGAGAACCGGAGTTAGTTTTACCCTGCTGTCTCTGACTCCTGTGTGGGGTGGGAAGGCGTAATGCCCCAGAAATCCACACATGTCTCATGCAGCAGAAAGCAGCTTTGGCCATTAGGCTTGCTGTAGAGGCTCCCTTGATGAGAGGTCAATCCAGGAGTAGGACAGAAAATGTAGGTTAACTCTGAGACGTCATCAGCAGCAGTCATTGAGATGGAGCTAAGGCAACATGAGAGTCCCTTGTCCCTGATCAAGTCATGAGTACAAACCACATATTCACCAGCAGTTTATCTAAAGATACCAGCTCAAGAGGTCAGGAACCCAAAACAAAACAAAACAAGAAAACAACCAAAAAACAAAACCCCAAAACAAAAAATCTGTAGCTGAAGCAAGGACCCGAGGATCAGCATGTATCTCAGAGCCCCGGCCCGCCCCCCACCCGCCTCAAGTAGCGACAAGGTTACATAAGTAGGTTTCCTCCCCAGGAGACACACAGATGTTATCTGGGGAAGGTGATATTAAAGACCAAGAGTTTACCTGAAAGATTACTGAATTAACTGTATGTACTGGAAGAAACTAAGATTCGGTCTTTGGTACTTTCTTATATATAATGTGGGTATAATAATAGCAGTTCCATTATATTTGTGAGGATTAAATGTAAAGCATTTCTGTTACCTGAATGTCTGATACAAAGTAAATACACAGTAAATGTTAACCATTGTCATTGTAACCCCTCCTCTTAACTGGCTCTACAGGTGCTCATAACGACAAATTTGGCATCTCCTTTTATTTGCTTGTTTTATATTAGAGAACTGCTCTATGTTGTGTACACAGCTGAGTTAAGATTGCCATTCAAAACTGCATCTATAGTTTTTCTTACCAAATAAACTGAAAAATTCTTTGCTCAATCCAAATTTAATTTGAATTTATTTAAGAAAAAATTTGTTCACCTCTACCTTAGCCCATTTGGGCTGCTATAACAAAATACCATAAACTGGGTAGCTTATAAACTACAAGCATTTATTTCTTAATTCTGGAGGCTGGAAGTCCAAGGTCATGATGCCAGCATGGTCGTGATGCCAGCATGATCACGTTTCGGTGAAGGCCCTCTACCAGGTTGCAAACTGCCTACTTCATGTTGTATCTTCATATGGTTGAAAAAGAGCGAGGGAGCTCTTTGGCGTCCTTTTTATAA
Source organism: Balaenoptera borealis (assembly GCF_965194805.1). Lineage (NCBI taxonomy): Eukaryota > Metazoa > Chordata > Mammalia > Artiodactyla > Balaenopteridae > Balaenoptera > Balaenoptera borealis. Next base: position 23,517,463 of record NC_138862.1, read on the forward strand.
GAGCACTAGTCCCATAATGAGGAGCTCCATCTTCATAACCTAATCACTTCCCAAAGGCTCTACTTTCTAACACCATCGTATTGGACATTAGGACCCCAACATGTGAATTTTGAGGGGACAGAAACATTCAGACCATAGCAGTCCCCACTCAATAATGTTGACTGACATGCTAAACTTTCCAGCCCTACCTGGGAAGCCTGTACAATAAACTTTAGACTTTGTTGACATATTCAAAAATAATACAATAATTTCTGGTTCTCATTTCCATAATAATCTATTTCCCTTGTGAGGGGTAGGAAACTTAGTGAAAATTTGAACTTTTATTTTTATGAAAAAAGGTTATTGCCTCAGTCACTGTTTGCAGAAAATTGTGGACTAGATAAAGCTTATTATAATGTAATAAATATACACTTGAAGTAACCAAATTTCTAAATCAATGCTAAGAAAAATTATAATAGGATCAAAGTGATTCATTTCTGTCAAACTAGTATGCTGATAAACAAAAACTAAATTATGTCATATGCTTCAAATTTTGTCACATGTAAGTATGACTCCTTCCCCAACTGGTGGCCCTGGAGAGTTGCTATTTATACACTAGAAATCTCAGACCTTGTTTCACACAGCCCCTCTTCTCCAACATGGCAAGCTGACAAGCCTCCTATTCCTTACCTTCTCTTTGATCTTCCATAATTAGGTTGTTTTCCTTTCTTTCCCTTTCTTTGCATCTATGGCTCTTTTTTTTTTTTTTTAACATCTTTATTGGAGTATAATTGCTTTACAATGGTGTGTCAGTTTCTGCTTTATAACAAAGTGAATCAGTTATACATATACATATGTTCCCATATCTCTTCCCTCTTGCATCTCCCTCCCTCCCACCCTCCCTATCCCTCCCCTCTAGGTGGTCACAAACCACTGAGCTGATCTCCCTGTGCTATGCGGCTGCTTCCCACTAGCTATCTATTTTACGTTTGGTAGTGTATATATGTCCATGTCACTCTCTCACTTTGTCACAGCTTACCCTTTCCCCTCCCCATATCCTCAAGTCCATTCTCTAGTAGGTCTGTGTCTTTATTCCCGTCTTACCCTTAGGTTCTTCATGGCCTTTGTTTTTTTTTTTGAGCATACCACTCTATCTAACTTACCACGTAGGCAGGGTAATTACTTGTTTACATGGTCATATCCCTAATTAGAATACAATTCGTGCTGAGAAAGAACAATTTCTTACTCAATTTATTACCCCCGTGGAATACTGCAGGCACCTATTACACTTCTTAAAGAATAAATGAATACATGAATTGAATGATTTTTTAAATCACCATCTTTAAATCTAAATTTTCCAAATAAAAAAGATGCAAATCCATTCTTTACACCTGTCCCCAGACAGGAGAGGGTTACTTATTTTACTTACATTTTTTAAAGATTTCCTAGAATCAGACAATTTTATTTAAATATCAAGTAAATAATGAAAGAAACAAAACAAAACTGAATGTATGCTATTTAATTGACTGATTGATTGCAAAGAAAGACGATCACTACTGTATCAGTGAGTTCTATGGTAGATCTCAAAACTAAAATAACACCCTCACCTATCTATTAATGCTTTTCATTCAAACCTACTACATCTCAAGCAACTGAGCTAGTTGTGTGGATGATAAAAATCTTTCACTTTGATATTAAGTGATATTCTGTTAAGGTACTAGCTTAGTGCCTTAACAGAAGTAAAGATTATTAGTAGTACACATTGAATATATATATATATATATATATACACTTTAAAATAGAATGTTAACAGTAAGAAATACATATTCTATAACTCAAATAATGTTCAAGTTGATTTTCAATATAATTAAATTATGTTAATATACATTATAATTGTGCTTTAAAACTTCATCAATTTGTCCCTTTAGACATCAGTCCAAGGGGTAGGAAACTGACCAGAGCCCAAAACGATCAGCCAAACCAAGAGCAAGAGAATGATACATGCATCTATGGTTCCCCTCAATATCTGAAAGCTTACATGGGTGAGTTCCTTCTCCCCACCACACATGTGTGAGTGTAGCTGGCTCATAAAAATCAAGAGTTACATGTTCTTTCTGTTACATCTCTCATTCTTGGATTCTTGATTTTATCTTCTGTACCATACCATTTGGTCTGGTAAAGATTTATAAGACATTGTTAGATTTCTCGGGCCCTTACAGTCTCAGATGGCTAACAGCCTGCTACAATTAGAGCACAAAGACTCCATAGCATATTCCCTGGTTTCAAAGCTTCCTGACGTTTCTGTCTTCCACACAGAATGGGGGATAAAATCATGTAAACCGTTTACCTCACTCTCCACTTCACTGGCAGAAGGGAATGCTTGGCTGTCAGTTCTGTGATTCCTCCAGTGACCAGCTTTTGTTGCTAACCTCCAGTGAAATTTGGTTGTATTCCAACTCAATCCATCACTTAATTTGACAAGCCAAAGTGTTTACAGTTTAATTGCAATCCCAAGCAAGTGGTTTCTTTTTTTCGTGACTTGTTTATCTGAAAGACTGGAACAGTGCAAAGTTATCTTCTTACATACAGAAAGCTCATAATAATTACTCATAGGACTGGCCATCCTAAATCACTGCAGAGTTCCATTCTACTTTAGTAGCTTGATTAAAAAGATGAATGGTTGCAGGTTCAATTCAGAAAAGCCAAAGAAGGGAACGCACAATGACCTCTTCAAAGTTGGCCTTGGCAAAGAACAGAGGACCCTTCTAGTGTTAATGAGTACATACCACTCAAGATCACTACCCTTTCTGTAATGTTTCATGCAATTGGATTTCCAGGGTATCAGAATCTCCTCTGGATGGTGATCTCAGGTATTTCTAACACACAGAAATGAGTTATTCTAAATGTTCTTTTACAGGTTAGTATTTAAATATCTAAGCTGAGTATATATACTTGAAATATACTGTAAACTTTGCTCTAGATTGGACATGTATGAGCCTCTGGTCTCTGCATTTGGATCCATGGCACTCCTTAAGAAATGCACCTGATTGTACAGAGGTGGAACTTTATGTCATCAGCAAGTGAAGAAAGGATTCTATCTCAGTATCCTAATGTGGGAGACTTTCCAATAATCAAGGGTATCCAACAGTTCATTGTGTTTGCAGGAAGATCTCAGCAGTCCATGACCAACTTTATGCCATCCAGGTAAAATAATTTACCTCTATATGCAAGGAAAGGGACTAGTGTGTTCCTCAGTAACATCTATGCTATTCTAGTAGTTGAAAATATTATTTCTGCCCTCATACTGGTCTACCCTGCAGTGGACTGAATGTATGTGTCCCCCCCCTCCCCAAAATGTATATGTTGAAATCCTGATTCCCAATATGATGGCAGTAGGAAGTGGGGCCTTTGGTAATCAGGTCATGAGAGTGGAGCCGTCATGATGGGATTAGTGATCTTATAAAAGGGAGCCCAAACAGCTCTCTTACTTTCTTTCCACCATATGAAGATACAACATGAAGTAGGCAGCATGCAATCTGGAAGAGGGCGCTCACCAGACCTGACCATACTGGCAGCCTCATTTTAGACTGTCAGCCTCCAAAAACGTGAGGAGTAAACATTTGTTGTTTCAGCCACCCACTGTATGGTAATTTGTTGCAGCAGCCCAAATTAAGACATACCCTAACCCAGAGTACCATACACTATTAAAAATTTGTTTTCAAACATGGCCTAGGTAGGGCTACATACTTATATTAAGGAAGCAGTTACCTCAGTGCTTCCTTAGCTACAGTGTCAGTCGTTACCAGGGCCCACGTTTAAGGGCAAACTTTTCCATGAAATGGTATTCTTGGGGAAAGGCAATTGCTGAAGGAGTATGACATCCTGGAACATTTAGGCTTCATTACCACAGCCGGGAGTAGGGGGGGCATAGCTCAGCCTATGCCAAATATAATGGGCACCACAAATATGTATGGGAACCAGCTACATGCCAAGTACTATTCTAGTTAGTAAGGTTGCCTCTTTGAAGAAACTAAAGAGAGATCACTGCCTTTGTGAAGTTTACAGTCTAGAAAGTGTGAAAGGCAGTCAAACTTGGAAAATAGGTAAATTATGTATTAGAAAGTGATCAGTGCTATGGGAAAAAAAGAGAGAAAGTATAAAACACTCTTCAAAATACTTGGACAGGGTGTTAGAGTCAAATGCTTCCAAAGGCATCCTATCACATAAGCTGAAACACCATGGGCTGAAGGATACAATGTAAGGTTAGCAGCAGATTACTCTCTCCCAGCCATAGTGCTGAAGAGGCAGAAGTAAACGGAGACAGCTTAGAAGGTTCATATCATAGTGAAGCCCTGCTTGATTAAAACAGCCAGCTTTAGATCCTGGGAGGGAAAGTCTTTAACAAAGGGCAACACCAGAAGCACTCTTCAGTGTCTTCAATAATTAGGGCACACTTCACAGGGAGGTCTGGGAGCTACTGATAGGCTATGGCATGTTGCAATATAGAAATGCATCTGATACCAGTGCTAAGACTAACACCATTCCCAAAAGGCATAAGGAGATATTACAATCTCAACCTTAAAATGACTGTAGGATACCAACACTTCTGCCGTGTCCCAGCCATGTTATCAATATCGTTCTGATAGCTTGGAGTATATTCTATCCAATATTTCACCAAACTTTTGATGCAAAAACATTCTTGAAACTCCTAATATAATATATATGCTAACTACTACCAAGGGATAGATTGAGGGAACACATGTTGGGAATACCATTGTGTCTTTTCATAGCAGATATACAAAACCAACCTTGTCACAGGTGGAGACTCTATCACCCTGAATCAGGTGAAATCAAGGAAGTGGTCCTCTCATTCTAACACCCTGCACACACTTCATGCATGTTTATCCTGCCTTAGAGGTATCTTGCTCTTAACTCCAAACTTAGACTGGACAACTGAACAGGTGAAGCTTATTGCATAGTAAAATAGGGCCAACTTCAGCAAACGGCACAGTAAGAAGGTTATGGTCCAGATGACTGGTTATGGTATAGTCTTTAAAACCAACCTCTTTCCAAAAGATCCTCCACAGAAAGGAACATGAGGAAAGGGTATTGCAATTGGTCACCATGCCATTTTCTGATCATCAACCTCCATGACCTAGGTGACAAATAAAAATCCAAGCGACAAATGACAGCTTCAATTACAATAGTCAATCGACCTAGATTCTTGAGGCAGAGTTATGAGTGATTGGGAGCTTAGTTAGGTTCTGGCATCAGACTTAAGCAAGATATCCTGGCTAACCATAAAAATAAAACACAAGTAAAGAAAAAAGAAAAGAAAATTTTGGACTACTTTGGTTTTCAGACTCCCCCAGTTGAACCCTTGTCTTGATTCTTGCTTCTGATCAATGCTTTTGGTGTGGCTAAACTTTGTATTCTTATTTTTGATTCTTGGACTTGGGCATCCTGCAAAGGTCTTGGATTTTATAATCCCTATGTGCTTTGAAATTTCTTATATCCTCAGATGTGAGCCAACGTATCTCTTTGAAGTCTGATGTCAAAACTTGAGTTCATAATCACTAATAGCTATCTCAGAAATCTCAGCCAATGGCCTAGAACCACAGTATCTAAGCTGGTTCCCAAATATGTACAAGTTAAAAGTGTGGTCATTTGGAGACGGAGCTTGAGGAGACCTTCAAGATGATGGAGGGGTAAGACGTGGAGATCAACTTCCTCCCAACAAATACATCAGAAATACATCTACACGTGGAACAACTCCTACAGAGCACCTACTAAATGCTGGCAGAAGACCTCAGACCTCCCAAAAGGCAAGAAACTCCCCACGTACCTTGGTAGGGCAAAAGAAAAAAGAAAGAACAGAGACAAAAGAATAGGAATGGGACCTGCACCTCTGGGAGGGAGCTGTGAAGGAGGAAAGGTTTCCACACACTAGGAAGGCCCTTCGTGGGCAGAGACTGTGGGTGGCAGAGGGGGGAAGCTTCGGAGCCACAGAGGAGAGCGCAGCCACAGGGGTGCGGAGGGCAAAGCGGAGAGATTCCCGCACGGAGGATCGGTGCCGACCAGCACTCACCAGCCCGAGAGGCTTGTCTGCTCCCCCGCCGGGGCGGGCGGGGCTGGGAGCTGAGGCTCGGGCTTCGGAGGTCAGATCCCAGGGAGAGGACTGGGGTTGGTGGCGTGAACACAGCCTGAAGGGGCTAGTGCACCACAACTAGCCGGGAGGGAGCCCGGGAAAAGGTTTGCAGCTGCCAAAGAGGCAAGAGACCATTGTTTCACGGCGCGCAAGGAGAGGGGATTAAGAGCGCCGCCTAAACAAGTTCCAGAGATGGGCGCGAGCCGCGGCGATCAGCGCGGACCCCAGAGACGGGCGTGAGACGCTGGGGCTGCTGCTGCCGCCACCAAGAAGCCTGTGTGCGAGCACAGGTCACTCTCCACACCTCCCCTCCCGGGAGCCAGTGCAGCCCGCCACCGCCAGGGTCCCGTGTTCCAGGGACAACTTCCCTGGGAGAACGCGCGGCGCGCCTCAGGCTGCTGCAACGTCATGACGCCTCTGCCGCCGCAGGCTCGCCCCGCATCCGTACCCCTCCCTCCCCTGGCCTGAGTGAGCCAGAGCCCCCGAAGCAGCTGCTCCTTTAACCCTGTCCTGTCTGGGCGGGAACAGACACCCTCAGGCGACCTACACACAGAGGTGGGTCCAAATCCCAAACTGAACCCCGGGAGCTGTGCTCAACATCACTAATCATTAGAGAAATGCAAATCAAAACTACAGTGAGGTATCACCTCACACCAGTCAGAATGGCCATCATTAAAAATCTACAAACAATAAATGCTGGAGAGGGTGTGGAGAAAAGGGAACCTTTCCTACACTGTTGGTAGGAATGCAAATTGGTGCAGCCACTATGGAGAACAGTATGGAGATTCCTTAAAAAACTAAAAATAGAACTACCATACAACCCAGCAATCCACTACTGGGCATATACCCTGAGAAAACCATTAACTCAAAAAGAGTCATGTACCACAATGTTCATTGCAGCACTATTTACAATAGCCAGGACATGGAAGCAACCTAAGTGTCCATCAACAGATGAATGGATAAAGAAGATGTGGCACATATATACAATGGAATATTACTCAGCCATAAAAAGAAATGAAATTGAGTTATTTGTAGTGAGGTGGATGGACCTAGAGTCTGTCATACAGAGTGAAGTAAGTCAGAAAGAGAAAAACAAATACCGGATGCTAACACATATATATGGAATCTAAAAAAAAAAAAAAAAAAAGAAAAAATGGTTCTGAAGAACCTAGGGGCAGGACAGGAATAAAGACGCAGATGTAGAGAATGGACTTGAGGACACGGGGAGGGGGAAGGGTAAGCTGGGATGAAGTGAGAGTGTGGCATGGACTTATATATACACTACCAAATATAAAATAGATAGCTAGTGGGAAGCAGCTGCATAGCACAGGGAGATCAGCTGGGTGTTTTGTGACCACCTAGGGGGTGGGATAGGGAGGGTGGGAGGGAGACACAAGAGGGAGGAGACATGGGGATATATGTATATGTATAGCTGATTCACTTTGTTATAAAGCAGAAACTGACACACCATTGTAAAGCAATTATACTCCAATAAAGATGTTAAAAAAAAAAGTAGTCATTTTAAGTTTTAGTAATTTTCTGGTATTAAGACACAGCAGTTTTCTAAAGATTGGTTGATTTTAGGATGATGCTCTTAAATAGTGTTTATTGAGGACTTACCATGTAAAGAATAAATTGTTCTAGGCACTGCTAGATTACAAAATTTAAGCAGCTTGAGTTTGAATTAAGTAATTAGCATTAGTTCATCGACTTCACCATTAATTAGTGAAGGATACATCATAAAATGAAATATTCACACTCCAATAGGAACCTTTGTAAGACAATGCCATGAACAGATTCTTTACTACTCAGTGTTTCTGGACATTTTCTTTGATAACAAATATAAGTTTTAAAAAGAGGGGAAAAAAATGATGAGATAATGCTTAATCTAATTTAGCTGAGAACATGAGACATACCTACCCATACTGATATTCAGTAAAGAATGTAAGAAAGGGAAGGGGCAACAACAACAAAAAAGAATGTAAGAAAAGTGCAGAATCAAGTGTGATAGTAGTAAAAAGAGGTTCACATTAATACTGACAGTATTGTGGAATGACTTTGAAAGAAGCAATGTAATAATCTAGTTATTCAGCAATCAGAATTGGAGAGAAAACAAAAACACCCCTAAATCATGGAAAGAATACAGTCAACAGTACAAGGAAGAGTGGGGGGAAATGTAGGTTTTCCAGTGATTTTTGGCAATGGGAGATTTGACAATTTAGAACCAGGCTGTGACAAGGCTTCTAATGCCATAAATAGGTTGAACATCAATATACATGAGAGTGTTTATGTGGAAGTCTCGGAGCAGGCCTAGCGGCAGGAAAATGACATCTCTGCAGGGATAGGGGAAGGTAAAGAGTGAGGAGAGGAGTGGGAAGAAAGAAAAAGAAAAGTTTTGGAAGTTTGACAGAAGATGACTTCATTTTCACTTTAATTTTGGCTACTAGTTTTCCAGTATAATTTCACAAGTGTTTATGAACACAATTAGAGTGTATGGAAATGGGAATTTGTATTTGTTTAATTGCTTGATATAAAATGCATGATACTTAAGCCTTTAAGCAATTCTATTCCCGTCACTCTTCTTTTGCTTTATTTCAATCTCTTTTTTGAAAGATTTTCCTGTGTAGCTCTTTTGTGTTTGTTTTGGCATCTTCTATAATCTAAGTGTTTTGTTCTGTTTTGTTTTGTTTTTTCTTTAAAGAACATAGCTGGAGAGCTGGTAAAGCAAAGATAGAGTCAGCAGTATATAAAATTATCTTGTTAAGAATATTTCTAGTTAATGTATGTTAGAGAGAGATAGCACTTAGCTTTTCTTTAATGACATATAATAAAAAGAAAAAATCACACTGCAGTAACTATTTTTTTCCCATGAGACAGCATAGTTCGGTCAGGTGTTAAAAAGAATCATGCACTTAGTTTAATCTAGTTCTGCACCTGTGGAGAACATATTATCTCATAAACAATAAGCAATTATAATCATGTAATATTAAGATAACTGTAGAGAAGAATCTATGATCAAATTTTTATGTGAATGAAATATAACCATACCAGAAAGGGAATTTATTAGTTACTCTTATATCATCTAAAATAATCCTTACAATTATACTGGATGAAATTGAATATACTTAATAACATATTTACAAATTAAGTGAAAATTTGGAGTTGAAATTTTCTATCAGAGATTACAAACAGGTACTCTGTGGATATAGCATGGCTATTAGAAATGTTCAGCTTGGTCCACAATATTGCTTTAAAAAATGAATTTGAATGTCTTCTGAGAAGTCATTCACACTCAGGTTTGCAGGAGTCTCTATCTTTCTTCACTAATGTTGCCTACCAGGGTCTGTATAGACGTTAGACTTGCTGACACATGTATTTTATATCTTGATAATATGTTTGCTTACTTCTTTTTCTTTGTTGGAAAAAAAATGTGAGAAAGAAAAAGATTGATCACTACTTTTATATATTTTTAAATCATTCTTTCCATCAAATGAAAATTTTAAAAATATGTGGCATATGCCGTCACATTACATACAAAGTTAAGTGGATTTTTTTTTTCCAGTTTGCTAATGAGCAATGGCAATAAAACTCCAAGAAAAAGTAAGCAACTCCCTAGGCAACAAGCGATGATCAGGATCAAAGTACTTGTAACAAATTTGCTGAAAATAGAATTTTTCGTAGCATCCATTTAGATTTTTGGCAACTCCAAGTCTACCTTCTTCCTTATAAGCTTTGTCTTGCCCAATTAGCTTTCAATGGTGCTTGAAATTCCCACTGGAAATGCCTTATGTTGACCTGTCCATTTTAATCAAGTTAAATATTACCTGGGAGGAAGATATATTAGCTATCACTTAGGCACAAATTAGTCTATCTGAACCTATTACTGCACATTATCAACCAGGATAAAAGAGGGCCTTTGGGCTCTTGAAATCATTCAAATGCCAGACCATGGAGAGGCATGGTACACTTGGTGGAAAACCATACAATATAAATCCATCACTCTTATAACCGGTAAGTATATATGGTTGTGTTAAATCCTATGTCAATTACCAATGGCATTTTTTACGGAGCTAGAACAAATCATCTTAAAATTTGTATGGAGACACAAAAGACCCCAAATAGCCAAAGCAGTCTTGAGGGGAAAAAACGGAGCTGGAGGAATCAGACTCCCTGACTTCAGACTATACTACAAAGCTACAGTAATTAAGACAATATGGTACTGGCACAAAAACAGAAACATAGATCAATGGAACAAGATAGAAAGCTCAGAGATTAACCCACGCACCTATGGTCAACTAATCTATGACAAAGGAGGCAAAGATATACAATGGAGAAAAGACAGTCTCTTCAATAAGTGGTGCTGGGAAAACTGGACAGCTACATGTAAAAGAATGAAATTAGAATACTCCCTAACACCATACACAAAAATAAACTCAAAATGGATTAGAGACCTAAATGTAAGACTGGACACTATAAAACTCTTAGAGGAAAACATAGGAAGAACACTCTTTGACATAAATCACAGCAAGATCTTTTTTGATCCACCTCCTAGAGTAATGGAAATAAAAACAAAAATAAACAAATGGGACCTAATGAAACTTCAAAGCTTTTGCACAGCAAAGGAAACCATAAGCAAGATGAAAAGACAACCCTCAGAATGGGAGAAAATATTTGCAAACGAATCAACGGACAAAGGATTAATCTCCAAAATATATAAACAGCTCATGCAGCTCAATATTAAAGAAACAAACACCCCAATCCAAAAATGGGCAGAAGATCTAAATAGACATTTCTCCAAAGAAGACATACAGACGGCCATGAAGCACATGAAAAGATGCTCAACATCACTAATTATTAGAGAAATGCAAATCAAAACTACAATGAGGTATCACCTCACACCAGTTAGAATGGGCATCATCAGAAAATCAACAAACAACAAATGCTGGAGAGGGTGTGGAGAAAAGGGAACCCTCTTGCACTGTTGGTGGGAATGGAAATTGATACAGCCACTATGGAGAACCATATGGAGGTTCCGTAAAAAACTAAAATTAGAATTACCATATGACCCAGCAATCCCACTACTGGGCATATACCCAGAGAAAACCGTAATTCAAAAAGACACATGCACCCGAATGTTCATTGCAGCACTATTTACAATAGCCAGGTCATGGAAGCAACCTAAATGCCCATCAACAGACGAATGGATAAAGAAGATGTTGTACATATATACAATGGAATATTACTCAGCCATAAAAAGGAACGAAATTGAGTCATTTGTTGAGACGTGGATGGATCTAGAGACTGTCATACAGAGTGAAGTAAGTCAGAAAGAGAAAAACAAATATCATATATTAACACATGTATGTGGAACCTAGAAAAATGGTACAGATGAGCCAGTTTGCAGGGCAGAAGTTGAGACACAGATGTAGAGAACAGACATATGGACACCAAGGGGGGAAAACTGTGGTGGGGTGGGGATGGTGGTGTGCTGAATTGGGCGATTGGGATTGGCATGTATACACTGATGTGTATAAAATTGATGACTAATAAGAACCTGCAGTAAAAAAAAACAAACAAAACAACTAATACTAAACTTTCATTGGGTTATTTGTATGGAAATATGTTAATATAAATGTTTCAGACATTACATGAAATTTCTAAAATAATAATAATAATAATAATATATCCTATGTCATTTTATTCTGTAGTCCAAGGCAAGTAGGAGAAATCACAGATCTAAAGAATTTAATAGAAGAAAAAATTCAATTATGAACACTTCATCCAATTTAAATTTTAACAGTTGTTATATTTTACCTCCAGAAAAAATTCTTGTTTCCTGCAAAGGCACTATATTATAGTCCTTAAGAATGGGGGGGAAAAGTAAATCTGTAAGGGGGTATTGATGGGGTGCTAAAGTACTCAATTTTATTGTCCCTACTAAAATATTTTTTTGTAGTACAGATCATCATCTTAGCAAAAATTAATCAGGAAACAAAGAAAATACTACTTTACTGTATGTACACATTGGCTATAAGACATATCTGAAATTCAGAAGTGTGAAAAAATGTTTATAATATAACTGAAGATGGAGTTCTTAATGAGGAGTTCCAATTACTTGCCTTGGTTGGCCAAATAAGAAGGGAGGTGGGGTGGGCAGGTACTTTTTTAGTATCTTGGGAGTACAGCAGCTCTTCTGAACCACAGTTCTATGGGAGAATTGAGCTCCAGTGCCCTAAGGCATTATATGCATTGTATTAACTTCTCTCTTATGCATCAAGAATGTGTTAGCTACATACCATGCTTGAAAGAATTACTCAAGTAATTTTCTATAAAACTTAATTCTCTTGTGGAATATCAGTTGAAAAGGTTGGAGTATTGGGTTATTGAAGGAAGGATTGGTTCCAGGTGCAGAAAAAAAAATCTACATTTAACAAAATGTAACTCCTGGGTAAAATTACTTTATCAGTTTGATTTATTATTATTATTATTATTACTATTCTTTACCACATAATTGGGAAAGATAAGATAAAGGGAGTTAGAAGATCAGGGGAAATAAAGTTTTTCTCAGAAATGACTATTATCCGAACTTGTAGATACTCTTCTATTCAGAGACTCAACCAACCCAGTAGATATCTAGGCATTTATTTTAGTATCTGAAAATATTTTTTTTCCAAGTAGACTACATGCTATTATCTAAGATGAAGTACAAATTTAATCAAAGTCTTAATTTCTCATTTGAGAACACAGCATTCTGGTAAACGGAATAAGCCATAATCTCAGCGGACTCTATACATTAATAAGAGAGCAGGGACTCTTAAGCATGACAATTTGTTCTGTGAATCAAGGAACATTTAGAAGAGCACTGAAAGATTATAAAGGGAAAAAGTAAAGTTACTCAAAGAAAGTGATATTCTTTAAGTGATAAAAAGGTATTGACAACTAGCCTTAAATGGAGAGAAAGCAAAGAAAAGTGACTTAGAGATCATAATTTCAGTTACCATTACACATTCCCTTAGTCTAAAGAAAGATAGCTGTTTTATGAGAAGTTGAAGTCAAAGCATGGGGAAGAGCTAAGCATATGGACCAGAAAGGCAGACTCTCACCTCCTGAGGATTTATACCCTAAAATGGAAATAATATTGTCTTTCTTCACTTCAGGGAACTCCATACACACATGGGGAATGGTAATTTCTATTTAATTGCATGAACAAAACCTCCAAGATCTCTCTCTCTCATATACACAAGCCTTTTCCTTCTCATTATCCCATTCTGTCAGCCCTCTGTCTATCCATTCCCCCTGCAACTGTAGGACTTTAAAGTCAGTTTAAACTCACACTTTAAAAAAAAGCAAGAGAGACAGAGATGGAGAGAGAGAGAAGACTATTGTGCAGTAATGAGCATTAGCAGAAAAAAATTCTCCTCAAATTTAATCAGATTCAACTGGACAATCGAAGAAAAGCAGGTGTGAATAAGAATGAATTTGCATTTATCCTACTTTATACTTCAGTAATGTAATTACACGGCAATATGAATCTACATAGAGCAAGCATTGGTTACAATAAACAATATGATTACATGGTTACTCATTTCAGTCAACGCAGAGTTGCTCAGGAGATAAAAAATAATTCATCATAAATTACAGGGTAGTTATATTTCACTTTCACAGTAATTATTTTAGGAACACCTAGGTAGATTTTCATTCATCAAAAGCACAGTTAGTGAAATGCAGATGTTCCAGAATGAAATGGATTTTGACTTTTAAACTAAATTCAAAGATTTATTTTGAATTTTCTTCTTGTCTGTACCAGATTTTTCTAAAAGAGTCAAACAACCAAAATCTCTCTGTTTAATTAACATTCTTTAACATATTAAACTCTGCTATAGTGACAGAACAATGGAAAGTGGGCCCATTATTCAAAGACTAGACACCTACTAGCTATTTGGCCTTAGAATTCTGAGTCTCCCCAGCCGCGAATAAAGTTTGCATCCATTGTACTCCAAAAGATAGACTGAGGTCAAGACTTACATCTTTCAATTCTATAACTTTTTAATGCACATGTTTGATGTCTAATCAATGGCATTAACAAATACTATAGCAAGTTTGAATGTAGTGCTGAAGATAAAATAGAGGGATCAGAAGATTCAATCACAGAAATGGTAACATTAGGCAGATAAGCTAAAGTGGCTCACATGGGTGATAACGATGATGTTGTCATTAAATGTACAAGCTATTAAAAGTAGTGGAAATATCAGTAAACATCAGTCATCTCCCAAAAGTTTTTAAAAATGTATTTTTGAAATTAAAGAATTGGAACCAAATACTGAATAAGGAAATTACATTGGACTAATAACTTTTATTGATTCATTCTGTTTCTTGTAATTCAGTGTAATTACTGTGAATATCCAGAAAAGGTAGGAAATGTGAAATAGGTGAGAAAAAGAAAAATCGTGCAGATTTATGTGAAATTGGTTATTACCAAAAAAATACACTTGTGCTACAACTAACTTATTTAAAAGGGCAGCCAGAGTTCTATAATTACATATATTTATAAATTTATAAACATAATTATGTAATATATCTTTCTATTTACAAAGCTGTCTGTATCTTTCCATGTTTCCAACTCTCTCATCTATCATCCATCTACTTAGCTCTCATCTACTGTACTATTTATTGTTCCATATCAAATAGTCCAAACAGAATAGCTTAAAACAACAAATATTTATCAAACAGTTTCTGGGATCAAGGATTCAGGAGTAGCTTAACCAGATCGTTTTGGCCAAGGTGTTTCTTGAAGTTGTAATCAGGATGTCACTTGGATAATTCACTTCCAAAATCGCTTACTCACATGGCTGGGGGCAGGGAACCTCAGTTACTGGTTACTTGAGACCCTTCATAGGGTGCTTCTGTCCTCCTATGCTGTGGCAGCTAATGTACCCCAAAATGAGGATCTCAGAAAGAGCAGGTGAGGAGGAAGTCTCAGTGCCTTTTGTCCCCTAGTTTCCAAAATAGCACATTGTCTTTTCAGCTCTATTCTGTTTGCTAGAAGTGAGTCATTAAGTACAAGCCACTCTAAAAGGGAGAGAATTAGGCTCCATCATTTGAAAGGAGAACTATCAAAAAATGTATGGACATATTTTAAAGCCACCATCTACTACTACTACCATCTACCTACTCAAATCTCACATCCTACCCTCTACCTACTTACTGCCTTTCCTTTCTTCTTATGTCTCATAAACTATCCACCATTTACCTCTCTACCCATCTTCCCATCTTCCTATCTCTCATCTACCATCCCCCTAACTTCCTTTCTCTTTCTCTCTCTCTCTCTCTCTCAAGAGAGAAAGGAAGTATGCAACTGAGGGTTTCATAGGAAAAATATCAGAGAAATAAAAGTATAAAATAAACAAATAATCTACCATCTCTGATATTTGCAACATAATTTTGGGCAAGTGGTGGAGTGAAACATTTAGGCACATGTTTAAAGAGGCAACTTCTGGTATTTTGGAACAAAGGAAAGGGAAAACGTGACCCATGTTATCTTCATGTCTCTTTCCAATAATCTTACTAAAGAGATGGCATATCTGGCCACTGGAGCTTTATGCCATTTATATATCTCTTTGGGTGATGAAGCAACTTCTCATGTACACCCAACAACAGGGAAAACATGTACGATTATGTCAAAGGAAAAGGCACATTCATGTTCTCAAATAACTTACAAAAAAATAGCAAAAACATGATGGTTCAGACATTTAACATATAGGTCATCAATCTTATACAAACATACAGTGTAATAAAACTGAGAAAGTTCATGGAAACACAAAGGAGTTAGTCAATTATCTTGGGCATGGAAGTGGAGAGCGATATACAGAGAAGTGTTCATAAGGTTTTAATATTTGATCTCTGAATAAAGAATGAGTGATACAGGGAGGGAAAAGGTATCCAAGCAGAGAGAGCAGCAGAAGCTTGGAGGAATGCATGTCCATGGAATGTCGTCGTGATGAATAGTGTGGCTGGCAAATAGAAAAGTGGAGAAACATGCTAAGAAGTCCAAGATGTTTCTCAACACTCTTTCAATCTCCACATCATTGTTCTTGCAAGTTGTACCTTCCTTGGATACTGGGTATCCTCAACTTATTTTAGATGGTGATTGAAGAATTTTGACGACTTCTGGCTCTGCCTGTTACTGAAGAGGCACATTACTTGTCATGGATTCAATACAAAAGAGAAGTTGGGGAAACAGTTAATCAATAAAGTTAACAGATATCGCAAAGAAATACTGTGATAGAGCATGTCCTCTTCTGTGGCATTTAAATATAATTTCGGAATTTCATATGGAGGTTATATGTAAATTTAATTCAAAATAAAAATTTTAAAGGTGATATTTTTTCCCTGAAAAATTCACATAGTTCGTAACAAAATCCCATCTTCTTCTAAAAAGAAAAACAGCAAAGTGCTTGAGAATTTACAGTGGCGTATGAGAATATGCACAGATCATGTATTTGTCTTACTTCAATTTGTCAAATGTAAACTAACCAAACATTTCCAATCACTATGGGTTTTGGTGTGTCTATTCCTTCCACTAAGTTTTATTTTTCTTTCCTTATAGGTAGAAATAAAAAGTTTCCTTTCATATTGAAAGGAATTTATTATTTTGGCTGGCTAGCTGAAGCCTTTAAAAGTGCAGAAAATAGGATATTCTGTGCCCTTCTAGGACTTTCCACCAACTTTGATCTGGTCTCACATTAGTATGGGTTGTCAGAAAACCACTTTTTATTCTAGACCCAAGTTATTAACTCTGGTTGCACATTAGATCACTCAGGAAGCATTTAAAATATACCAGTGCTTGGGTCCCATCCCAGATCAATTAAGACAGAATTGGGTGAAGGGATATAGACATTAAAAAGCATTTCCTATGTGGTTCACTCATGTATCTTGGAATTAGAATTGTTTCTCTCTATCTTTCTTGATGCTGTTTTGTTTACATGTAACATAGACACTTACTTTCCTTGAATAGAAATCATCCCTTCTTCTCTTTCTGTTACCAGTCTCCCAAACACGTGTGCTTTATTACCTAGGGAGCAAGCTGTGGCTTTTGCCAGCCATTTACATTTCCATCTTCTAATCAGCTTCTGAGTGCTGGCAAATGGCCCTAGACTTCTTAAAAAAAAAATATGGTCTCAGGTATTTCTTGTTAGATGGTCATATGACTACACCACTGAGGCCACTAATGTCAGGACTAGGTGTCAGGACCAAAGCCAAAGCTAGCTAACCGTAATACGGAGTACAGCTTTGAAGACTTAACAATAAAATAAATTCTCATCAACTGGTTAGCTCAAGCATGTCTGTACTTCTTAAAACCCCAAAAAGGGTAATACTGCACCAAACACATTTCAATCAGTAGTATTTGAAGCTCTTCTAAACATTATGAGCTATAATATTTCCCCTACAAAGAATTAACAGTATTTTATGATTTTGTAAAAAGATGCAACTCTGTTTTTCAGATGGCCTGGAATATATGTATGTGCTCTAAATTATTTCCTCCTGTGGTTCTAAGACTTTTGTTCTTTACTGATAGAAATATTGAACCTCTGGAATACTGAGTTTCATGCAACCATTGCCTGAGCTGATATTAGATTTTTTTTCTTTGGTTTTTAAAATCTTGGAAGTCTCTAATTTACATGTTTTCTGTATCTCTTTTAAGATTCCGTGCTTTATCTCAAAAATACTTCTGTTTATGAAGCATTAATTTAGGTATTTATGATACCTTAGCTGATAGTTCATCTGGTATTATTCTCTTATTTTTTTATTTAAATAAGAGAGTCTAAAATACACAGGGAAAATTATCTTTCTGTATATCTTGTCTTCAGTCATTTCTTCTGCTATTCTTATTTCTTACTTCTTATTCTTATTTCTTCCTGTACACTTCTTTCCCTTGGTGATGATTCCAAAAGCCTCAGCTCTTAGTTACATATTAAAAGCAAATGACCAGTAAGCATTTGTCAATATACTTCTTACATACTGTCTTTGTATTCCTGTCACCCAATATGGTTCCAGAATTCAATGGGTACACAGCAATTGTAGTATAATGGCTGACTGAATGAAGGAATGAAGTTCTACAGTCTTTTTCTGAGATCCATAATTTTAATAATTCCTGAATCTTTATTTGATATTAACCTTCAAGCTCTCAACCTAGATTTCTAGATAGACCTTAGTTTTACAACTAGCAATATTTGTTCTTCCTCCTTGTACTATCAATTAATGTAGATGCTAGCCAAGTAATGAACTCAGTTTTTGAACCCTCAGGACCAAATTTTATTGATCACAAATATAACACGTTTAAGCAGATATTGATTAACAGGATGCTCAATAGTATGTAAATTTTTCTACCAAAACATAGACTATGTTTGAAAAATTAAATCAGAGACTCTATTTCAGTTCCTTAAATTACCTGGAATAAACCCTTTACAACCTGGCACATGCTTCACATGAATGGAATTGGCAAGATTTCCTTGACAGCTTGTCATTAGAGGCCTATCCACCATCTGCCCTACTGCAGTGGGGTAAAGCACATGCAACTTGTACTGAATAAATCTGGGTTACAGCTTGAACTCCCTCACATATCCTCGGTGAACTTGGCCAAATTAATTAGCATATATGCATTTTAATTCCAAAAGTTATAAAATATGAAAAGCCACAGCTATATGCTATACATGTCATAGGAGAACTTAATCATTTAAGTAAACAGGACCAACATATATAAACTGTGAAAATACTACACAATGCTTTTATTATCATTTAGAATGTTGTAGTTAAGGTCTTTTCTCACAGAAAAATCATGAAGAACCTACGGCTATTTTATAAATTGTTTTATAAATAATTTCCAAAAGCACAAGATATTTTTTTAAGATATCTTTTAAATGCCACTTTTTGTTGTAGTCATTGTTTTTCTGACATTTTAAAAGTCAGGTGACTTTTTCTTTTTAATTGAAGTTGTTTGGGACACATGATAGCCCAAAACATATCTTGCATTTATTAATAGTATTCAACAAATAGAGAATACTATGTGAAGATGCCATTTATAACAGCAATGATATTAATAATTGTGATATTTATTTGGTACTTATTTGTGTCAAGGACTGTTACAAAAATTTTATAAATATTAATTCAACTAATCCTTACCACCCTGTGAGGTAAATATAATTATCCCCATCTTTTCAGATGAGAATTGAGACACAGAAGATAGATAACTTACCCCAGTTCACTATAAAACCTTAATAAGTCATGACATTTTACTGGGTTGCAGTTGATATTAAGTGATACGGGGATTCCTCACAGGAATTGATGTGGGGAAAATATAAGAGATTAGATATAAAGATATAAATTTATAAACTGTTATAAATAGCACAATTTTCCGGATGAATAAATTGTCAGGCAAATAAGTTAGGGGGTTTCTCCAGAGACAATTTGGATAATTAGTGAGAGAACCAGAACCAGAATCCAGTTTAAGTACTTTCCACCAATCTGGCTCTCAGGTAAAGAAGTAGAAAAATAAAGTAGCCTTTCCAATGGCTGGATATGCAACAGCGTAGTACAAAAATAAAGTTTCTTTTTGGGAAGGAATTCGTGCAGAATGCAGGTTTTTGCTTTTTAGCAAATTAATCTGATATATTTTTGTATGTTAATATGATTTTAGTAGTTAAAACTTCCTAAACTTTTGGGAGATGACATTTATGCTTTTGAACATTACTTTTTAAGTATGTATGCCACCCCCAATGGGAATGGTTTACAATTCATAAATGGTTGATAGAAATCTGTTGGGTACTTGATATAGTCCTTTCTAAAACAGTTTTAATGTTCATCTTGCTTTTAACCCTTCTTCAGTAGAGGCATTTTGCAACATTAAAAATATATATTTAGCTCAAACACAATATCTTCTAGAAGAAACAGAATGTAGGCGATGGTACTGTTTAGGTGATAGTGTCATTTTGTGTGTTTGTGTTTGTGTGACATACAGAAAGAGAGGAAAACAGCTAAAATTTTTCTTAAGGCAATTGCTGTTTGGAAGGGAAAAAAATGTAAACTTACCTAACATAATTAGCATATATATGTGAGTTAAAAGTCTCTCTGATCTTTATCTTTAAAATGTTCTTCCATAAAATGTACCTAAATTTAATTCGATGGTCTGTGTGATACTAGCAAATTCAATGCTTAAAAACACGAAGGTTTACATTTTATAATACCACCCTAACATTGAACGATCACAACACTGAGTCATTATAAGGAATCTCTAATAATTTCTTCAAAGGAAAATAATTAATTTTTATGAACACTGGCTCATTGCAAAGCATAATACCCTATGTGGATTATGAGTAACAGACTGCCTACTGTTTTCTCCCTCAACTACATTTTTTCCCTCTTAAAATTTTCTGCTCCAGATGTCTGCCTGGATGAGCATCGCCTGAGAACGGTTGCTGTGGCATGCACTCTCTCCCTCTTCATACAGAAACATTTTAATTTTTTTGAAATATGGGTTGCAAATGCCTCAGGGAAAAATTCCTCACCAGCCCTTTTAGCATTGGGTTTGCTCAACGTCTGAATTTTCAGTTTGCATAAATGTTTAAAGACTAAACATTC